>NC_134356.1:108483145-108815090 GCF_048569485.1 Anomaloglossus baeobatrachus | reverse complement strand
TATTTCATGTTTTCTTAAGGGGGTAATTTTTTTTTTTTGTATATTCATCAGGATTGTAGATCTTTCCACTACTCCCATAAGGGCCTGTGCACACGTTGTGATTTTGTTGTATTTTTGTAATATTTTTTCTGTGCAGTTTTCTCACAAACCCTGAAGTGCATCTTGATGACAGAAAAGTGAATGAACGTCAAGTCTCCTGCTCATGTTGTTTATTTTTGACTTGCAGATTTCTTTTGTCGTTTTTGCTGCGGATTTCACCCATACTAAAGAGTGGGGGAAAGTCTGCACCGAAAACGCATCAAAAACACTGCAAAAATACTCCTCTTATGCTGCTTTGTTCCTGCCAAGAGATGCAGAAATGGTGCAGAAATATCTGTACCAAATACGTAACGCGCGTACATACCCTATAAGTAAATAGAGAGCCGCATGTTCACCTTTCCACCAATTCTACACCTGGTTATAACAGTCAGGGATTGTAGTGTGTGCAATAATTGTTTTTCATAATTAGTTACAGAGCAGATTATGTTTTTAGATAACAGCATGGGCCTGCTGCGGGCTGCACATGTTTATGGACTGGGAGACAGAACCCTCTGCTCTTTCTTTTCGGCTCACATACCCAGTAGGAAAGCCAGTACTGTGGAATCACATAACATCCTACAGCGCTGGCTCCTATTCTGGATAAAGGAACCCAAGAAACAGTAGGACTGAAGCTATAATGTTACAAACAGACTCTAATAAGCAAATAATTTCCAAAAACAATTAAGCATTCACTTCTGCATTATAACAATTTCTATAAAACTACACTGGAAAGAATCAAACGAAAATTGATACAAAATTCATCTTTATTGAAACAATTAAAAGGTTAATAAATTGCACAGCAGTATAGAATGAAGGAGTTGAAAAATGGCCTATAGATAAATCTCACGCCAAAAAAGATTCTACCTCTGTCTGTATATATTGACCTCAGACAATGTCAACAATTGACAATAAAAAATACCATTAAATTCATAATAAATTATGAAAAAAATTGCAAACTAATTATTTCTATGGTCTGATACAAATTATGTTACATGCCAATTTATGATAAAGACTTCATTCATATAAGGATAACAAAGGCATAATATAGTAGCAATGTGGGATAGATGGAAGTAAGATGGCAGATAATAATAATATATATATATATATATATATATATATATCTCAATCAGGAGAAAAAATATATTAACCTGATAGTGAGATTAAAAATAAACTAACAAATGCCAATTGATAAAGTATGCCACATTGCTACATATAAACACAACCTTACCAAGGGGACACCCTGATGTGTTTAGCCGTGGCTTTCGCCAAGAGCTGTCACCTGAGCTTCGGAGCTCAGCCCGGCCTGTCCGCAGCTGAGACATGAACTGAGCTGCAATCGCCGGGGAATCAGTCGGCACTTGCGGTTCAGTCCTGAAAACCCTGAGTTCAGTCCAGGCTGCACTCCAGAGCTCAGGTGAGAGCTCCGGAGTTCAATGCAGGTAACCGAACCAGCCTTGGTATTACTGATGGTTCCTCTGGTAATCAGTCCCCAGTCCGTCACTATGTACACCTTTAGACCTCTTTCACACATATGTGCCTCCGGTACGTGTATAGTCCGTTTCCTCACGTACCGGAGACACGTACACACGTAGACCTATGTCTTCCTATGGTGTCGGACACGCATATGTATTTTCTCACGGAACGTGTGTCCATTCTGTACATATGTGTGTCCGTTTGTTTCTCATGCCGACATGTCTGTTTTATCTCCGGCATCACGGGTGTCACACGGAACGCAATCGGGTCACACGTAACACACACGGACCACACGGATGTGTTCCGTGTGACACCTACCGAAGAAAAGATGTGTCTGCGAGAAAAGAAACAAAACATTACTCACCTTCTCCAGCCCTCCTGTGTCTGCCGCTGCTGTCACTTGCTGCCGACCGCCGCTCATTATGCTCATTGAATATTCACTTCACTGTGGCCGGAAGCAGCAGCAAAGGGGAGTCTGCAGGATCGGAGACCGAAGATCAGCACCACGGACAGCGACGCCAGGGACAGGTGACTAGAAAGTTCCCGTTCTCCATGTGTTATCACGGATAACACACGGAGAACACACATAGGCCATGCACACAGCACACCGAGGGCAATACGCACCTTTGACACGTCCGTGAAACACGTGCGTAATTTTCACGGACGTGTAAAAGAAGCCATAGGCTTTCTTTCATCAAGACTGGTGTGGTCTTGATGAGGAGCATGTTGGAATCAGATTCTCCTGATTCATTAAGAAGCTCACAACAAATCTTACTCCGGTTGTGTCCGGGAGTAGGATTTTTAATCCTCATGAGTTGTGGCGACATGGTCCCATGCCTCTCCAATTTTGGAAGAACTAGGCAAAATTGAATTCTGTTGATAACATTTTGATGAACTGAGGCTGTAGAGCACATTCACTAAAGGGCACATCTATTGCTGATATTTTAGCAACCGTTCACTAAACTGCAGTTAGTAGAACAATGGATGAGAGGTTCTGGCTCCCACTATCCAATCTAGTTCATCCCAAAAGTGTTCTACGGGATTTAGGTTTGGGCTTTTTGTGGGTCAGTTAAATTCTTCCAGACCAAACTTACACAACCGTGTCTTTATACTTACAAAAATGAATATTTTTTTTAGTCAAAAGCTTCCGGAAACACTTGACCTCTGGAATTTGTTTTAGAGGTGCTTCTTGCACTGCTTTTGAAGAGCTTTGGATGGGTATTTTTCCTGAGGTGTTCTAATCTTTGCTGCCTTGTTACTGGACAGGTAAGTTGAGTAAATTCCATCAGTGGTCAATTCACAGAATTTCACCTATTGTGCGCATTCTTTTTTCCCACCAGGCATTTTTTTAAATCTGCAATGATAAAACAATGCTCCAAAGCTTTCAGACAGGACGAAGGCTTGTATGCCGAAACTAGTCTCTGACTAATCTCCCATTTTGTCACTGCTACTCTGTTGGAAAAATATTAAAAATCCAGCCAAAGACTATATGATTTTACTTACATCTTCTGGTCATTGAGGAACACCGCTGGATTTGCCTCTGCCTTTTTCTACTTTAAGCTTTCTTGGATTGCTTCGTCCTAAATCATGAGCAGGTCCCGCCAGTTGAAAACTGAATCCAGCAGCTGATACAAGGGTGATAGGAAGAGTATTTAAAGCTTTTGTGTTTTTTACGTATAAAACATGCACCCAGTATAGTCTATGTGCACATTCACATGAAAATTTTTCTTACAATTTGGGGATCAAACTCAGGTGAATGCAAGTGAAATGAATTGTCAAAAAACGGACTCGGAAATGAATTGTAAAAAAACGAACTTGGAAACCATCTATGTGTAATCTATGTGCTGACTGCTTTTTACTGATTAGTGGGTTGGAGACGCAAGGAATTTTTTTTCTTTTATTAGCATATGGCAAAAAAAGGTGCCACACTAATAAAAAAACTGTAATTTCTCGTATGCAAAAAAAAATGGATGCCTGATTGAGATCCTATGCCCCCCTACACATTAGAATAAAGGCCCCGTAGCATGCAACGACTGATCTAACGATATATCGCTGAGATGACGGATTCCTTCACGCACATCCGGTATCGTTAGCGACGTCATTGCGTGTGACAGCAAGGAACGACCGTTAACGATGGAAAATACTCACCTTATCGTCCATCGTTGACACATCGTTCATTTTTAAAAAATCGTTGATTGTTGAGGACGCAGGTTGTTCGTCGTTCCCGTGGCAGCACACATTGCTACGTGTGACACCTCGGGAACGACGAAATGCAGCTTACCTGCGGTCGCAGGCAATGTGGAAGGAAGGAGGTGGGCGGGATGTTACGGCCGCTCATCTCCGCCTCTCCGCTTCTATTGGGCGGCCACTTAGTGATGTCGCTGTGACGCCGCACGAACCACCCCCTTAGAAAGGATGCGGTTCGCCGCCAACAGCGACGTCACTAGGCAGGTAAGTCTCGTGTGATGGCTCCTAATGATTTAGTGCGCCACGGGCAGCGGTTTGTCCGTGACGCACAAACGACGGGGGCGGTTGCTTTCACCAGCGATATCGGTGCGTGTAACACCCCCTTAAGAATTGTCAGTCTACATTAGGAGGAGTATTGTCCATCTAAATAAAACACTGAGCAACCATTATCTTTAATGGATGGGGTAGGCCACAGCTTCATTTATACATAACCCAACCGGTAAAGAAGATCAGAAGCCTGGAGAACCTCGTCTGGTAATAAGAGACCACAAGAACGCCATCAGCACCGCACCTGCAGTGGGAATGTTATAGCTGGTACATCTTGGTGTATCACTTGATGACGTCAAAGTTAGTCCTGCAAGGTTTTCCGACCCGCCAGCTGTGAAAAATTCTAATATTCACAATCTTATAAGAAATTGACAATTAGGCTATGTTTCATGATGAACTTTTGATGTTGCAGAATTTTGGCACCTATTATGTGAATTAGGCTACTTGTGTTTTTTTACATGTATTTTTGTGTTCGTTTTTTACACGCATTTTTATTGTATTTCTGATGCTGAGCTTTTTGTTTCTTATTGGTAAACAAAGCTGGTTTGTTTTTTATATTTCCTGGAAATCGGTTTTGACAAAATTTTATTGATATATTTAACCCCTTCACGACCGGCCGATTTTTCGCTTTCTGTTTTTTTTTTTCGCCATTCTTTTTCTGAGAGACATAACTTTTTTTATTTTTCAGTCAATATGGTCATGTGAGGGCTCATTTTTTGCGGAACGAGCTGTACTTTTCAATGAAACATTACTCACAGCAAGTTGGGCTGTAGTGTGTACATCGCCCAGGCCAAAAGCTAATGCTCTACCAGGATACAGCTAAACCCCCACTAATGTGGAAGTGTCACAGGTGCAGGAGAAGCAGATCACACACACACCTCCATGGAATGGAGGGGAGACGAATGCTAGATAATAAAACTGCACACAAGTGGCTTGCATAGAGCGCTGTTCACATGCAGATGGCACAGTCACAAACCCGCAGCCTATTAGGTGACGCCCTTCTATTAGATCAGGCGGGCTGCCAAGCCGTACCCCACTGTGTATCATGCACGGACAGACACTCTACAATGCAAGGCCCAACAGAAAGGGGCCTGGCTGTATCCTGTAAAAACAAAAAAATATGAGGTTTTTGTTGGTATTTATGGCCATAAAACGTAAGCCTACACCCTCGTCACGGGACCTCATGTCTGTAGGTCCTTACACTAAATATAAAAATAGCAACAAAAAGAGGACAATGTCCTCCAAAAATTAAGTATTACTCACAGCAAGTTGGGCTGTAGTGTGTACATCGCCCAGGCCAAAAGCTACTGCTCTACCAGGATACAGCTAAACCCCCACTAATGTGGAAGCGTCACAGGTGCAGGAGAAGCAGATCACACACACACCTCCATGGAATGGAGGGGAGGCGAATGCTAGATAATAAAACTGCACACAAGTGGCTTGCATAGAGCGCTGTTCACATGCAGATGACACAGTCACAAACCCGCAGCCTATTAGGTGACGCCCTTCTATTAGATCAGGCGGGCTGCCAAGCCGTACCCCACTGTGTATCATGCACGGACAGACACTCTACAATGCAAGGCCCAACAGAAAGGGGCCTGGCTGTATCCTGTACAAAAAAAAAATATTTTTTGTTTGTACAGTTTTATTATCTAGCATTCGCCTCCCCTCCATTCCATGGAGGTGTGTGTGTGATCTGCTTCTCCTGCACCTGTGACGCTTCCACATTAGTGGGGGTTTAGCTGTATCCTGGTAGAGCAGTAGCTTTTGGCCTGGGCGATGTACACACTACAGCCCAACTTGCTGTGAGTAATACTTAATTTTTGGAGGACATTGTCCTCTTTTTGTTGCTTTTTTTATATTTAGTGTAGGGACCTACAGACATGAGGTCCCGTGACGAGGGTGTAGGCTTACGTTTTATGGCCATAAATACCAACAAAAACCTCATATTTTTTTGTTTGTACAGGATACAGCCAGGCCCCTTTCTGTTGGGCCTTGCATTGTAGAGTGTCTGTCCGTGCATGATACACAGTGGGGTACGGCTTGGCAGCCCGCCTGATCTAATAGAAGGGCGTCACCTAATAGGCTGCGGGTTTGTGACTGTGTCATCTGCATGTGAACAGCGCTCTATGCAAGCCACTTGTGTGCAGTTTTATCATCTAGCATTCGCCTCCCCTCCATTCCATGGAGGTGTGTGTGTGATCTGCTTCTCCTGCACCTGTGACGCTTCCACATTAGTGGGGGTTTAGCTGTATCCTGGTAGAGCATTAGCTTTTGGCCTGGGCGATGTACACACTACAGCCCAACTTGCTGTGAGTAATACTTAATTTTTGGAGGACATTGTCCTCTTTTTGTTGCTATTTTTACTTTTAAATGAAACCATCAGTTTTACCATATAGTATACTGGAAAACGGCAAAAAAAATCCAAATGCAGAAAAATTGCAAAAAAAGTGCGATAGCACTATGGTTTTTGAGATATTTTATTCACTGTGTTCACTATATGGTAAAACTGATGTGCGGGTGTGATGCCTCAGGTCAGTGCGAGTTCGTAGACACCAAACATGTATAGGTTTACTTTTATATAAGGGGTTAAAAAAAAATCGGAAGTTTGTCCGAAAAAAGTGGCGCATGTTTTACGCCATATTCCGTGAGCCGTAGCGTTCTCATTTTTTGGGATCTATGGCTCAGTGATGGCTTATTTTTTGCATCTCGAACTGACGTTTTTAACGGTACCATTTTTGCGCAGATGCTACGTTTTGATTGCCTCTTATTGCATTTTGCGCAAAAGTTGTGGCGACAAAATAATTTTTTTGCCGCTACACCGTATACTGATCAGATTAATTGATTTTATATTTTGATAGATCGGGCGTTTCTGAACGCGGCGATACCAAATGTGTGTATATTTTTTATTTTTTTAACCCTTTAATTTTCAATGGGGCGAATGGGGGGTGATTTGAACTTTTAGGTTTTTTTTTAATTTTTTAAAACTTTTTTTTAACTTTTTTTTTTATTTTACTAGTCCCCCTAGGGGGCTATTGCGATCAGCAATCCGATCGCTCTGCAGTATCTTCTGATCACAGCTACAAGGCTGTAAACAGCAGATACGCTCTCTTTCTCTTTTGCTGTGCCACTGGCACAACGAAAGTGAAAGCAAGTCAGGTGTAGTACAGGAGTCATCACATGACCCTGTGCTACCATGACAACTATCGGAAGTCACGCGATTGCGTCACGTGACTTCCGGAATCGGGCGGTAAGTAAAACTTTACCGCGATCGCGCTTATAATGGCGCTGTCACATATTGTCCCTTATTGTCGTTTAACCCCTTATATTGACAGCGCCATATAAGGGGTTAAACGACACGAGCAGGTAACGATTCTGCTTGTGCCTAGCAGGCACACATCTCAGCTGTGAAAATTAGCTGAGATGTGTGCCGATCGCAGCATGATGCTGCCGGCAGACTGCGGGCAGTAACGTTATGACCGCAAGGGCGTAATTGTACGGCCCGCGGTCGTTAAGGGGTTAATAATGTGCTGACTATATATGTTTTTTGTGTATACTAAACATGCTTGTGCATTTTTTACCTTCATCTAATGCAAGTATGGTGCCTTTTGCCTGAGTCGCCACAAAGAATAGCTGCATGTGTATTTCAATATGTATAACATGTATTGCCAGTGTTAATGAGATTTGGTTTTCTCTGCTGTTCACTACATACAAACATTTTCCTACATTCCCTTGCTGGGGCTGTTCAACCAAGCTGATAACAATTGTGTGCGTGCCCTAGAAGGAGAGGAGGAGGAGCTTAAGTATGAGGTAAAGTCAGTTGGTGTCAGGGTGAGCGTGTGACATGAGTGTAAAATGGAGTCAGTCCTGGCCTGAAGTGGCTTTTAAAACCTCTGGATGTGTCAGATACAAATTGGCAGGGTATCAGTCCCTAGGCCACCTAGACTTCTAGGGTCCTTGGCAAACTGAGAAACTCCTTAGAACCTTTTTATAAGGAGCACTTAATTTGCCCAGGAACTCAGCGACGTAATTGAATCAGGAAACTTCTACAAGCAACAGTAAGCTTTCCTATAGGGTTCGAGTTGCCCGCTCGCTGGACCCTGGAAGGGATCAAAGATCTAGAGTTTTTCTGTTTTGAAAATCCCAGGATTTTAAGATACCTTTTCTCATGTAGAGAAGTAGCAGCAGGAGGATTACACTAACACGCAGCAGAGAAACTGAGCTCTCATTGGGGCAGGTCAGACCACCATCCTAGTGTATACTGTATAAAATGTTCCGGACTGTTTTCTGCAGAGCTTTCCTAAAAGGTAAAAGATTCCTGTCCTCTCTCTGTTGGATTATTCTCTGCTATGCCATCCCTACCTCAACATCCCCAGGAACCGGCCCTTGTTGGGGGGTGAGGAGACAACCCTCTGGCACTGCGCATCACCAAGTAACTCCTGGGGACCTTCAGCAGTGCCCGGCCATACCAAAGACGGACATCACAACTGGCATCACAAACTCTTTATTTATTTATTATATTTTTCTCTCACCCTTTTTAATATTATTTTTAACCCCTATCACAAAAGCCTGTCGCATGGCGCCCGATACAGCCACATCACCACTCAGACCCACCACCGTGACATCAGAAGTCTTCCAAGGGCAGCACACATGTCAATGTGGAAAACCTGCACATCATTTCTCCTGCAGGTACGCTGAGTTTTGACATGTCGTGGATTTGAAACCCACACCGCAGGTCAGTTTATGATGAGTAAAATAAATCACAGAGGGCATGAGAGTTCTAGAATTCCCATCCACTTTACTGGAACTGTGAGAAGTTATGTCTTTATATAGCGAGAACATACATCTTCAAAAACTCACTAAAAACTCATCATGGACACACAGACTAAAAGGAGTGTGTTGTGTGAGGCCGCAACCCTCTAGTCAGATTTTGGCGGGAGTCTTCATATTGCATACTTACGGCCATGTGACTGCTGTTTCCTGCTCTTTCACCTGATGTCCAACTGCTATCTGTTTTTTTCATCCAATTCACTCAGAGCCACATAATTTTACTTGTCCATGTACATAGCCATGAAAATGATGGACTGAGAAGAAACAGAGCGTGTCCTATACTGATCTGATGTTGAGGAACAGAAAAGGACATAGTCAGTGAGTCTGTGTGTGGTCCAATAAAAAAAACTGGCAGCACACAGACATTCACATGGATTTATGAGTTTGCTCTTATGAGCAGAAGAACATGTATTATGTGTAAATAGAGTAGAACAACACCATCATTCATCTCTGGTACACAGAACCCATCTCCTTCCTGAGCGGTATGATGGCTGGACATTCCCATCTTGTTTGTATTTGCATATAATTGTTTGTACAGATGAACAAGGCACCTTCAGATGTCTTGAAATGGCACCAAAGGATGAACCAGACTTGTGCAAGTCCATAATTCTCTTCCTGAGATCTTGGTGATTTCTTTCGACTTTCCCATGATGCTATTTAAAGAAGCAGTGTTTTTCAGGTGTGCTTTAGAATACATCCACAGGAGTGTCTCTAATTAACTCAGATGTTGTCAATGAACCTATCAGAAGCTTCCAAAGGCATGACATCATCATATGGGCAGTCCAATATTGTTTAAAGGCATAGTACTCTTAAGGGTGCTTTACATGCTGCGACATCGTTAACGATATATCGTTGGGGTCACAGTGTTTGTGACGCACATCAGACGTCATTAACATCGCAGCGTGTGACACCTATGTGCGACCTTAAACGATCGCAAAAGTGGCAAAAATCGTTGGTCTGTGATACGTCGTTCATTTACCAAATATCGTTGTCTGATCAGTAGTGAGGTTGTTTCTCGTTCCTGCGGCAGCACAAATTGCTATGTGTGACAATGCAGGAACGAGAAACAACCTCGTACCTGCGGCCGCCCGCAATGAGAAAGGAAGGATGTGAGCGGGATTTGTCCCACTCATCTCCGCCCCTCCACTTCTATTGGGCGGCCGCTTTGTGACGCCGCTGTGACGCTGAACGAACTGCCCCCTTAGAAAGGAGGTGGTTCGCCGGCCAGAGCGACGTCGCTAAGCAGGTATGTGGATGTGACGCTGCCGTAGCGATATTGTTCGCTATAGCAGCGATCACCACATATCGCAGGTATGATGGGGGCGGGTGCTTTTGCGCACGACATCGCTAGCAATCGCTAGCGATGTCACAGAGTGTAAAGCAGCCTTTAGTGTATGTAAACTTTTAAATTTGCAGAAAGTAATAAAAATGCCATAAAACATTCTCTCATTATTCTGGCATTTGGCAAATATAAATAATTTTGGTTCCTAATTGACCTAAAACGGGAAAGGTTAATTCTGATTTCATGTCAGATAGTGAGAAAAACATGCAGACGTGTATTTTTAGATAGTGTATGTAAACTTCTGGCTTCAACGGTACACTGGAGATCAAAATTAGAGAACAATGTATGATCACTTGCTTTTTTCAGAAGTAATATAATCTATATTGATAAATAGTTGAAGGTTTCTTGTAAGGGGTGCACCCTGCCACTAGAACAGTGTTCTACAACAGATCCAAAGTTTATCAACATAAATCCTTTATTTAGCCCAAAACGTGATCATTATAATTAGAGAACAGCAATGACTGTAGCACAGAGAAAGATTATGACTAAATTTTTTTGAAGGTAACAACAGTCACCAATCAGTAGGACGTGTACAGGCCTTTGCTTTGAATGACTTCAGCACATCTGCAGCCACAGGACATCACTAGCCTCTCACACTGCTCTGGTGTGATTTAGGTCCACTCTTCCTCCAGTCTCTTCCACAGTTCTTTATACGGATAAGGCTGCACATCAAACTTAGATAATAGTATAATGCCTCAAGCATATGGACAAATATTGGAATATACAATGAAAAATGCTACTTGCTAATTTGAACATGTGAATAATGAATTGCATACCTGCCATGAATATTAGGAAAAAGGAGATATTTAGCAATCGCATTGATCAATGTAACTGAGCCCCAAGGCCTCAAATCAATGCGATTGCTAAATATCTCATGTTCAAATTAGCAAGTAGCCTTTTTCATTGTATATTCCAATATTTGTCCATATGCTTGAGGCATTATACTATTATCTAAGTTTGATGTGCAGCCTTATCCGTATATAGTATGTAATTTTTGGCTTGCACTCATAATATATATATTAGTGCTCACTTCAGTTATCCTATTCAGTTATATGTAGTTTTTTTTCTGAATGTGAACACAGCTCCGCCCCTTTCGGCCATGTTTTTTCCATCTCCTATATAAGAAAGTCCTTAGTTACCCCTCTCCACCCATAGCAGTTTTTAATTGCAATGAGATGACACACAGTTAGGGTCACAGAGCTAGGGACCCCAATATAGAGATATGCCTTGACGAGGCCTTGGGGCTCAGTTACATTGATCAATGCGATTGCTAAATATCTCCTTTTTCCTAATATTCATGGCAGGTATGCAATTCATTATTTACATGTTCAAATTAGCAAGTAGCATTTTTCATTGTATATTCCAATATTTGTCCATATGCTTGAGGCATTATACTATTATCTAAGTTTGATGTGCAGCCTTATCCGTATATAGTATGTAATTTTTGGCTTGCACTCATAATATATATATTAGTGCTCACTTCAGTTATCCTCTTCCACAGTTCTTTGACTGTTGTGGGTTTCTTGGCCATAACTTTATCACCAAAGGATTTTCCAGAAGTTTTCTATTGGGTTTAGATCAGAACTCTGGACTGGCCATTTCATTGTTCTAATGTTTTCTGTTTCAAGGAATTGCTTTACCCGTCTTGTTGTGTGACAGGAGGTATTGTCCTGCATGAAAATTGCTGGCTGATTGACTGATGAATGTAAGTAAGGAACCACGTGTTGTTGAAGAAGGTTCTGAAACACATTTGCATTCACTCTGCCATGTAGCTGTATGAGAAGACCAACCCCTGCTGCAGAAAACATTCCCCAAACCATGATACTTCCTCCACCACCTTTCACTGACTTCTTAACACACTTTGGGTTCAGTCTTTCCCCAGTTTATCGACCATCAGACCCAAATAAATTAAACTTGCTTTGATCACTAAAATGAACTGTGGACCACTTCTCCTCTGTCCACACAACATGCTCCTTCCCAAAGGTGAGTCTAGCCTTTTGATTCTTTCTGCTAACTAGAGGTTTGGTCACTGCAGAGTGGGCTTTCAGTCTAAATGCTCTTAAACATCGTGACACTGTATCACGAGACAGATTCTTACTCTGTTCAATGCTAAACTGGCGAGCAATTCCAGCTGTAGTATTGCAATGATTACCCATGGAGATTGTTCTCTAATATTGATCAGTGTACTTTTAAATTTATTTCATTTACATTTTTATTATGAGCTTTACAATAAATTCAATTTGTGAAATAAGCTTAAAATACTGCTAGTTTACTCTATGTAAACTCTACTAGTTTACTTTATGTTAGGATTAGAGTTGAGCGCGGTTCTAGGTTCGAGGTTCTCCAGTTCGCGGCTCGAGTGATTTTGGGGGCTGTTCTAGATAGAACTAGAACTCGAGCTTTTTGCTAAAGCTCGATAGTTCTAGATACGTTCGAGAACGGTTCTAGCAGCAAAAAGACAAGCTAATTACTAGCTGGCTTTCCGCTGTAATAGTGTAAGTCACTCTGTGACTCACACTATTATGAAATTTCAGTGTATAGTGTGCGGGAACAGCACATTCAGATCACTGCTGTATGTATAATGGCGATCGCCATTTTTTTTTTTTTCCTTGTCTTCCTTCCCTAAGCGCGCGCGTGTAGTGGGGCGGGCCAGCACGTCAGCCAATCCCAGACACACACACAGCTAAGTGGACTTTTAGCCAGAGAAGCAACGGCATGTGTGATAGGATGTCCATGTCACATGTCCCTGCATTATAAAAACGGACATTTTCCTCCAGCACACCATTATCTGCCTTCTGCGTCCTTGGTGTCAGACATCACTGGCGCAGCTCCTATCGCCGATACTGCTGTATACGCTCTATACACAGCGCTGTACAGCATAGGGATAGCACTTTCTATCAGTCCCTTTAAGGGCTAATACCGGCAGGGTCAGAGCCATAGGTGACAGTCAGGTCCGTGAAAACAGAGTTTAACAGCTACACAAGATGACAGAGTCTGTGTGGCTAAGGTCAGGGATTTCCTCGCTGCATTTCCCCATTAGGAGGGATAGAAAGGCAGGCCTCCTTTCCTCTACCCAGAGACCCACAACCCTGCCACTGTACCCTCCTGCCCTTTGCACACTCAAACTCATTGTTACTAAGCCATTATACTAGCAAACACTGAGTGAACTTAGTGGCATCCTAAACGTGGCTGTTGGACTTCTGTATCGTCCCACAAGTGCAAAGATATTTGCAGTACATCTGCCTGCATTGCACACTCAAACTCATTGTTACTAAGCCATTATACTAGCAAACACTGAGTGAACTTAGTGGCATCCTAAACGTGGCTATTGGACTTCTGTATTGTCCCACAAATGCAAAGATATTTGCAGCACGTCTGCCTGCATTGCACACTCAAACTCATTGTTACTAAGCCATTATACTAGCAAAAACACTGAGTGAACTTAGTGGCATCCTAAACGTGGCTGTTGGATTTCTGCATTGTCCCACTAGTGCAAAGATATTAGCAGCACGTCTGCCTGCATTGCACACTCAAACTCATTGTTACTAATACATTATAATACCAAAAATTGAGTAAACTTAGTGGCATACAAGAACTGGCTGTTGGACTCCATTAGTGCCCCACTGGTGCAAATCTATGTGCAGCACCTCTGCATGACACCCTCCTGCTCTGTTTTTAATAAGCTATAATGATAGCAAAAAATGCTGCCATTTAGTGGCATACAAGAACTGGCTGTTGGACTCCATTAGTGCCCCACTGGTGCAAATCTATTTGCAGCACCTCTGCATGACACCCTCATGCACACTTTGCTACGCTAATTTTATAGCAAACTCAGGGAATTCCTTGCTGCATTTGATCATTCGGAGGGATAGAAAGTGAGGCTTCCTTTAGCTTTTCCTTCTGTTCATAGACAGCATCTCCAAGTCCACACCCGAAGAGCAATTTCTCCTCCACGTGTAAGTGTGGAGAGGCAGCTAGTGCGCATGCGTGTGCCGATTTACCCCAGCTGCAGCATAACTACAGTGTTTCGCCTAGTGAGTATGCTCAGCCTGACTGTGCCATTCCTGAGGCTAAGTCTTCATTTCGGGATACAGCGCATGCTCCCACACTTAGTGCGAAAAGCCTCTTTGCACAGGTACTTGCATTCCGTGCCGGGTCTAAGTCCTGTGTTGTGCCTAGACACCATGCTAAAGCTGATAGTCTTTTTTCAGAGACTGTATTTCATGCTACTGAGCATGCTCAGGCACTTACTGCATCAGAGACTAGGTCCGGTAATGAACTCTTTGGCCCTGCCCCTGACTTGGGGGGCCCATATAGACCACAGGGCATCAGGTGTCCTGACAATGTGGCCAGGCCACTCCCAAATGGCTTGCAGAGGCCAGCCCCTATGACTTGTCACCTCATTATTGATGGTCAGATGATGACTGGTAAGGTGTTTGTGTCGTGGCAGCCATGAGGTCATTATTGAAGTTGCGGTTCCAAATAGGACGCTAGTTATGCCACTCATGACGTGTCACTCTGCTTTTGTCTCCAGGAGGTGCATTGTGGTCCACCTTGGTTTGGGGCGGACCCAGGTTATAAAACGGGCTGGAGCCAACAAGGAGGTGCGCAGTCTTCTATTATGCTCCGAAAGAGCATACCTCCATGTGTTGAACCCATTTCGGCTTTAGGCCAGAGGTAGGCAGGGATAGGGCGTCGATGCAGGCCGCCACCACAGTTGGTAACGCAGAACGGTTAAGACCAGCTCCTGTCCTACAAGTCCTGCTTGTGCAGCCCAGTGGCATTAACAGGCCTGCTGCTGCTGATGCGCCTGCTGTCCACAGGTGTGGCCCCAATGCACACGGTCAGCATACTCAATGGCCCCTGTGATGTTAACAGGGAGTTCCTGGGCTGGGTGGGCGTGTGGACCCTGTGACGCTAACAGGGCTCCCAGTCTCCATAGCCGAGTGGCGTCTAACTCGGTTCAGGCTACTATTAGTTTCATAGCCACACAGCTCTGTATCTTCCACCTAACCTTCCAGTTGCCAACCTCTCCTTTTCCATCTGGGAGCACGGTGGACATTGACTGCTGATGGGGATATATACCTTTCTCTTTCTTTTCTTATTAATTTTCGTTATATAGCGGTAACATAGTATATACCACCTTATCCAAATCTGCCAGTTCCACCGTAACAGATGGTGTTTCTTCATCAAATGTTACTTTTGCTTAACAACCAAACCCACGGACAAAAACTTTTTTCCCCTTTCCTTCCTCTGCCCTCTCCCCCCAACCTCGCACAACCGAAATGTGAGCAAGCTCTCACTCATCAGCTGAGTCTTCCATACCCATTGCAAGTTCGTCCTCCATTTCTTCATGGGCTCCTGCACCTTCCTCAACAATTTTTGCTGATACTATGTGTCGCGGGCGGAGGAGGGGACGCAGCGCTCTCCCACTGCTCGGGTCCGGCTGCTACTGCCGTTGCTCGGTGGCTCTAGCGATGGGCCAGATCCCGGGGACTCGAGATCCCGAGGACACCTGCTGCACAGGTGCTCCTCGCCCGTGAGTGAAAAGGGGTTTGGATTTTGGGATAGTTTATTGTCCGTGACGCCACCCACGGTTGTGGTGATTGTGTGGACACCACCGCTGCTCTGTATGGGTATCCCGGGAGCGGTGACAGGGAGCAGCAAAGTTGTTAGTTCTCCCCTCCGTGGGTAGGGGTTGGTTGTCCCGGGGCCCAGTGATGAGGTGGAGGATGCTGTATGGCGGGGCCGGTGCAGGGCTTGGTAGGGTGCAGGGACGCGGGGGCAGCACTGTGCCTGACGGCACTGTGGTACTCAGCCTGAGACGGTGACACAGTTCTCGGTAAAACACACGGCTGGAAAGACGGTTCCCACGGACGGCTGCTGTTGCTTTTCCCCGGTAGTTGACGGTGACGGTCTCTGTCCCTGCACCTAATGAACTGTTGGTATCGATGGGTTCCCACCGGTAACCCGCTCCCCAGCTTGGATATGGGCCGGAGGAGCCCTACTTTGCCCGCAGGCGCTGGCCCTGAGAAACTGGTGCCTTGGCGGTGGCGGTGTCTCTCTATTACGGTTGGACTGTTGCCTTCAATCGGGACTTAGCTGTTGGGAGACCCAGGAGGTCCCCTTCACTGATGGATTTGGCAAATCCACGGCGACTCCTAGCCTTGCCGGGATCCGAAAGGCCCCTGCCAATGGTGCTGGCTTCTCTTCGTATACCGCTCCGGTACCGCCGGGCCACCACCCGTCCACGGTCCTTTCGGCAACCTCCGATTAGCCGCTCCTGCAGATGGTCACCGCCGTCTGCTGACCTTGCTGTCTCGTCCCGGGGCACACACCCGGACCAACTTCAGGCTTTCTTAACTCTCCTTTTCTCTGTCACTTTTACTTCCACTCCTCTCACTAGCTCCTCTACCACTTCCTTCTCCTTCACAACTCAACTCTATCTGCCTGGCTTTCCCACCTCCAGGACTGTGAACTCCTCGATGGGCGGAGCCTACCGCCTGGCCAACCCCCTGGTGTGAACATCAGCCCCTGGAGGAAGGCAACAAGGATTTAAGTGTAGCTTCGGTGTACCTATCCGGGGTGTAGGGTGTGGTGGTGTCATGACCTGTGACCCCTGGCTTGCCCAGGGCGTCACATTCCCCCTTAGCAAAATGCAGACCGTCCGTGGGCTGCCCGTCCAACACCGGTTTTATTTTTCTGAAAATATAAAAAGAGAAAACACAATACAAATAGAAAAATATCATCCCACAGTGGGAGGTACGGTACTTAAACGTTGCGGTAACATTAAACGGTTACTGCTGCCGCTCTCTCCCACCCAAGTAACCTGGCCCTGATGCTGCCTCTAAGAAACAGGCAGCACCCCTTGACCCCAGTCCTGCACCAAGTTACCCAAGCGGGATCTGTCCTTCCCCTCCAGAGGGTAGCCACCGGTTCCGGTGGTGGCTGGGCCCCAGCCTGCTCCACTGCGGGCCCTCCCTCCAACCTGCCTCTCCGGAGGCGGTAACGGTAGCTGCAACAATATATTTTTATTTACAACCCACTTAACGTTTGTGGTTGCCCTGCAAGTTCACGGGCTTGTCCGTAAGGAGTCCCTTACGCAACTTTTCAAACGGTCCCCACGGGGACAACAATGCCGGCAATGGCCGGTTCCAATCACGGTTCAAATCAGGTGACTTGTCACGGTTTCATTTCTCTTATCATTCTTTAAACTTTTCAAACTTTTAAACACACACATACTTTGGTGGTCCCAACGGGGACAACTTTTAGGCGGAGGACCGCCGGCTTAACAGTCCATCCTCAATCGCGGGGCTCTAGTGCCACCTTCACATGGTGCACCTCTATGGACCCCGATGGTAGCTCGCTGCGGGTCATCTTCCTCCATATTCATGCGGGCATGCACATCTGCTCTACACCCCTCT
Source organism: Anomaloglossus baeobatrachus (assembly GCF_048569485.1). Taxonomy (NCBI): domain Eukaryota; kingdom Metazoa; phylum Chordata; class Amphibia; order Anura; family Aromobatidae; genus Anomaloglossus; species Anomaloglossus baeobatrachus. The sequence goes on along the minus strand of NC_134356.1, from coordinate 108,797,429 downwards.
CGGGCATCGATCTCCCTGTGCAGCTGCCGTTGCCGCCGCTCCCAGCCGGGAGCACTTTCTGTTTGCTCCGGTTCAGCGTGTGCGGGGGACGGACCCAGCCAGAGTCCCTCCGTGTCGGCTACGACCGGCACCTTCAGTAATGAGGGACCCCGCTGTGACATGGCCTGCTCTGCCTCCTGGCAGCTGCATCCCTGCCGTGCCTCCGGTGCATCTTTGCTGACGGCCTCAGCCTTCGGCTTCTTCCATGGAAGCGGATCAGGGTGGTCGCGAGCTTCTGCTGCAGGTCGGTCCGCCGGGGCGGATTGGCAGGGTACCGCTACCGGTGGTGGTGGTAGCGGGCCTAGTGGCGGGGCAGCAGCAGCCAACACGGGTAGCGGGGGAGGTAGCAGGGCGAGCGAGTATGGACCGGGTCCCTCGGCCGCGATGACCGACCCACTAGGGGTACAGGGGCGTGGGTCACTTACCCTCCCTTCCAAGACTCCCTCCACCTCACGTCTCCGTATGGCCGCCACCACTTCCGTCATGTTGGCCTCCCACTCCTCCAGGAGGAGCTGCATGCGGACCTGCAGACGGCTGCTTAGCTGGACGGTCCGGACTTCCACCCACGTTGCAGGGCCAGGCGCGGGGACCACGGTGTTGTCGGTCGGACTCAGCATCTTTAGCAGCGGACTCTTCCAGGAACCAGTCAATGGCCGCCGGGTCCTGGCGTCCCTGCTTCTATAGCCGCGCTCATATGCGGCCAGCCGCCATTTCGTCCCCCTTAGCCTCTTTCCGGCCCCTCCTCTATCGGGGCGGGGTTTTGGCCTTCGCGCCTCCACTACTCGAGAAGACGCTCGAGCGGGAACTTTTCGCGCCAAAGATGGCGGCTTCTGCAATTTTCTGGCCGGATACCTCCGGCGGTAACAAGGCGCACCTCTACCCAATGGCAGAGCGGTAAGATCCTGTTCGTGACGCCAAGTTGTCGCAGGCGGAGGAGGGGACGCAGCGCTCTCCCACTGCTCGGGTCCGGCTGCTACTGCCGTTGCTCGGTGGCTCGAGCGATGGGCCGGATCCCGGGGACTCGAGCGGCGCTCCTCGCCTGTGAGTGAAAAGGGGTTTGGATTTTGGGATAGTTTATTGTCCGTGATGCCACCCACGGTTGTGGTGATTGTGTGGACACCACCGCTGCTCTGTATGGGGATCCCGGGAGCGGTGACAGGGAGCAGCAAAGTTGTTAGTTCTCCCCTCCGTGGGTAGGGGGTGGTTGTCCCGGGGCCCAGTGATGAGGTGGAGGATGCTGTATGGCGGGGCCGGTGCAGGGCTTGGTAGGGTGCAGGGACGCTGGGGCAGCACTGTGCCTGACGGCACTGTGGTACTCACTCAGCCTGAGACGGTGACACAGTTCTCGGTAAAACACACGGCTGGAAAGACGGTTCCCACGGACGGCTGCTGTTGCTTTTCCCCGGTAGTTGACGGTGACGGTCTCTGTCCCTGCACCTAATGAACTGTTGGTATCGATGGGTTCCCACCGGTAACGCGCTCCCCAGCTTGGATATGGGCCGGAGGAGCCCTACTTTGCCCGCAGGGGCTGGCCCTGAGAAACTGGTGCCTTGGCGGTGGCGGTGTCTCTCTATTACGGTTGGACTGTTGCCTTCAATTGGGACTTAGCTGTTGGGAGACCCAGGAGGTCCCCTTCACTGATGGATTTGGCAAATCCACGGCGACTCCTAGCCTTGCCGGGATCCGAAAGGCCCCTGCCAATGGTGCTGGCTTCTCTTCGTATACCGCTCCGGTACCGCCGGGCCACCACCCGTCCACGGTCCTTTCGGCAACCTCCGATTAGCCGCTCCTGCAGATGGTCCCCGCCGTCTGCTGACCTTGCTGTCTCGGCCCAGGGCACACACCCGGACCAACTTCAGGCTTTCTTAACTCTCCTTTTCTCTGTCACTTTACTTCCACTCCTCTCACTAGCTCCTCTACCACTTCCTTCTCCTTCACAACTCAACTCTATCTGCCTGGTTTTCCCGCCTCCAGGACTGTGAACTCCTCGGTGGGCGGAGCCAACCGCCTGGCCCACCACCTGGTGTGAACATCAGCCCCTGGAGGAAGGCAACAAGGATTTAAGTGTAGCTTCGGTGTACCTATCCGGGGTGTAGGGTGTGGTGGTGTCATGACCTGTGACCCCTGGCTTGCCCAGGGCGTCACATTATGCGCCCTTGTTAATCCCTATCCCCCACCATGACTGCCGCCTAGGTGCCGCTCACCGTATGGACCTTGTAGATCTTATTATCTCTTCTGCATATGACTCCTCCTGTACTTCCTCACCTTCCTCTTGGACCAACACCTGACTCCGAATAATGCTTACAGTGTGCTCCATCTTGTAGATGACCAGAATTGTCACGCTGAGAATGGCATCGCCAGTGCTAAACATCTTCGTCGACATTTGTAAACTGTGTAGAAGGGTGCATAGGTCCTTGATCTGACACCACTCCAGCAGCGTGATCTGCACCACCTCTGGATCAAGTTAGCCCAGGGTATATGTCATACCGTATTTCTGCAGGGCTCTGCGGTGCTGCCACACATGCTGCAACATGTGCAGATTCCAATTCCTGCATGTCGGAACATCGCATTTCCGGCGTTTAACCACCAGACCCTAAGACTTCAGGAGCGATGAAAGTTGTTGAGCTGCTGGGTGCGAAGGATGAAAGTGAGCACATAGCAGCGTCCCCGCTGCACAAGGCCATGTAGGCCGGGATGGTATTTTAAAAATTGCTGGACAACCAGGTTCAACACGTGAGCCATACAAGGCACGTGTGTCACATTGCCCTGAAGAAGGGTCGCAGACTGGTTTGCATCATTGTCGCACCCGACCTTCCCTGACTGCTGGTTGAGTGTAGACAACTATTGATGAAACTCGGTCTCACTCTCCAGAGCTAACCGTCCACAATTCCTCAGCGGTGTCTCACATTTCCCCTACATTTCAAAGTAAACATTTGACCACCTGATGGCCTTGAGCTCTGCTGCCAGCATAGTAAGGAGGTGTGTGGGATTCCTTGGGCGCAGTTACAAGGAAGGGTGGCCTGACCACACAGGGTTTGGGCCGAGGTAGAGCACCCACACGAGGTTGAGGAGGCAGAAGCAGTGGAGGAACTTGTACATACAGAAGAAGGATTGACACACAAGTCGTGGGGACGGCAAGACTTGTACAGCAAACCCTTCTCCATCTCTCACCATAGTTACCCAGTGCCCAGTCAGCAACATGTAACTCCCCTGTCCATGCTTACTGGTCCAAGTATCTGTGGTGAAATGCACCCTGTCACACACAGAGTTTCTCAAGGAATCGGTGAGGTTGTGCGCGACCTGCTGTGGTAGCGCGGGCACGCCTTTCTTGGAGAAGGAGTGACGACTGGCCATCGGCTCTTGGGGCACTGCAATGGGCATAAGGTCTCGAAAATCCTTGGTCTCAAAAGGGTGTAAAGGCAGCCTTTCTGTTGCCAACAAGTTGCAGATGATGAAACTCAACCTCTTAGGCATGACATGCCTTTCGAAAATCATGTAAAACACAGCGAGGGGACTCCAACCACAGTCTCCCTCGTTGCCACTAATTGGGCCACAGACACCCCACTTGACTGGCATCACTTGATCCCCCTTTTCAAAATGAAACAGATGCTTTGCATGAAGCACTCTCAAAAATACGCGTGCCTTTCGCCTCCCCTGGATGACCCAGGGGAAGAAAAGTCCTCTGAGAGCCATGACTTGTTCATCTTGGTTCTTTTTTCAAAAGCGAGGGGACTCCAACCACAGTCTCCCTCGTTGCAAATAATTGGGCCACACACACCCCACTTGACTGGCATCAGTTGATCCCCCTTTTCAAAATGAAACAGATGCTTTGCATGAAGCACTCTCAAAAATACGCGTGCCTTTCGCCTCCCCTGGATGACCCAGGGGAAGAAAAGTCCTCTGAGAGCCATGACTTGTTCATCTTGGTTCTTTTTTCAAAAGCGAGGGGACTCCAACCACAGTCTCCTTCGTTGCCACTAATTGGGCTACACACACCCCACTTGACTGGCATCACTTGATCCCCCTTTTCAAAATGAAACAGATGCTTTGCATGAAGCACTCTCAAAAATACGCGTGCCTTTCGCCTCCCCTGGCTGACCCAGGGGAAGAAAAGTCCTCTGAGAGCCATGATTTGTTCATTTTGGTTCTTTTAGAAACACAGCGAGGGGACTCCAACCACAGTCTCCCTCGTTTCCACTAATTGGGCCACACACACCCCACTTGACTGGCATCACTTGATCCCCCTTTTCAAAATGAAACAGATGCTTTGCATGAAGCACTCTCAAAAATACGCGTGCCTTTCGCCTCCCCTGGATGACCCAGGGGAAGAAAAGTCCTCTGAGAGCCATGACTTGTTCATCTTGGTTCTTTTTTCAAAAGCGAGGGGACTCCAACCACAGTCTCCCTCGTTGCCACTAATTGGGCCACACACACCCCACTTGACTGGCATCATTTGATCCCCCTTTTCAAAATGAAACAGATGCTTTGCATGAAGCACTCTCAAAAATACGCGTGCCTTTCGCCTCCCCTGGATGACCCAGGGGAAGAAAAGTCCTCTGAGAGCCATGACTTGTTCATCTTGGTTCTTTTTTCAAAAGCGAGGGGACTCCAACCACAGTCTCCCTCGTTGCCACTAATTGGGCCACACACACCCCACTTGACTGGCATCACTTGATCCCCCTTTTCAAAATGAAACAGATGCTTTGCATGAAGCACTCTCAAAAATACGCGTGCCTTTCTCCTCCCCTGGATGACCCAGGGGAAGAAAAGTCCTCTGAGAGCCATGATTTGTTCATTTTGGTTCTTTTAGAAACACAGCGAGGGGACTCCAACCACAGTCTCCCTCATTTCCACTAATTGGGCCACACACACCCCACTTGACTGGCATCACTTGATCCCCCTTTTCAAAATGAAACAGATGCTTTGCATGAAGCACTCTCAAAAATACGCGTGCCTTTCTCCTCCCCTGGATGACCCAGGGGAAGAAAAGTCCTCTGAGAGCCATGACTTGTTCATCTTGGTTCTTTTCTCAAAAGCGAGGGGACTCCAACCACAGTCTCCCTCGTTGCCACTAATTGGGCCACACACACCCCACTTGACTGGCATCACTTGATCCCCCTTTTCAAAATGAAACAGATGCTTTGCATGAAGCACTCTCAAAAATACGCGTGCCTTTCTCCTCCCCTGGATGACCCAGGGGAAGAAAAGTCCTCTGAGAGCCATGATTTGTTCATTTTGGTTCTTTTAGAAACACAGCGAGGGGACTCCAACCACAGTCTCCCTCATTTCCACTAATTGGGCCACACACACCCCACTTGACTGGCATCACTTGATCCCCCTTTTCAAAATGAAACAGATGCTTTGCATGAAGCACTCTCAAAAATACGCGTGCCTTTCTCCTCCCCTGGATGACCCAGGGGAAGAAAAGTCCTCTGAGAGCCATGACTTGTTCATCTTGGTTCTTTTCTCAAAAGCGAGGGGACTCCAACCACAGTCTCCCTCGTTGCCACTAATTGGGCCACACACACCCAACTTGACTGGCATCACTTGATCCCCCTTTTCAAAATGAAAAAGATGCTTTGCATGAAGCACTCTCAAAAATACGCGTGTCTTTCGCCTCCCCTGGCTGACCCAGGGGAAGAAAAGTCCTCTGAGAGCCATGTCCACATTGTCAGTGGACAGACACGTGTGCTTATCTGCCAGCAGACCCCCAGCAGCACTGAAGACAGGTTCCGAGAGAACGCTGGCTGCAGGACACGACAAGATCCCCAAGGCGTACGTGGCAAGCTAAGGCAATTTATCCAGATTGGAAGCCTAAAATGAGCAGGGCTCAAGTTGCACAATAATGGCATCGATGTTTCCTTGCATATACTCATATATCTGTGTGTCCTCCTCTTTTTCCTTGTCCAGCTCTTTTGTTTTCGCATGAGTATATGTCCTTGTCACTTTCCCATGTGTTTGTGTTGTGTTGTGAGTTGTTTGTCACCTTTTGGACACCTTTGAGGGTGTTTTCTAGGTGTTTTTATGTATTTGTGAATGCCTGCCATTGTTTCCTATGCGGTTGGAGGTCGGTTCGTCGAACGTTCGACGAACCGAACTCGAACGGGACCTCCGTTCGACGAACCGAACTCGAGCCGAACCACGACCGGTTCGCTCATCTCTAGTTAGGATATAATAACATAGGACTACACAATGACCTTAACATTTATGAAATAAGCTTAAAATACTGCTAGTTTACTCATGTTAGGATATAATCACATAGGACTACACAATGACCTTAACATTTATGAAATTGGGTGTTGTTCTCTAATTTTGACTTGCAGTGTATATGCTTCACAATCATTGACCATCGCGTATTTCCAAGACTACAGTCAACTTTCTAGTTCCCATTAGTATAAATTCCAAGTTACAAAAGTTACAATGAACCTGGAACTTGGTCTATTAAGATGACCTACGTTCATGATTTGTCACCTGCACAAAATCACTGCCTTCAGTTTTCTCGTTAGAGGGTATCGAATGTGCACATCATTAGGCGACTCTTCCAATGTCATCAGGAGCCTACTGGAGAACAGTGTCCCATCTAATTAGACAACCCTAGGAAATTATTTGATGCCTGCTCTGAATTTCGGGCAGGGGTAGAGAAGTGTGATCTGTCAGTCAAGGGAAATGAGAGCCGGAAGTGATCAACGTGATTACAACTTCAAAGATGGACTGTTCTGCAATGTACTAGAAGTATGTATGTAACAAGCATTAAATGGCCTTTACAAACATGACTTTAGCTAGGGATCAAATTTCCTGATGACAGGGTCCCTTTAAAGAGTGATGGCTGTGGTTAAAATGTACATATTCTTTATTCCATCATGATGATAAAATATCAGTGTAAATGTTGACGCATTTCGACCACTTATCCGACTTAGTCGAGAAACATTTTGGATACTAAAAATAAATACTAGTTTCCTAAAAATGCTTAAAGGTAATCTGTCACCAGGTTTTTGCTACTTAATCTGAGAGCAGCATTATGAAGGAAAAGAGACCCTGATTAAAGCGATGTGTCACTTACTAGGCTGCATAGCGTAGCTTTTATAAAATTACTGATTAATTAGCAGTAGATTACAATTAGAGGACTACTTGGCGTGGTGCCAGGTAGTCCAGCAGCTGCATGAGCTTGTTATAATCCTGCTCTACATTCAAATAACTGCTAGATCTGCGGCAGAGAAAGCGCTGATCTTATCAAAATAACAACAGGCGGCTCAATAAGTGACACATCGTTTGAATCAGGGTCGGTGTCTCTACATTATGCTGCTCTCAGATGGGGGAGCAAAAACCTGGTGACAAATTCACTTAAAAAAATCTGTACATTGTAAGAAGCCGCAGTTGTTACTCCTTCTACAGATATGGACTATTATTCGGTTGCTTTAGCATTAAGTTGCTTTGTAGCATTAAGATCCTGGTTTCAAATCTGACCAAGGGTAATATCAGTATGTTCTCCCGTTGTTTGCATTGGTTTCCTCTGGATACCGTAGTTACTACACTCTATAAGGCAATTCATATTGTGAGTCCCAGTGGGGACAGTGCTTGATAAAAATGTCTCCAAAGCTCTATATGATCAGGGGCAGACATTTCATTGGTGCAGTCAGGGGCCTAAAATAAGGAAGCCCATTTCTACCTCCAAGGTAGGTGGAATTGTGCATTTTGATGAGTGAATTGAATATACACTGTTATTGCACAGGGGTCTAAGAAGTCAGGGGGCCCAAATCTACCTCCAAGGCAGGTGGGATTGTGCATTTTGATGAGTGAATGGACTGTACACTGATCTTGCACAAGGGGTCTAAGAAGTCAGGGAGCCCAAATATAATATAGGAGAAACTCCAGCTTACCATATAGTTCTGTGCAACAGGGCTAGGCGTGCTCGTGATCCTTCAGGAGGCCAGGCTGTAGTCAGTCATGATTGAAGAAGGGTTGGATCCAGCATCAAAATCCATGGTTTAAAAAAATTCATGACTAAGGACTACTTTTAAATTCACCGTCCGAAACGCGTAAGGTGTTTCATGCACTTTTCCCCATCCCTCTGCCAATATATACATCTCTTGTATATTTTTATACTTATTTTTCAATAAAGTGGAATTTTTTTAAACCATGGATTTTGATGTTGGATCCAACCTTCTTCAATCATGGCCCAAATATACCTCCAAGGCAGGTGGGATTGTGCATTTTGATGAGTGAATGGACTGTACATTGTTCTTGCACAGGGGTCTAAAGGGTGCTTTACACGCTGCAACATCACCAACGATATATCGTCGGGGTCACGTCGTTAGTGACGCACATCCAGCGCCGTTAGCGACATCGCAGCGTGTGACACCAATGAGCGACGTTCAACGAGCGCAAAAACGTGAAAAATCGTTGCTCGTTGACACATCGCTCATTTCCTTAATATCGTTGCTGCTGCAGGTACGATGTTATTCGTCGTTCCTGCAGCAGCACACATCGCTATGTGTGACACCGCAGGAGCGACGAACATCTCCTTACCTCCATCCACCGGCAATTAGGAAGGAAGGAGGTGGGCGGCATGTTCCGGCCGCTCATCTCCGCCCCTTTGCTTCTATTGGACGGCTGCCGTGTGACGTCGCTGTGATGCCGCATGAACTGCCCCCTTAGAAAGGAGGCGGATCGCCGGCCAGAGCGACGTCGCAGGGAAGGTAAGTCCGTGTGACGGGTGTTAGCGATGTTGTGCGCCACGGGCAGCGATTTGCCCGTGACGCACAACCGACGGGGGAGGGGACGCTCGCTAGCGATATTGGTACCAATATCGCAGCGTGTAAAGCACCCTTAAGAAGTCAGGGGTCCCAAATTTACCTCCAAGACAGGTGGAATTGTGCATTTTGATGAGTGAATGGACTGTACACTGTTCTTGCACAGGGGTCTTAGAAGTCAGGGAGCCCATTTCTACCTCCAAGGCAGGTGGGATTGTGCATTTTGATGATTTTTTGGACTGTACATTGTTCTTCTGTCTGTGTATGGGATATTATATAAATATGGACAGACATAGTAATATATTAGTTACAGGAAATGTAAACACAAATACATTGTAGTGATCTGTAGTGTGCACAATGTAAGGGAGATCTAAAAAAGTGACACAAATGTCAGAGCTTCACCATTGATGGAGAAATCCTGCTGCCGCCAGTCACTTGTGCTCCTTGTCTCCATTTCTAAGTATTGCATAACATTAGGCACTGTGACTGCTCATTCCTCTAAGCTTCTGTTTACATGCTATCAGTCCTATAGAGCAGGATCTCATTCATTGGTACCCAGAACACGAGCCCATTCCTCCCCAAGACCCCCACCATGCCTGCATCCATCTGATGCATTGATGTATACAGCTTGGAGGTGGGGAGGAGACCCCAATGTGTTCCTGTGCTGCTGGTGTGCTGGAATCTACCTAGATTAGATATTGCTGGGAGCTGCTGTGAATAATAACTGAACCCTCAGTGTGAGTCAGTGAGGAGAGGGGGAGAGCAGGGCTGTGAGCAGAGGCTGAGCACCACTACACTGCTGTCCTCTGCTCTGCACAGTTCTCAATACAAGCGGATCTCCACAGAAGAAGGAGACACACAAGGGGCACAAGTGCCATCTCCAGTATGGGTGCAGTGATGGGAACCTTCTCCTCCCTGCAGACAAAGCAGAGGAGACCCTCTAAAGGTAAGAGCTGGCTCCCCCGACTGTGCAGTCTGTAGGCAGCCTGCATGTTCTGCATGTTCAGGTGCCAGGCAGCTAGTGCATGTCTCATTGGCATACTCGGCCACAATGCCTGATGGCTACCAATGGTGATGTGGCAGATGCAGACAGTGTGTTATTGAGGGAGGGTGTGAGATGTGCTGCTGCATGACACCCAGTCCTGTCATCAACAGTGTGCCCAGTGCCAGGCTGAATGTGCCATGCAACAAGCGACCACTGCCCTCTGCATTATACTGCCCTGGAATATGGAGGCTCGTTATGTAAAGTGTCAGCTCTGTGGCAGTGATGTGTAGAGTCCACAGTCGTTATGTAAACAGCGGCCAGCAGGCTGGAGAACAACTGTTGATCCTCACAGTCTTCATTTCTGCCTATTATCTTCCCCTATCCTCCTCTTGTCCTGCAGGGCAATGCAATAAGCAGGTTTTCTCACCATGGTCTGGTCCCAATATGACCCCATACAGCTAGGAACCACTGGTGATTTTATTTACTTTATATCCTGGTACCTCACAAGGGTTAATAGACTTTTTTCATTTGCTTCTTGCACCTTAAAGGATTACAATTTGCCATATTAAAGCCGATAAACCATTCCGAAAACGGATCAGAAGTGTTATCACATTTTCCAAAACCGGTCATCATAGTAAAGTATTGGACAGTCATGAACAGCGCTATATCATGTAATCTTGTAATATTTTGCCATGAGTAACAAGACTTCTTCGTAAAATATATATATATATATATATATATACACACTGTGTTTTTCCAAGAATAAGACCTCCTCCAAAAATCCAAAAATAAACAATAGTGCTTTTTTGGGGGGCAAAAAAAATATAAGACAGTGTCAGATTTTTGGAAAAACACGGTATATGTATCTGTCTATCTATCTATCTATCTATATATATATATATATATATATATATATATATATATATATATTATATATTTTTTTTTTTTTTGTATTATCTTTTTTTGTACTATTTAAATTTAATTCACTCATAAAATAAAGACAGGACCAGAAAGAAAAACATTAAAAATGTAGGTAAAAAAAAGCTTTTGTCCTGTAAGGAGAAAAAAGATTGAAGTTAGATAACAGATATTCACTACAGTCGTTTTAAATGTTTTTTTTCCCATTTCTACAAAAATATAAAACAACAATAATTTCCATACAAAGACCTGAATCAGACATCTATATACACTGATACATGTACCTATTATAATTTATGGAGCTGTTCACATGTGTGTTTTTGGTTGTGTTTTCGGATTATGTGTCCAGAAAAAAAATTCAGAGACGTATCCCAAAATTACCCATATAATCCTATGGGTCTGAGAAATTCATAGACAGCACACGGACAGCATTAGTGTAGAACCCATGTGCTGTTTATCTTAGGCACCCTTCACACATCCATGAAAAACGTTCATGTTTTGCACAGCCGTGTTGAAGGTATGTAAGCCCCATCCGTGTGCCGTGATTTTGACACACTAGTGTTCACCGTGTGCTATCCGGAGAGTAGGATATTTTTACTCACCTGTCTCCGTCGCTGCTGTCCCTGGCGCTGTTGTCTCTGGTGCTTCTGCTTCCGGGTCCGCGGTGCAGTGAATATTCATGACCATAATGAGTGGGCCTGGAAGCAAGTGACAGCAGCGCCAAAGACAGCAGGGCATAAGACAAGTGAGTATAGAGAATAATTTTATTTCAAAGACACGTTTTTTCTCTGGTACATGTCACACTGATGTCACACAGATCACATCAGTGTGTGGTCCATGTGACACCCGTGCTGCCGGAGAAAAACAGACATTTTGCCGTGTGGAACATATGGACACATACGGACACACAGTCCTTGTGATAACACTGATGTGTGCACAGGCCCATTGATTTTAATGGTTCTGCATATGTCCATGTCTCCGTTATGTATGAAAACGGACGTGATACGTACCAACATCACTGAGGCTACTTTCACACTTGCGTTGGACGGCTTCCGTTGCTATCCGCAGCCTTGAGGAATTACGGTAACAGTTGCAGGAAACCGTTATATGCCTCATAGACTTCTATTAGCTACGGATAGCAACAGATGGTCTTGCATTGTATCCGCCCCGCGGCGCATCAGTTGTTTTGATGCTGACCGTCAGTGACCGTCGGGCAGATGCAACGCTGCATGTAGCGTTTTTCTGCACTTCAAAAAAACGCAACCTGCAGGATTCCGTCGGCGTCCGTTGTTTTTATAATGGACGCCTATGGTGGCGGATTCCGTTAGAATCCGTCATTTGACGGATTCTATTAACGCATCCGTCTTTACACAACTGAGCATGCTCAGATGTGTAAAGTCAAGGAAAAAAACCTATAACGGATTGCGTTATTTTGTACGATCCGTATCATCTGTTGTGCCACTATATGCAACGCATCCGTTGCATCCGTCACACAACACAATGCTACGGATCCCGTCCAACGCAAGTGTGAAACTAGCCTGACCTGTAAAGGGGGCCTTAAGAGTAGGAGAAGTTTTGTTGCTTCTTCAGTTTTCCATATGGGAAAATTACTGATGAAATGCTATCTCTGATGGTAAACGCTGAAACACTGTCCAACACTGCTGAAAATCAATGATGAGTCTCCTATAGTTTTTTGCAGACGTGAAAAATCACTGATATCTGAATGAGGCCTAAGTGTATTAATACATATTACAAAAGTAAAATACGCTACTATTGTGTAAAATGGTTGTTCCCTATTTTGAAAGTAATATTTAATGGCCCCAGAGTGGTGTAAAAACAAAATCCTTATAAAATACATTAAAGAGTGTGGTTGTAATATAAAACAATGTGGGAAAATTAACAGGGTATGAATACTTTTGCAAAGCACCCATATAAAGTATTCTAACCTTCCTGACCAGCTCCGCTCATCTGCATTTGGTACATCGCCTCCTGCAGCAATGATCTCTGATCAACTCCAGGATTCACTTTTTTCTGAACAAGAAAAATGTTTCTTCATGTTTGGGCGCCATGTTAAGGCCGCAGCCATTTAGCGTATAGCACATGACGACCCCAGCCAGATGTTGATGCCATGAGTTTGGCAGGGGTACAGAGTATCGGTGATGGTTCATGAAGTAAGTGTAGTTTTTTCGTCTTAAACTATTATAGGGGGCGACAACATTCCAGAAATTCTTGGTTACATGTATATATATAATTATTGCCTTGCAAAAGCATTCATACCCTGTTAACTTTTTCACTTTTTTTCACGTTACACCGACAAATGTTTTATTGGAATTTTATGTGATATAACAACACTAAGAAACAACTATTTCTGAAGTGTAAAGGAAATAATACATGGATTTCTAAATATTTTAAAAATGTGATTCTAAAAATTGTGATGTGCATTTGTATTCAACCCCTGTGTAGTCTGATACTCCTAAGTAAAATCCTTAGTGACCAATTGCCTCCAGAAGTCAAATAAGTAGTAAATTGAGTCCAACAGGGTGTTATTTATTATCACTATAATTACAGCTGGTCTGCGAAGGCCTCAGAGGTTTGACAACATTAGGGATCAAACAGCAGCATGAAAACCAAGGAACACACCAGACAGGTCAGGGATAAAGTTGTAAAGAGTAAAGTAGGGTTAGGTTACAAAAAAATAACCCAAGCTCTGAACATCTCACGGAACACTGTTCAATTCATCATTCAAAAATAAAATGAGAATGGCCCAACTGCAGGGGATGTTTTCTTTAGCAGGGACAGGGAAGCCGGTCAGAGTTGATGGGAAGATGGATTGAGCTAAATACAAGGCAATCCTGGAGGAAAACCTGTTAGAGGCTGCAAAAGACTTGAGATTAGCGTATAGATTTACCTTACAGCAGAACAACAACCCTTAACATATTGCTAGAGATGGAATGGTTTAGATCAAAGCACATGTGTGTGAATGGCTCATTCAAAGTTCAGACCTAAATCCCATTGAGAATCTGTGGCAAGACTTAGAAATTGCTGTTCACAGACGCCGCCATCCAATCTCACTGAATTAGAACTATTTTGCAAGGGAAATTGCAAAATGTCAGCCTCTAGATGTGAAAATATGGTAAAGAAATACCCCAAACGCCATGCAGAAGTGACTCGCCCACCCCAGGGCTATGGGACACCCGGTGCCGGGCTGGACTAGTCCGGTGGTAGTCAGTGGTGGCTGGGCCCGGCTCCGTGGCCCTGGTGGGTGTCAGTAGAATATGTGGCTTGCTTGTTAATGGTTGTGTTCGTGACGCCACCTGTGGTATGCGGCTAATAAGCCGCCGCTGCTGTGTGAGGCCTCCGGGATGATATTATGGCAGCAATGGTAGTACTGCTCCCCACAGGTGGAGCAATGCCCGGGGCACAGTTGGTGCTTGTAAATGTCTATGCAGATGAAATAACTGAGGCAACTTCAGAGGTGCAGTTCAAGTTCTTTTACTCACAGTTCTTGTCAGGGCAGGCAGAACCCTTGGACTGCTGGGACCGCTGTCAGGGACCTCCGTCTTTTGGGTGATTCAGAGTGTGAAATCCGGTTCCCTCTCTTTAGTGTCTCTTTTTCTGCTGTCTTCACTAGCCTTGCCTTAGGTAGATGGACTTGGCTTGGCCTCCATTACAGCCTCCAGGCTGGGGGGTCACCTGTCGGCTGATTACCCCTTTTCTGAAGGTCTGCTCTGGGTTCTGGCCCTGGGAGCTTGCAATTCCCTGGGCCTCGGTTTTTACTGTCTGGAGACTGTCTTTTCACTCCTCCAGTTTCTAGGGACCGTCCCCTGTCGCAGCTAATCACTCCACCGATGTCACTGTGGACCAGGCCACCGCAGCCTGCACCCCCGTGGCAGTTCTAGGGCCCTGCGTCCTTGGTACCCCTAGGCCTGCTCGTAGTAACTGTCAGGACTACCCGCGGCCCTGCGACCCCTTCTGTCTTCTTTCTTTCTTTCCTTTCCTTCTCCTCCTTGCCTGCCTCCAGCAGGCCTCCTCCTCCCTCCTTTCTCTCGTTCTTCTCCTCCAACTACATGCTGCTTCTTTCACTCCCTGAGGTAAACTGAAACTAACTTGACCTTCCTTTCTCTATCTGCTCTCTGGTGGCTCCTCCCACCTCCCCAGTTGCTAAGCTACCACCCTATGGGAGCAGGGATGGGTCTTACAGCCCCTCTCAGCATGCAGCATGGGAGGGTTGCCTGCCACTTTCCCTGGTCCTGTGTGTCCCTAGCAATGGGTGTAGTGTGAATTTACCAGGGGACCGGAGTTCACTCTCTTCCTCTCCCAGAATGGGGCATCACACCGCAGATGGGGTGCAATGACCTGTGGCGACGGAAGCCTCAGGGGCGCCACACTCCCCCACAGCAAATCCCAGCACGTCCTCGGGCTGAAAAACAACAAAAACAAATGGGAGAACTGCAAAACATTTTTGGTATGCAATAACATAAAACAGCAAAACATTTCTTCCCTTTATGGGAGGCACATATCATGAACGTTGCGAACTTCTTATAAAGAAAACTCTAAGTGTGCACTTCCAGTCCACTGCACGGTTTGGCAAATCCCCCATAATTCTGGTAGGGGGCACAACAGGTGCAACTAATTACATTTTTGGCTACAACAAGTCCAGTAGCCCGGCAGTTCGTTTCTTTCAACCAAACAAAATGACATAATCAACCAGCCATTAAGTCCAATGGCCTGGTTACATAGGACACATAAACAACATACCAGCCACTAAGTCCAGTGGCCTGGTATGACATGCCACATACACTTCCACCGGGGCCCACATTCCAGTTCAGTGGCCCGGTAGCACATAACATGGGGGGTGACGTCTTCAAAAAGAATAAGGGGCAAAACACAGCAGGAAAGGGTGTCGTCTTCGAAAAGAATGAGGGGCAGACAGGGGCTATCTACAGTTCAGCATCTCTTCATCTTTACTTGTAGGGATTCTTCTCCGGCTCCCCACCTGGCAGCAGGTAGACAGCGGTCAGCACAGTCTGCGTCTCCTGCGTGGCTGTAGCAGGCCTGCTGCAAGATGCTGCGGCCTGGGCCTGCTCTGAGGTAGTGCTGCTGGCTTGCATAGGGTTACTGGCTGGCGCGAGGCTGCTTGCTTGCAGGGGGTTACCAGCCATACGGCGCCACTCTGGCTCTTCTGGGGCTGCCTCCTGGTCTTGGCGGGCCGCGCCTGGCATGGCGGCGGCCTGGGTTGGAGTCGCTGCTGCGGTGAGATCTTGGCGGGCCGCACCTGGCGTAGCTGCGGCCCGGATCGGCGTCGCCGTTTCGGGCGTCTCTCCAGGGACCGCGGGCATGGCAGCGGGGGTTGGGGCTCTCGCGTCGGCAGGGGCATTAAATGACTCACCCCTCAGTTGCATCTCCGGTGTTCTGGTGGTCGCTGTCTTGCTGCAGGGTGCTGGTATCGGAGCTGCGGTCGTGGCACGCGCGCCTGCAGGAGGACCGGGCAGGAACCCCACCGGGCAATCCGGGCTCCGCCGGCTGGGGGTGTCACTCTCTTTACCCGGCTCTGCAGCGGCGGCTGGATCTTCTCCGCTCTCCAGGACGCAGGACACAACCCGGTTCTGAGGTGCGTGTCCCGGCTCGGCCACTCCTCCTCTGGCCGCTCGTTGCTCGGCGTCCATCCTTTTAGCTTCTTCACGCGCCATCTTTTCTTCCTCCGCCTTCTATGGCGGGCACCGCTTCGCGCGCTTTTCTTGGACAAGGGGGCGGGGCTTCTCTTCGCGCCCTTTCTTCTGACACGCCCCCCTTCTTCCCGCTCTCAGCAGCGCTAATGGCGGCGGTTTCTCAGTAAAGTACACAGTCTGTCACACGGTTCTTCAGGCGCACAGTACCCGGTTAAACCGGGCACGAAATCCTGTTCGTGACGCCAAAATTGACTCGCCCACCCCAGGGCTATGGGACACCCGGTGCCGGGCTGGACTAGTCCGGTGGTAGTCAGTGGTGGCCCTGGTGGGTGTCAGTAGAATATGTGGCTTGCTTGTTAATGGTTGTGTTCGTGACGCCACCTGTGGTATGCGGCTAATAAGCCGCCGCTGCTGTGTGAGGCCTCCGGGATGATATTATGGCAGCAATGGTAGTACTGCTCCCCACAGGTGGAGCAATGCCCGGGGCACAGTTGGTGCTTGTAAATGTCTATGCAGATGAAATAACTGAGGCAACTTCAGAGGTGCAGTTCAAGTTCTTTTACTCACAGTTCTTGTCAGGGCAGGCAGAACCCTTGGACTGCTGGGACCGCTGTCAGGGACCTCCGTCTTCTGGGTGATTCAGAGTGTGAAATCCGGTTCCCTCTCTTTAGTGTCTCTTTTTCTGCTGTCTTCACTAGCCTTGCCTTAGGTAGATGGACTTGGCTTGGCCTCCATTACAGCCTCCAGGCTGGGGGGTCACCTGTCGGCTGATTACCCCTTTTCTGAAGGTCTGCTCTGGGTTCTGGCCCTGGGAGCTTGCAATTCCCTGGGCCTCGGTTTTTACTGTCTGGAGACTGTCTTTTCACTCCTCCAGTTTCTAGGGACCGTCCCCTGTCGCAGCTAATCACTCCACCGATGTCACTGTGGACCAGGCCACCGCAGCCTGCACCCCCGTGGCAGTTCTAGGGCCCTGCGTCCTTGGTACCCCTAGGCCTGCTCGTAGTAACTGTCAGGACTACCCGCGGCCCTGCGACCCCTTCTGTCTTCTTTCTTTCTTTCCTTTCCTTCTCCTCCTTGCCTGCCTCCAGCAGGCCTCCTCCTCCCTCCTTTCTCTCGTTCTTCTCCTCCAACTACATGCTGCTTCTTTCACTCCCTGAGGTAAACTGAAACTAACTTGACCTTCCTTTCTCTATCTGCTCTCTGGTGGCTCCTCCCACCTCCCCAGTTGCTAAGCTACCACCCTATGGGAGCAGGGATGGGTCTTACAGCCCCTCTCAGCATGCAGCATGGGAGGGTTGCCTGCCACTTTCCCTGGTCCTGTGTGTCCCTAGCAATGGGTGTAGTGTGAATTTACCAGGGGACCGGAGTTCACTCTCTTCCTCTCCCAGAATGGGGCATCACACCGCAGATGGGGTGCAATGACCTGTGGCGACGGAAGCCTCAGGGGCGCCACAGAAGTAAATGCAGCGAAAGGTGGTCCTACACATTATTGAGTAAGGGGGGCTGAATACAGTTGGATGTCACAATTTTCAGATATTATTTTTAAAATATTTAGAAAACTGTGTATCATTTTCCTTCCATTTTCCTTACACTTCACAAATAATTGTTACTTAGTTTTGATATAGCACATACAATCCCAATTAAATACATTAAAGGTACCGTCACACTAAGCGACGCTCCAGCGATCCCACCAGCAACGTGACCTGGCAGGGATCGCTGGAGCGTCGCTACACGGGTTGCTGGTGAGCTGTCACACAGGCAAATCTCACCAGCAACCAGTGACCAGCCCCCAGCCAGCAGCGACGCGTGCAAGCGATGCTGCGCTTGGTAACTAAGGTAAATATCGGGTAACCAACTCGATATTTACCTTGGTTACCAGCGCACACCGCTTAGCGCTGGCTCCCTGCACTCCTAGCTGCAGTACCCGATGTGTAGTCTGGCTTTGTGTGCAGGAAGCAGGGAGCTGGCACTGGCAGCGTGAGAGCGGCGGACGCTGGTAACGAAGGTAAATATCGGGTACTCAAGGAAAGGGCTTCTTGGTTACCCGATATTTACATTGGTTACCAGCGTCCGCAGAAGCCGGCTCCTGCTGCCTGCACATTTAGTTGTTGCTCTCTCGCTGTCACACACAGCGATGTGTGCTTCACAGCGGGACAGCAACAACTAAAAAATGGTCCAGGACATTCAGCAACAACCAACGACCTCACAGCAGGGGCCAGGTTGTTGCTGGATGTCACACACAGCGACATCACTAGCAACATCGCTGTTACGTCACAAAAGTCGTGCCTCAGCAGCGATGTTGCTAGCGATGTTGCTTAGTGAGACGTGGCCTTTAAATTTTAATTTAAATCATACATGTGGAAAAGCTCACCGATGCACTATATTCTTTTTGATTTCTTATTCTTCTGTATGTTTTTCACACTTAAATGTTTCAGATTACCAAACAAATTTAAATATTAAACAAAGAAAACACAAAAGGCAGTTTATAAATGAAGGTCTTTATTATTAAGGGAAAAAGAAATCCAAACCTACAGGGCCCTGTGTGACAAAGTGATTGCCCCTTAAACCTAATAACTGGTTGTGTCATCCTTAGCAGCAACAACTGCAATCTAACGTTTGCGATGACTGGCAATGAGTCTTTTACAACGCTCTTGAGGAATTTTGGTCCACTCATCTTTGCAGAATTGTTGTGATGCAGCCACATTTAAGAGTTTCTAAGCATGAACAGCCTTTTTAAGGTCATACCTCAGCATCTCAATCGAATTAAGGTCAGGAGTTTGACTAGGCCACTCCAAAGTTTTAATTTTGCTTTTCTTAAGCCACTCAGAGGTGGACTTGCTGGTGTGTTTTTTGTGTCATTGTCCTACTGCATAACCCAAGTGCACTTCAGCTTGAGGTCACGAACAGATGGCCGAACATTCTCCTTCAGGATTTTTTGGTAGACAGCAGAATTCATGGTTCCATTTACCACAGCAAGTCTTCCGGGTCCTGAAGCAGCAAAACAGCCCCAAACCTTCACACTACAAACACCAAATTTTACTGTTGGTATGATGTCCCTTTTCTGAAATGCTGTGTTACTTCTATGCCAGATGTAATGGGATAAACACCTTCAAAAAAGTTCAACTTTTGTCTCATCAGTCTACAGACTATTCTCCCAAAGGTCTTTGGGAACATCAAGATGTTTTCTGACAAAACTGAGAAGAGCCTTTATATTCTTTTTGCTTAACAGTGGTTTTCATCTTGGAACTCTGCTACTTTGCACATTTTTGTCCCGTCTCTGTCTTAGGCCCGTTTCACACGTCAGTGAAAAACACAGACGTTCTTCACTGACGTGTAAAACACGCACATGTCCCTCCGTGTTCCGTGATTCACGGCACACATGGGTTGTCCATGTGCAATCCGTGATCCGTGATCCGTGATTGCATATGGACATTACTCACCTGCCTTCACTGCTGCTGTCCATGGTGCTGATCTCCTCGGGTCTCCAGCGTCCGCCCACCGCTCTCAGCACCTACTTCCTGGTCGGGTTTTCCTGCTCTCATGAATATTCATGAGCCAGGCAGAAGCTGCCGAGAGCAGAGGCTCCAGAGCGAATCGCAGGCAAGGTAAGTTGAAAAAATTTAATATGTCCGCGATTTTCTTGTACGTGTTTCACTGATCACACACGGATCACACCATAGTGTGGTCCGTGGGTCATCAGTGATGCCAGAAAAAAACTGACTTGTCTCCGTGCAGAATCACGGCCACGCGTGCACGCTGCACGGAGACACGTTCAGTGAAATCACTGATGTGTGAGCAGACCCATTGATTATAATGTGTATGCGTATGTCAGTGATTCTGGTACGTTTTAAAAAAAGTACAAGTACAAGTACAAACGTTTTAAAAAAAGTACCAGAATCACTGACGTGTGAAACAGGCCTTATGGTGGTGTTATAAACACTGAACTTAACTGAGGCAAGTGAGCCTTGCAGTTCTTTGGATGTTGTTGTGGGGTGTTTTGTGACCTCTTTGATGAGTCATCGCTGCGTTCTTGGGGTAATTTTGGTCGACCAACTACTCCTGAGAAGGTTCATCAATGTTCCATGTTTTCGCCAGTTGTGAATAATGGCTCCCACTGTAGTTCGCTGGAATCCCAAAGCTTTATAAATGGCTTTATAACCTTTTCCAGACTTATACATCTCAATTTGTTTCTCATTTGTTACTGAATTTGTTGGTATCATGGCATGATGTCTAGAATTTGAGGATCTTTTGGTCTACTTCACTTTGTCAGGCAGGTCCTATTTAATTGATTTCTTGATTGAGAACAGGTGTACCAGTAATCAGGCATAGGTGTAGCTATGGAAATTGAACTCAGCTTCCCAAAGATGTGATACACCACAGTTAATTTATGTTTTTGGGGGGTGGGGCAATCACTGTCATACAGGGTCCTGTAGGTTTGGTTTTATTTTCCATTAATAATAAAAACCCTCATTTATAAACTGCATTTTGTGTTTACTTGTTACTTTTGCCTAATATTTAAATTTGTTTGGTGATCTGAAACATTTAAGTATGACAAATATGCAAAAGAATAAGAAATCAGGAAGGAGGCAACATTTTTTCAGACTACTGTATATACAGTACCTGTTGTACCTATACAAGATACGCAACCACTGCCTCAGCCTCTTATTGCCGGCGCTGCCGCCCCGCGCTTCGGCGCCAATGGCCCTTTCCCCATTACCACCGTACTCCCCCGGTCTCACTCCA
Organism: Anomaloglossus baeobatrachus; assembly: GCF_048569485.1. Taxonomy (NCBI): domain Eukaryota; kingdom Metazoa; phylum Chordata; class Amphibia; order Anura; family Aromobatidae; genus Anomaloglossus; species Anomaloglossus baeobatrachus. The sequence goes on along the minus strand of NC_134356.1, from coordinate 108,776,325 downwards.
CCTGTGGGGAGCTGGACTTTCTGAGCTGCGTTGCCATCAGCCCCGGAGGAGAGCGACATCTCGCAGAGGTAGCTAATCCCTGGCCGCGCACCACGGGTGGCGCTGCAAAGAAAAACCTGCATCCCCTATCAACCGACACCTTGCCCCCTCTTTCATGTAGACAACAGGGCCACAGAGCCGGATCAGGCCATTCATAGCATCTCCAAATACCACTGGCCCAGTGACGAGTACCTCTGCAGGTCCCGTGGGGCGCTACAGATACATATGAAAGTCCCAGGATCAATGGACATGTTAATGACATGTGAATGATAAAAAATGGAAATTTTCTATTTTTACAACATCTTGATTTATTTATGAGTGCCACACTCATAAATCACCACATACAGTGCCTACAAGTAGTCTTCAACCCCCTGCAGATTTAGCAGGTTTGATAAGATGCAAATAAGTTAGAGCCTGCAAACTTCAAACAAGAGCAGGATTTATTAACAGATACATAAATCTTACAAACCAACAAGTTATGTTGCTCAGTTAAATTTTAATAAATTTTCAACATAAAAGTGTGGGTCAATTATTATTCAACCCCTAGGTTTAATATTTTGTGGAATAACCCTTGTTTGCAATTACAGCTAATAATCGTCTTTTATAAGACCTGATCAGGCCGGCACAGGTCTCTGGAGTTATCTTGGCCCACTCCTCCATGCAGATCTTCTCCAAGTTATCTAGGTTCTTTGGGTGTCTCATGTGGACTTCAATCTTGAGCTCCTTCCACAATATTTCAATTGGGTTAAGGTCAGGAGACTGACTAGGCTCTGCAACACCTTGATTTTTTCCCTCTTTAACCAGGCCTTGGTTTTCTTGGCTGTGTGCTTTGGGTCGTTGTCTTGTTGGAAGATGAAATGATGACCCATCTTAAGATCCTTGATGGAGGAGCGGAGGTTCTTGGCCAAAATCTCCAGGTAGGCCGTGCTATCCATCTTCCCATGGATGCGGACCAGATGGCCAGGCCCCTTGGCTGAGAAACAGCCCCACAGCATGATGCTGCCACCACCATGCTTGACTGTAGGGATGGTATTCTTGGGGTCGTATGTAGTGCCATCCAGTCTCCAAACGTCACGTGTGTGGTTGGCACCAAAGATCTCGATCTTGGTCTCATCAGACCAGAGAACCTTGAACCAGTGTGTCTCAGAGTCCTCCAAGTGATCATGAGCAAACTGTAGACGAGCCTTGACATGACGCTTTGAAAGTAAAGGTACCTTACGGGCTCGTCTGGAACGGAGACCATTGCGGTGGAGTACGTTACTTATGATATTGACTGAAACCAGTGTCCCCACTGCCATGAGATCTTCCCGGAGCTCCTTCCTTGTTGTCATTAGGTTAGCGTTGACTCTTCGGACAAGCCTGGCCTCGGCACGGGTGGAAACTTTCAAAGGCTGTCCAGGCCGTGGAAGGCTAACAGTAGTTCCATAAGCCTTCCACTTCCGGATGATGCTCCCAACAGTGGAGACAGGTAGGCCCAACTCCTTGGAAAGGGTTTTGTACCCCTTGCCAGCCTTGTGACCCTCCACAATCTTGTCTCTGATGGCCTTGGAATGCTCCTTTGTCTTTCCCATGTTGACCAAGTATGAGTGCTGTTCACAAGTTTGGGAGGGTCTTAATTAGTCAAAAAAGGCTGGAAAAAGAGATAATTAATCCAAACATGTGAAGCTCATTGTTCTTTGTGCCTGAAATACTTCTTAATACTTTAGGGGAACCAAACAGAATTCTTGTGGTTTGAGGGGTTGAATAATAAATGACCCTCTGAATAAACTTTTCACAATTTTAAAAAAAAAAATAAAAAAAGAAATAACATTCTTTTTTGCTGCAGTGCATTTCACACTTCCAGGCTGATCTACAGTCCAAATGTCACAATGCCAAGTTAATTCCGAATGTGTAAACCTGCTAAATCTGCAGGGGGTTGAATACTACTTGTAGGCACTGTATACACACTTTGGCTGCTATAATTGAGGTTATTAATAGTTACGTGAGCAATACTCTGCCACACGAAGCATACAAATCGTCATACGAGTCCTACTCCTATTAGTAGGGTCTGGGGTGGCATAATGTGTAGTAGCTGGACCCCTCTAGTCTTCACTACCAGTACCCTAAAAGTTTGGCATTGCAATCATTTATTCGTGGAACCAGTGGTAGAGCCATTTTTCCAAAGTGTCTCAGTGACTAATTTTCAACTTGACAACACCAGTCCACGTGTTAGTAGTACTAATGTGAGTAGACTGCGCAGCCTAAATGTTCTATAACGGCTCGCAGCCTTTCCGAACTTGTCTCCTATCAAGCACACCTTGGACGTCATTGGTCGGAAATTGAAAAGAGCTGCCAGCGGCGGCCATGATGATTTCCATGCGTAACTATGTTCAGCATGGCAGAACATTCTGCAGACAAAAAGTAATAGCCTCATTGATAGCAGCCAAGGTACGAAAGTGCTAGGGATTTTTGCAAGTGGAGCTCATGCATGAGATATACATACTGTAAATATATATGTACAGGGTGGTACAAAAGTAGGTGGACAGTATGTGTAATAGGGTTATGAAGGGGGAGATTTATCAAACATGGTGTAAAGTGAAACTGACTCAGTTGCCCTTAGCAACCAATCAGATTCAACTTTTCATTCTTCACAGACTCTTTGGAAAATGAAAGGTGGAATTTGATTGGTTGTTAAGGGCAACTGAGTCAGTTTCACAGATCCAGTTTTCACAGATAAATCTCCCCCAAATCTGTTTTCTTTTCAGATAATTCAGCACGGTTGCTCAGTGGTTAGCACTACAGTCTTGCAGTGCTGAGGTCCTTGGTTCAAATCCCACCAAGGACACCATCTGCAAGGAGTTTGTATGTTCAATCTGTGTTTGCGTGGGTTTCCTACGGTTTCCTCCCACACTCCAAAGACATACGGATAGGGACTCTAGATTGTGAGCCCCAATGGGGACAGTGTTGCCAATATATTGCCAATATATGTAAAGCGCTGTGGAATTAATAGCGCTATATAAATGAATAAATATTATATGACTGAATATAAAAATTGTCGATGAAGATAGCATTGCTGTGAGTAATAGCGGTACATAGAGAATATTGATTTCCAGTTACTAGACTAATCCATGTACACAAACAATATTACATTTAGAATATAGGTACAGTACAATAGGTCAAATGCATTAATGAGATGTCTCCAACTCACTGGATTCATATGCTAAAAGGCTCACATTTTATTTGGAAACAAATGAAGTGTCTGAAGCTGTTCAGAAATAAGATGTACTCCTGAGTCATAAACCCCAAGACATTTGATATTGTCTGCCCTTTGGTATCCCCTTCTAATTTTAAAGACTAATTTCTGAGATTATTAAATCTAATAATACAATCCATCCCCTTTTCCTCCCTCCCCCCCAAAAAAGTAGGTTATATGGTAATGTTGTTTTTTGAAAGATAAAGTCATATGTCACTTAAAGGGATTATCCAGGACAATTTTATTTTTCAAATATGGGCCTATGAACTAGCAGGCAGATAGTTGCTAACATCCTGCATGTTCTACCCGGCATCGGCTCCTGCTGGCAAGACTGCTGCTCTTCCTCTTTTGGACTGTTCTGTTGACGGATCTGTAGCACCCACAGGGCAAGGGGTTAAATACTCGTCACCGGGCTTAGTGATGTTTGGTCTGGGGATGTCACGGGTGGCCCTTTTGCCCGGTTTCGTGGCTCCGAGGTGTACAATATAGAAGAGTTGGGGTGATGATTTTGGAGGATTTGTTTCGTGACGCCACCTGCGGTACATGGCCAGGGATTAGCCGCTGCTGCTGTTGCTTTCCTCCGGGGCTGATGGTCGTAGCACTTAAGGTATTTCTGCTCCCCACAGGTGGAGCCGACCCCAGGGAGGATGATGAGGGGAGTAGTAAAGGTGGGCTCCGAAGTGCGGGGTGACTACGCTGGCAAGGACAGACAGACACAGTCTCTGCGCGTTCAAGGTTTTCTTTACTCACAGTCCTGGTTTACCTGGGAGATGGCGGTCACCGCCGTGATGGGCCCCAGTCGATCCCGGATCTATGGGAGGCCAGAACCGGTACAGCAGATGCTGGGCTCTTCCTCCTTGCGCTTTTTGAGGTGGATCCCCGTGGCCTGAAGCTTCTTGGGGACCCCAGTTCTTGAAAAGTGGGGCCTGTGTTTAAACACGACCCCGGGCCCTATGTAGCACTGTGCTCCAGGAATTGTGGGGGCCAGAGGGACATGCATTCCCCCTGGCCTGCAGATTTTGGTTGACAACTTGAAGTATAATCCACCCTAGGATTCTGCACCCTGCTCTGCGCCGATCCCAAGGAAGCAATGAAGCTCAACCCTCGGTGACCGTATTGACTCCTGTGTCTCACCAGGGCCACTGGTAAAACCCGACTGCTCTCTTCCTCTCCTGCTGGAGAACTCCTGACTGTTGTGTTGATCCTAACTCCCCCTGGTGGCTGTTCCTCCCCCGGTTCCCTGTCGCTAGTGGGTGTTAGCCTCCCATGTTTGGTGACTGCCTTAAGACCCAGCCCTAGCCGGTCCCTAGTGGGGAGGCCAACCTGGTTGTGTGTTTGAATTGGTGTGTGATGGAACTGGTACCGACCTCCTCTGGATCCAGGATGAGTACCGCACCTTAAATGAGGTGCAGTACCCTGTGGCGACTGAAGCCTTAGGGGCGCCACAGATCGTCACTGGTAATCTCATGCTGACTGACAGCTGGCTCCCTGCACCATGACATCAGCAGTAGGGCCACATCAACAGAGCAGATCGGAAAAGAGCCTGCTGTCCTGTTGATGTGACGTCAGCAGATGCTGCAGAATTGCCGGTGGGAACGATCTGTTAACAACTATCTGCCTGTTAGTTCTTAGGCCCCTAAAAAAATATAAAATTGGCCCAAACATCCCCATTAACTGATAAAATGTTTTGTTTGCCCTGACTTAAAACTAAAAAATCCCTTGTTTAATTCATATAAAAATGAGGCTTATGTGCTCTAGATGTGATCAGAGAACTTTCCAAAGCTTCCTTGGCCATGCACTACCTTCTTATGCCTGACTGACAGCTCACTGGCCTCACTACACAGTAAGCGAGCTGTCAGTCAAGGAAGGTGTGGCTGGGATAGAAAGACATGGAAGCAGAAACTTGAGAAGTTCTCTGATCATACCCAAAGCACTTAAAGGCATACTGTCACCGTTTTTGCTACCCCATAATGTAAGGTCAGAAACCCTAATTTCTGTGATGAAGCACTTTATTGTTTCCTGCAAATTTGATAAACTCTCTGTTTTAAATGCTGCAGATTACCAGTTCTCTAAATTATATATTCCCTCCCCCTCCTCAGATTGGCAGCTTTCTGCGTACACAGTGCATAAGCAGAAAGCTACCATTAGTGATGGGGGTGGGGTTATACAGAATTTATGATAATGGAGGGTTACCTGGTAGCAGGTTTACTAGTCATAATCTCCTGGTAAAACAGTGTTATCGTCAAAAAATTTTTAAGCAGCCCAGTAAGTGATACATCAGTGGAATCAGTGTCTCTGCTTCTGCATTTTGCTTTTCTCAGATTAAGCGGGCTTTACACGCTACGAGATCGCTACAGCGATCTCGTTGGGGGTCACGGATTTTGTGACTCACATCCGGCCGCTGTAGCGATCACGTTGTGTTTGACTCCTAGGAGCGATTTTGGATCGTTGCAAAAACGTCCAAAATCGTTCCTCGTTGACATGGGGGTCCTCTCCCAATTATCGCTGCTGTCGCTGGGGTGAAGTTGATCCTCGTCCCTGCGACAGCACACATCGCTACATGTGACGCCGCAGGAACGAGGAACCTCTCCTTACCTGCCACACGCCAGCAATGAGGAAGGAAGAAGGTGGGCGGGATGTTCGTCCCGCTCATCTCCGCCCCTTCGCTTTGATTGGGCGGCCGCTTAGTGACGTCGCTGTGACGCCAAGTGAATCGCCCCCTTAGAAAGGCGGTTCGCCGGTCACAGCGACGTCGTCGAGCAGGTAAGTACGTGTGACGCTGCCGTAGCAATAATGTTCGCTACGGCAGCGATCTTCACAAATCGGCATAACGATAGGGGCGGGTGCTATCACGCTCGCCATCGCTAGCATCGGCTAGCGATCTCGTAGCATGTAAAGCCACCCTTAGTGGTGACATATTTCCTTTAAAAGGGGTATTCCTATCTCCAAGATCCTATCCCAATATGTAGTAGGTGTAAAAATAATAATATTAATAATAATAATATTAGGAAAGACCTCCAATTAGAAATGTAGTATAGTTCTCCTGATATAGCCATGTCTCTTACCGCATGTCCAGGGTACTGCAGCTTAGGTATCCATGGTTATGACCACGAACAACTGCCTAACTGTCCCTATATGAGTGGAAAAAACCATAGCTACCTTCCTGCAATGCCCTGCCCATGAGGTAAGAGACATGGCTAGATCAGGAGAACTATAATAAATTTGTAATTGGAGGTATTTGATAATATTATTATTATTACGCCTACTACATGTTGGGATAGGATCTTGGAGATGGAATAACCCCTTTAAGCCTTATGTGTATATGGATTAAAACAGCTGTGTTTTAGATAGAGAAAAGCAATTTCAGTAAAGCTATAAATCACATTATGTTACAGAGAGCAGCATGACCGTATAAACTGTGTGCTGTTGCATATCCTGCTGACAGATTCCTTCTAAAAACTTCTTTTGCCTTTACCATGTTATTGAAAGTGACCCTTATTTACTTCCCACCGATCAAGAGGAACAATCTTCTCATTTTCTGATTTCTCATTTTTATTCTAGCATATCCAGTAGAACTGCCAAAATGTCTAAATAATATCTAAATGTCTGCGTAGTCTAAGAAAATGTGCACATATGTCATATATGCAGCAGATTTTTTTGTGCTACATATTACAGTAACAATATTTCAAAATATTTCCAAAGTACAATTCCATAACATATATATTGACCTCTGCTGTAGAAACCATTTTATTTGGGTTTATATTTGGCTTATATTTGAGGTAGGGCTTGTTTTTAGGTAAACACGGATTTGGGGTAAGTTTACCCCACAAAAAGGTGGAAACCCCCCCCCAGGAGAATCATAATTACCAGACCCGGATGCCTGTGTCGCTTCTAGGTCCTCCTGTAATCCCCAGCCAGGCGCTCCCAGCAGGTGTGCTCCACAGCGGTCCTCCCCTGGTTCTGGTTGGCACTCACACACACATCAGATCCCAAGCACACCCACACATCATATGGCACACACACATCCAGTAATACCATACTACCTCTGGCTGGTATGGGGACATGGGACGCAGTGCAGTGGAGCGCAAGGACTTGCCGTGCAATGCAAAAAGGACCTATGCTGGAACGCATCGATACGTTCCACTGCAGGTCCTCCATGCGTTCCACTGTGTCCCAGGTCCCCGAAACAGTACGGAATCTACAGTTAGGTCCAGAAATATTTGGACAGTGACACAATTTTCGCGAGTTGGGCTCTGCATGCCACCACATTGGATTTGAAATGAAACCTCTACAACAGAATTCAAGTGCAGATTGTAACGTTTAATTTGAAGGTTTGAACAAAAATATCTGATAGAAATTGTAGGAACTGTACACATTTCTTTACAAACACTCCACATTTTAAGAGGTCAAAAGTAATTGGACAAATAAACCAAACCCAAACAAAATATTTTTATTTTCAATATTTTGTTGCGAATCCTTTGGAGGCAATCACTGCCTTAAGTCTGGAACCCATGGACATCACCAAACGCTGGGTTTCCTCCTTCTTAATGCTTTGCCAGGCCTTTACAGCCGCAGCCTTCAGGTCTTGCTTGTTTGTGGGTCTTTCCGTCTTAAGTCTGGATTTGAGCAAGTGAAATGCATGCTCAATTGGGTTAAGATCTGGTGATTGACTTGGCCATTGCAGAATGTTCCACTTTTTTGCACTCATGAACTCCTGGGTAGCTTTGGCTGTATGCTTGGGGTCATTGTCCATCTGTACTATGAAGCGCCGTCCGATCAACTTTGCGGCATTTGGCTGAATCTGGGCTGAAAGTATATCCCTGTACACTTCAGAATTCATCCGGCTACTCTTGTCTGCTGTTATGTCATCAATAAACACAAGTGACCCAGTGCCATTGAAAGCCATGCATGCCCATGCCATCACGTTGCCTCCACCATGTTTTACAGAGGATGTGGTGTGCCTTGGATCATGTGCCGTTCCCTTTCTTCTCCAAACTTTTTTCTTCCCAACATTCTGGTACAGGTTGATCTTTGTCTCATCTGTCCATAGAATACTTTTCCAGAACTGAGCTGGCTTCATGAGGTGTTTTTCAGCAAATTTAACTCTGGCCTGTCTATTTTTGGAATTGATGAATGGTTTGCATCTAGATGTGAACCCTTTGTATTTACTTTCATGGAGTCTTCTCTTTACTGTTGACTTAGAGACAGATACACCTACTGCACTGGGAGTGTTCTGGACTTCAGTTGATGTTGTGAACGGGTTCTTCTTCACCAAAGAAAGTATGCGGCGATCATCCACCACTGTTGTCATCAGTGGACGCCCAGGCCCTTTTGAGTTCCCAAGCTCACCAGTCAATTCCTTTTTTCTCAGAATGTACCCAACTGTTGATTTTGCTACTCCAAGCATGTATGCTATCTCTCTGATGGATTTTTTCTTTTTTTTCAGCCTCAGGATGTTCTGCTTCACCTCAATTGAGAGTTCCTTAGACCGCATGTTGTCTGGTCACAGCAACAGCTTCCAAATGCAAAACCACACACCTGTAATCAACCCCAGACCTTTTAACTACTTCATTGATAACAGGTTAACGAGGGAGATGCCTTCAGAGTTAATTGCAGCCTTTAGAGTCCCTTGTCCAATTACTTTTGGTCCCTTGAAAAAGAGGAGGCTATGCATTACAGAGCTATGATTCCTAAACCCTTTCTCCGATTTGGATGTGAAAACTCTCATATTGCAGCTGGGAGTGTGCACTTTCAGCCCATATTATATATATAATTGTATTTCTGAACATGTTTTTGTAAACAGCTAAAATAACAAAACTTGTGTCACTGTCCAAATATTTCTGGCCCTGACTGTATGTGTGTGTGTTTGTGTGTGTATGTGTGTGTGTGTGTCTGTGTGTATGTATGTATGTGTCGCGGGCGGGGAGGGGACGCTGCGCTCACCCACTGCTCGGGTCCGGCTGCTGCTGCTGCTCGGTGGTGGCTCAAGCGGTGGGCCGGATCCCGGGGACTTGAGCGGCGCTCCTCGCCCGTGAGTGAAAAGGGGGTTTGGTTGTGGGGATTTATTGTCCGTGACGCCACCCGCGGTTGTGGTGAGGTTGTGACACCACCGCTGCTCTGGACGGGGATCCCGGGAGCGATGACAGGGAGCAGCTTAGATGTTGTTCTTCCCCTCCGTGGGTAGGGGGATTGGTTGTCCCGGGGCCCGGTGAGGGAGGGATGGCAGGCGGGCTACGGGGCCTGGTGAGGTGCAGGGTCGCAGGGGCAGCGCTGTGCCGCACGGCACGGTGGTACTCACTTAGCCAATGATGAACACAAATTCTCCGGTAAAACAAACGGCTGGATGGACGGGTCCCACAGATGGCTGCGGTTGTTCTTCTCCCGGTAGGTTGGTGGTGACTGCCTTTCCCTGCACTTGTGTTGTGTTCTCGGTTCTGGTGGCTTCCCACCGGTAACCCGCTCCCCAGCTTGGATGGATGCTGAGGGAGCCCCTTTTGCCCGCAGGCTCTGGCCCTGGGAACTGTAGCCTTGACGGTTACTGTGTTTCCCTTCACGGTTTGAGCTGTTGCCTTCAATCGGGTCTTGACTGCTGGGAAACCCCGGAGGTTCCCTTCGCTAACAGATTTGACCGGTTTTACGGCGACTCCTAGCCTGGTCGGGGTCCGTAGGCCCTGCCGAATGGTGCTGGCTTCTCTTCGCTCCCCGATCCGGTACTGGCGGGCCACCGCCCGTCCCCGGTCCTTACGGTTCACTTCAATCGGCCTCTCCTGCAGAGGGTCACCACCGTCTGCCAACCTTGCTGTATGTGCCCGGGCCACGCACCCGGACACGGGCAGTCTTCTCTACTACCACTTCACTCTCTAACTCCAGAACTGATCTGACTCCTTTTTCCCGCCTCCAGGACTGTGAACTCCTCGGATGGTGGGGCCAACCGCCTGGCCTACCCCCTGTTGTGGACATCAGCCCCTGGAGGGAGGCAACAAGGATTTGTGTTTGACCTTGGTGTGCCTAGCCGGGGTGTGGGGTGTGTTGTTGCAGTACCTGTGACGTCCTGGCTTGTCCAGGGCGCCACATATGTATGTGTGTGTCTGCTCCACCGCAGGTCCCTGATGCCTTCCAGCGAAGGTCCTCCCATTCGATGTCTGGTGAGTATGATCGCGGGGTCTTCTCTCTTCTTTCTTCTCTCTAGGTGTTTCTTTTCTATAATGAAGTGTCCTACAGTAATCTTTAACTTTTTTATCTGCATGGACATTTCATTATTGAACTGCGACTAGGGCACATTTTCGGGTTAGGGATTATATTTAAGCCTTACTCAGCGAAGGCTGAAAAATTCTACTTAGGGCTTATTTTCGGGGTAGGGCGTATTTTCGAAGAAACACAGTATTAGGCCCATTTCACACGTCAGTGAAAAACACTGACGTTCTTGACTGACGTGTAAAACACGCACATGTCCCTCCGTGTTCCGTGATTCACGGCACATGTGGGTTGTTCATGTGCAATCCGTGATCCGTGATCCCGTGATTGCATATGGACATTACTCACCTGCCTTCACTGCTGCTCTCCATGGTGCTGATCTCCTCGGGTCTCCAGCGTCCGCCCACCGCTCTCAGCACCTACTTCCTGGTCGGCATTTCCTGCTCTCATGAATATTCATGAGCCAGGCAGGAGCTGCCGAGAGCGGAGCAGGCACAGCAAATCGCAGGCAAGGTAAGTTGAAAATTTTGAATATTTAATATGGCCGTGATTTTCTTGTACGTGTGTCACTGATCACACACAGATCACACCATAGTGTGGTCCGTGGGTCATCAGTGATGCCAGACAAAAACTGACATGTCTCCGTGCAGAATCACGGCCACGGGTGTACGCTGCACGGAGACACGTTCAGTGAAAAATCACTGATGTGTGAGCAGACCCATTGGGTCTGCGTATGTCAGTGATTCTGGTACGTTTTAAAAAAAGCACAAACGTACCAGAACCACTGACGTGTGAAAGGGCCCTCAGGCTTTTAAGGCAAAATTCTGGTGTGAAAGCTTTGATGAATCGAGCCCATTATGTGCACATATTCTAATGGTGGATGATTGTTATGTATTATTTTCTAGTGTTACTGGAAGCTTGTAACTTTTTTGACTTTATTATTTAGTACTATAAGCGATTTGTGTGCTACCACACTAACTAATCATGTACACAAGGATAAATGGGTATAAACAGTACTGTAAGGAGGCATCATGCCTTAATCTAGTGACACGTTTCTGACATTTTTCTCAGATGTTACAGATAGAGATGATTTCATCACATTAATGTAAATCAAATTAAGAGTAGAATTTTATTAAATTCGCCAGTTCTGGTGAACATGAACAATTAATGATTAATTACTGCCATAAACATGTCTGACACCTTTTCACACATTTCAGAACAGTGCATCAGTCACAGAAGGCTAACGTGTCCTGAGGTGTCCGCACAGGCTTCATGAATCACTATAATGCCTTGTAGCTATCACATCACATGGTATAGTGCAGCTAATCAGGAGGGACTAACAGTGTATAAAAGCCTAGCAGGGAATGGACCAGATTGTAAGTCACTGAGAGCACATCCTCTCAGCTTAAGGCCCCCTTCACACATCCGTGAAAATCACACACGTGTTTCACGGACGTGTCAAGAGTGCGTGTTCCCCTCCGTGTGCCGTGTTTATGGCACTACATGTGTTCTCCGTGTGTTATACGTAATAACACACGGAGAACGGAAACCCCCGCCTTTCCTTTTTCTCCCGGAGCTGTCTGTGGTACTGACTGACAGCAGCCGGCATAGGCCACACCCCGCTGATGCTGCTTCCGACCCCCAGTGAAGAAGATGCGTTGTTCAAATTCACTTCGGGTCGGATGCAGGTGACAGCCGCGGCAGAGACTGCAGGACTCGTGGAGGTGAGTTTGTGTTTTTTTTTTAATTTTAAAATGACACGTGTGTTTCTCCGGCACGTGTCACGTGGGCCCGCATCCACACTACTTCCGTGTGGTACGTGTGTGGGCCACGAGACACCCGTGCTGCCGGAGAAAAACGGACATGCATCCGTGTGGAGCACACGGGCTCACGTGTGCTCCACACGGAGGCACGGGCCAATGGCTGCACACGTGCGTGCACATAAACCCATTGATTTTATTTGGGTTTATGTGTGCCCGTGTCTCCGGTACATGCAGGCAGGGACCTAGCACGTACCGGAGACACGTGCGTGTGAATGGGGCCTAAAAAAAGAAATAGGAAGAGAAAGCCTTTAAACAGTAGACAAATACTACTGTAACTCCAATATTGAAGTAGATGAGATGAAATGTCTGGGAATAAGGGTACTCTCACACGAGTATATGACTTGCACAAGTGCATTGCGCTCGGCCCCATGTAAGACAATACTGCAGTTCACATCTGTGTGTTTTTCCTCAGCCCTAATTGGATTGAGAAAAAAAAATTGCAGCATGCTGCTATTGTCAGCGAGAGATGTGTCTCTCGCACCCATATAAGTCTATTGTTGCGAGAGAAACATCGGACTGCACTCAGATGACATCCGAGTGCAGCACGATAATCGCATGAGCTGACAATGGAGGAAATGGGGATATTAGTCCCTCCCTCTCCTCTGCACCTCCTGCCCTCTCCTCCGCAGCTGCTGTTACATAGTTACATAGTTACTTACCGTGTTTTTCCAAAAATAAGACACTGTCTTATATTTTTTTTGCCCCCCAAAAAAGCACTAGGGCTTATTTTTGGAGGAGGTCTTATTCTTGGAGAAACACGGTTGGGGTAAGTTTACCCCACAAAAAAACAGACCCCCCCCACACTTCCCAGGAGACTCATACTCACCAGACTAGGACGTCTGCGTGGCTCCCAGGTCCTCCTGTGATCTCCGGTCTGTGCTGCACGCCCTCCTACCCTGCTGCTAGCTGACACGCTGATACACACAGAAGATCCCAGACACACACAGCAGATCACACACACAGCAGATCTCTCACTCTCACACACACACACAGCAGATCACAGATATACACAGCAGGTCACATACAGCAGATCGCAGGCACATACAGCCGATTACAGATACACACAGCCAATCACAGATACACACAGCCGATCACAGATACACACAGCCTATCACAGGCACACACAGCCGATCAGATACACACATCCTATCACAAGCACACACATCCGATCACAGATACACACATCCGATCGCAGGCATACACAGCCGATCACAGATACACACATCCTATCACAGGCACACACAGCCGATCACAGGTACACACATCCGATAACAGGCACACACAGCCGATCACAGGTATACACACATCCGATAACAGGCACACACAGCCGATCACAGATACACACATCCGATCACAGATACACACATCCGATCACAGACACACACAGCCGATTGCAGAAAAACACAGCCGATCGCAGACACACACACAGCCGATCGCAGACACACACAGCAGATCACACACACACACACACACGCGCACACACACACACACGCACACACACACACACACACACACACTTCACATCACATCCAGCACTTACGGCAGCAGGGAATGAGAGCAAGTCACGTGTCCGGCCGCAGGTCCTTTTCGTCGTGCTGCACTCCCTCTCAGGATTCTCCCGGTGAGAAGAGATCGGTGTCGCTGGATGAGGTGAGTGTGTATGTGATCCGATGTGTGTGCGATCCGATGTTTGTGTGTGATTTGATGTTTGCGTGTGATCCGATTATGTGTGCGATCTGATTATGTGTGCGATCTGACTGTGTGTGCGATCCGATGTTTGTGTGTGAGATCTGGTGTGTGTGTGAGATCTGATTTTGTGTGTGTGTGTGTGTGTGAGAGAGCTGATGTGTGCGGGTGTGTGATCACTGCAGGTCCTGCCGCTCAGTGTTGGGTGAGTGTAATTGCCGGGTGCCGCTGTGTATAATGAAGTGTCCTGCAGTATCTGTAACTTTTTTAGCTGCACGGACACTTCATTATTCATCCGGGACTAGGGCTTATTTTGGGGGGAGGGCTTATATTTAAGCCTTTCTCCGAAAATGCTGAAAATCCCTGCTAGGGCTTATTTTTGGGGGAGGTCTTATTTTTGGAAAAACACGGTAGGTTGAAAAAAGACCTAGGTCCATCTGGTTCAACCTTCCTCCACCAGTTCTACATTTGGTCACGAAGTCATTTATAACCAACAATGTTTTGTGTACTGAGGAAATCATCCAGCCCTTTTTTAAAAGCTGTTATAGTATCGGCCATTACTACCTCTTGTGGTAGGGCATTCCACAGTCTAACCGCTCTAACTGTAAAGAACGCTGTCAGAATCGCTTTTCTTTCACTCGCAGTGTATGCCCCCTGGTCCTTAGTACTGTCTTTGGAAGAAATAAGTCATGTGCCAGTCCTTTATATTGACCACACAAGTATTTATACATACAGTCATGTGAAAAAGTTTGGGAACCCCTAATAATGTTAACCTTTTTTCTTTATAACAATTTGGGTTTTTGGTATTTCAGTTTCATATATCTAATAACTGATGGACTGAGTAATATTTCTGGATTGAAATGAGGTTTATTGTACTAACAGAAAATGTGCAATCCGCATTTAAACAAAATTTGACCGGTGCAAAAGTATGGGCACCTCAACATAAAAGTGACATTAATATTTTGTAGATACTCCTTTTGCAAAAATAACAGCCTCTAGTCGCCTCCTGTAGCTTTTAATGAGTTCCTGAATCCTGGATGAAGGTATATTTGACCATTCCTGTTTACAAAACAATTCCAGTTCAGTTAAGTTTGATGGTCGCCGAGCATAGACAGCACGCTTCAAATCATCCCACAGATTTTCAATGATATTCAGGTCTGGGGACTGGGATGGCCATTCCAGAACATTGTAATTGTTCCTCTGCATGAATGTCTGAGTAGATTTGGATCGGTGTTTTGGATCATTGTCTTGCTGAAATATCCATCCCCTGCGTAACTTCAACTTCGTCACTGATTCTTGCACATTATTGTCAAGAATCTGCTGATACTGAGTTGAATCCATGCGACCCTCAACTTTAACAAGATTCCTGGTGCCGGCATTGGCCACACAGCCCCAAAGCATGATGGAAATTTTACTGTGGGTAGCAAGTGCTTTTCTTGGAATGCCGTGTTTTTTTGCCTCCATGCATAACGCCTTTTTGTATGACCAAACAATTCAATCTTTGTTTCATCAGTCCACAGGACCTTCTTCCAAAATGTAACTGGCTAGTCCAAATGTGCTTTTGCATACCTCAGGCGACTCTGTTTGTGGCGTGCTTGCAGAAACGGCTTCTTTCGCATCACTCTCCCATACAGCTTCTCCTTGTGCAACGTGCGCTGTATTTTTGACCGATGAACATTGACACCATCTGCAACAAGATGATGCTGCAGGTCTTTGGAGGTGGTCTGTGGATTGTCCTTGACTGTTCTCACCATTCTTCTTCTCGGACTTTCTGATATTTTTCTTGGCCTGCCACTTCTGGGCTTAACAAGAACTGTACCTTTGTTCTTCCATTTCCTTACTATGTTCCTCACAGTAGAAACTGACAGTTTAAATCTCTGAGACAACTTTTTGTATCTTTCCCCTGAACAACTATGTTGAATAATCTTTGTTTTCAGATCATTTGAGAGTTGTTTTGAGAAGCCCATGATGCCACTCTTCATAGGAGATTCAAATAGGAGAACAACTTGCAAGTGGCCACCTTAAATACCTTTTCTCATGACTGGATACACCTGCCTATCAAGTTCAAAGCTCAATGAGGTTACAAAACCAATTTAGTGCTTTAGTAAGTCAGTAAAAAGTAGTTAGGAGTGTTCAAATCAAGAAATTGATAAGGGTGGCCATACTTTTGCACTGGTCAAATTTTGTTTAAATGCGGATTGCACATTTTCTGTTAATACAATAAACCTCATTTCAATCCAGAAATATTACTGAGTCCATCAGTTATTACATATATGAAACTGAAATAGCTGTTGCAAAAACCCAAATTGTTATAAAGAAAAAAGGTAAACATTAATAGGGGTGCCCAAACTTTTTCATATGACTGTATAAATGAGATCTCCTCTGAGATGTCTTTTTTCTAAGCTAAACATATCTAACTTTTTCAACCTCTCATCATTTGGGAGGCCTTCCATTCCTTATAGTAGTCCAGTCGCCCGCCTTTGAACTGACTCTAACTTCTGAATGTCCTTTTTAAAATGTGGAGCCCAAAACTGGATCCCATATTCCAGATGTGGCCTTACAAGTGATTTATAGAGGGGTAACAATATGTTGGGATCACGGGATCTAATCTCTCTTTTTATACACCCTAATTTTTTTTTTGCTTTAGCAGCTGCTGCCTGACAATGAGTGCTGCTGCTCTGCTTATTTGTAATGAGAATACCGAAGTCCTTCTCCTGTTCTGTAGTCCCGAGTTTACTTCCATTTAATGTATACGCAGTTATAAGATTACTCCGTCCTAGGTGCATTACTTTACATTTAGCAACATTAAATTTCATTTGCCAAGTATCTGCCCTTTCTGACATCTTATCCAGATCTTTTTGTAATATTGTACTATCAAGGTCAGTTTTTAATATCCTACATAGTTTGGTATCATCAGCAAAGACTGACACTGTACTATCAATCCCATCCACAAGGTCATTAATAAAGAGATTAAAAAGAATCGGTCCTAGCACAGATCCCTGCGGCACCCCACTGCTGACTATAGCCCATTTAGAGAATGTACCATTTATGACTACTTTTTGTTTCCTATCTTTTAGCCAATTCCTTACCCAGTTGCATATAGTTTCCCCTAGTTCTTGCTTCTGGAGCTTTAGTATAAGGCTATTTTGTGGTACAGTATCAAATGCCTTTACAAAGTCCAAATAAATCACATCAGCTGCATTACCAATATCCAGGTTTGCACTTACCCCCTCATATAATCCCAACAGATTGGTTAGACACGACTTATCTTTCTTGAATCCATGTTCTTTGTCAGTTATCATATTATTTTCTGCAATATATTTTGGCATGTCATCCCTTAAAATGCCCTCAAAAACTTTGCATACTACTGATGTCAGGCTTACTGGACGGTAGTTGCCTGGATCTTCCCTCTTATCTTTCTTAAATATCGGTATCACATCAGCAATCCTCCAATCCCGAGGCACCAACTCTGTTACAAGCTAGTCTAAAAAGATGAGATACAGCGGTCTGTCGATTACGGAGCTCAATTTCCTCAATATTCGTGGATGAATGCCATCTGACCCTGGGGATTTGTCAATGTTTAATTTACTCAGACGTAGGCGTACTTCATCTTGTGTTAAATTAATTATATCGGGTGGTGAACTTTGATTTTTCACTTGTTGAATGATCCCTGGTACAGTCAGTTCCTTGGTGAACACAGATGAGAAATGCCTATTTAATATCTTAGTCTTTTGTTTGTCCTCTATAACTAATATGTTATTATATTTTAATGGGCCGATACTATCCTTTGTTTTCCTTTTGGCATTAATGTATTTATAAAAGATTTTGGGATTTATATTAATGTCATTGGCGATTTTTGTTTCAGTAGCTAGTTTTGCTTGTTTGATTTCTTTTTTACATTTCCTATTGATATCTTTATACTTCTGAAATGCTATTTCTGTATTCTCAGCCTTTAAGATTTTAAACGCCCTTTGTTTTTGTTTTATTATACTTTGTACAGTCTTATTTATCCATAGTGGTTTCTTTTTATTCCGGGACGTTTTATTACCAGAGGGTATAAGTTTTTTACAGGACTCTAGCAGTATATCCTTAAACTTACCCCATTTATGTTCGGTATCCTCAGTTACCATGACTTTGTCCCAATCTACACTTTTAAGCTCTTCCCTTAATTTGTTGAAATCAGCTTTCCTAAAATTCCAGGTTTTAGCATTTCCCCTTTGAAACTTTCTATTGAATATTACATTGAAGCTTACCATATTATGATCGCTGGTGCCCAAGTGCTCCCGAACCTGTAGATCTGAAATTGTATCCAGTCTATTTGACAGGACCAGATCTAGCAGATTATCTCCCCTATAATCTCCGCCCATAATCTCGCACCTGCGGTAATAGGTGACGTGGGTCCATATGGCCAGCGCTTGCGCATAACGGTGGAGGCAGTTGGAAAAGTGCGGGCACGAGATTATGGGCGGGTACTTGGATGACGCTGCTGATGACAATCACAGCACCGCCCATAGTCTCGCGCCTGCGCAATCACCTCACCAGCGGTCAAGCTTTACACAGTGCTGTCCCTCGATAGTGCCACTAGGCATGCGCGAGACCTCGTGAGCACTGTGTGGTGTCCTCATGTATGGAAATAAGCAATGGGGAATGGCGTAAAGCGGCAGGAGGCGAATAATGGACGCAAGACAGCCCGCCCCCATGACCATAAAAAAACATTTGCATATAAAAGGTAAGACTTTATAAAGTATTTATTTAGGTCTCAAAGGGGGCACAATAGTAACAGGAACCTTTCTAGAATGCAGCCCAGGAGCTGCAGAAGGGGAATCTTTTAGGTTTATTGTGAAATTTCTGCTGACAGGTTACCTTTAAATTTGCTGTCTGCTTTGGAATAACTTTACTGGTCATATTAGACAACTGTACACACCACCTACACAGCAGCCTTGTGCCACGTTTTTCAATCTGAATGTGTACCTACCTACCTGTCATTTGTTGTTACAGCCTTTAGGTAAAGGGTTTAATAGATAGTTTAGGCCCATTTCACACATCTAGCATTTAGCCGGATGTCAGATCCGGCACGCATACAGTGCAGTACATTCATTTACAGTGGAAACGCGACACCATGTGGTTGTGTGCTTCATGCACAACCGCATTTGTCAGCATGGAGTCGCGCTTCCACTATAAATGAATGTACTGTACTGCATGCGTGCCGAATCCGACATCAGGCGAAATGCCAAATGTGTGGCCTTAAGGATCAAAAGTTATCAAGAACTGGCAATGGATGGGCTAGTATGCAAGAAAAAAATATATGACAACTAAGGATGTAGGAGCTGCCAGCAGCAGCACGAATACCACCATATCCACGGGCACCATCTAACTTGGCCTCCTTTGTCTCCAACAAGCATATTCGTGAGCTGGAAGCTGAAGGCATCATGAAATATTTGGCACATCACTTAGCTGAGTCCTGGCAGGATGATGTAACATCTAATCACACCATCAGCTCCCATCAGTGTTCTCTGCAGAGCACTAATGCCTGATCACAAATGACTTACAAGTGTAATGTTGGACCCTTTTTTTAGTTAATGATATTCCAAAATGTGAAAAGTTTGTCTGTGCACTGTTATTAAATGGGTTGTTGGTTATTACTGTTTGTATAGTGAGATCACTTTGACATTATTAAGGTTATGTTTACATTAAAGAAATTATTAGGAGTTACAGTCCTACTTCTCTTCATAGTGTTGTACACTACTGTGCGTACAATGTTATTTTTACAGTACACTTCCTATTTACCAGGCATGCCCATATTGTTACAATCTTAAGGCTACTTTACACGCTGTGATATCGGTACCGATATCGCTAGCAAGGGTACCCACCCCCGTCGGTTGTGCGTCATGGGCAAATCACTGCCCGTGGCGCACAACATCGCTTACAGCCGTCACACGGACTAACCTTCCCTGCAACGTCGCTCTGGCCGGCGATCCGCCTCCTTTCTAAGGGGGTGGTTCATGCAGCATCACAGCGACGTCACACGGCAGCCGTCAAATAGCAGAGGAGGGGCTGAGTTGAGCGGCCGGAACATGCCGCCCACCTCCTTACTTCTTCATTGCCGGTGGACGCAGGTAAGGAGATGTTCGTCGTTCCTGTGGTGTCACACATAGCGATGTGTGCTGCCGCTGTAACGACAAACAACATCGTCCCTGCAGCAGCAACGATATTAAGGAAATGAACGATGTGTCAACGAGCAACGATTTTTCACGTTTTTACGCTCGTTGATCGTCGCTCATTGGTGTCACATGCTGCGATGTCGCTAACGGCGCCGGATGTGCGTCACTAACGATGTGACCCCGACGATAAATCGTTAGCGATGTCGCATAGTGTAAAGCACCCTTAAGATGCAGCCCAATGCATTAGTGCAAAATATCTTTCCATATAGTTAATGTTCTCCATATTCTTAGCTACAATACTGTAGATAGTCAAGTTATGGCCAAACTTTGACATGTTTAACACACAATGGTCTTTCCTAGCCTTTGTAACTTGAAATCACATTCATCCTGCATTTTTCAGACAGTCCAAATCTGCATGTAATTGGCTTTCTACAGCTATTTAGATGACTGCCCAATCTGTGAAATTAATTAAATCAGTAATAAACTTTAATTAAGGACAGTCTAGAAGTGGTAAAGAATGAAACAACCCAATTTGTTGTTGTTGTGAACCCTTATTTTAGGAGCAAGGAGAACAGACTGTGACAATCTTATATGAATTATTTCCATGGGATGGATAAAACCTGTGCTGCCCAACTGAAGACAAATCCAGAGGTATGAAAAGTGGTTTACTTGGTGATGCGCTTCAACCAGACTCTTTCATCACATGGTTGTCCTGGTGAAAGAGTCTGGTTGACTGAGAAACGTGTGGAGAAATAAACTACTCTTCAGGTGGTTGTCCTCATGAAAGAGTCTGGTTGACTGAGAAACGTATCGATAATATAATAAACCAGTTTTCAAGTGGTTGTCCTGAAGAGTCTGGTTGACTCAGAAACTCATTGACAAATAAACCACATTTCATACTTCTGAATTTCTCTTTAATTGTGCATCACAGATTTTATCCATCCCATAGAAATGCTTCATATTTGATGTTTGAATATTGCAGCAGCCTGAGTCTCACGCGCTTCACTGGTTGTGACTCATACAACCACATTAGGTGAGCACATTCCTGACACTTTCCTACTAAGTTATCCTGATTAGAAATTGAGCGGTTCCGTCAAGGCTCGGTTCGCCGGCAGCAAACCAGCCTAGCTCCACAGGCTTGAGCTTGACCCGAACCCTGGATCAAGTAACTGATTGGCAGTTTGAGTCTCCTTCCACATACAGCCAGCCAAAAGCAGATCACTTCCAGGGGAGGGCAGGAAGGCTTTTGCAAACTTTTTTTACACACTACATCCGAGCACGCTGTTGTTACCCCCAGTGTGTGCCGTTCAAGCACTGCACGCGGCTCGCACAGGGCTGAGCACCAAGCATACCTGAGGACAGCTTTGCTACCGCGAGTTTTGTTCACATGTAAAGCATCTGAACCCCAAATCCGAAACTTGATTTTTAAATTTGGTGTTCGATTCAAAAACCGAACCTCAGGTTCATTCATCTCTAATCCTAGTAAGACCCTACTGCGATTTACACATTTTTTTCCTGTGACAATCCCATGACAAAGAATGTAATCAATACAATGTTTAAAATTGAATTAAATTTTTTTTCTATACCTGATTGATCTATGAGTTTTGACTAATAACCCCATTTCAGCACAGGATCTTTGCTGTTAGGCTATGACCGCACTTTACGTTGTGCTACTTGCAGTTCAGAACGCACGTTTTGGCCTTAATTGATTTAGCCAAAGTTGCCTTTTCCAGAAATTTAGCGCTAAAAACGCATGCGTATTTACCGCATTTTAGATGCGTTTTCAGCGCTTTTTACATGCTTTTTCCCTTGCGCTTTGACAGATGCGTTTTCAACATCAAGACACTGCAAAATAAAGTTTACACAGTCAAACAGAATGAAAAAAGAGAAAAAAACTCAAAACATTTATAATTTGTGAATTAATAAAGAAAAAAGTTATATTTCATGAAATTATAGCGGTTTTATAATATTTAATGCTAAAATAGCAATAAAATCATAATGTTCTTAAATTTAATTGTCGGACTATGTGTATGTGTAAAGGGACATATTATTCCATTATTTTAATGTCAGAAAAGCATGCATTTTTAAAGTCTAAAACGCATGTTTTCTGCACCAAAAAAGCAGGTAAAAGGCAGGAAATTTGAAGTTTTTTGGTTTTTGCCATTTCTCATTGACTTCAATGTTAGCAAAACGCACCCAAAATGGCAAAAACAACTGACATGTTGCTTCTTTGAACGCATGTTGTTTGCCACAAAATATGCAAATTAAACGCAAAGTGCGGTCTAGAAATCAACCTTTTCCATAGACTATTATGCAAAAGAAAAACGCATGCCTTTTGGCAAGAAAACGCTGCAGAAACGCAGGTAAAAATGCAAAGTGCGGTCATACCCTAAAGGAACAAAAATATTTCCAGGAGCTATATCCTTGTTCTGGTTTGGGGTATCTAACAAGAACCCATTAGGCTCAATAATCCATTCTGATTCACAAGTTTGATCCTCTGTGTTAAAGCAATGGAATTAGAGATCAGCGTTAATGTTATTTTCAGCAGATCAGTAATATAAAAACAAGTTGAACCTAGAGAAAAAATAAGCTTTACATGCCTCTAGTTGTCTCCACTTTTCAGTAGCCAGAAGTCAGTGTGTGATACTATAAATATTTTCTGCTGAGTGAAGGTCTTAGTTTATCTGCTCATGAAGTCTTTATCAGGAAATTCCACCTGGAATCCGCCTGAAAAAATGCTAAAAAACCCGCCAAATAGAATGAACATACAGTGTGTGCACAATTATTAGGCATTTTCAATTATTAATTTTATTATTGAGCAACTACAGTGCTGAAAATGATGTTTTGTCTTTCTTAAGAGAAAATCTATGTGTATAAAATTATTGCGCAACTATTACTGTACAGAATTATTATCCAACTAAATGACAAATGTAAATTTTCCCATCTCAGTTGTTTATTTTTAGTGATGGGTGAATAGTAACTATTCGTGTTTAGATTATGCTTACTGAATACTGAGTACTATTCCAGTATTCATCACAACAAGAAAAATACTCTGTTTCCCCTTGACTTGCATTAGGTTCAAGTATAGTGTCGCGGTCCTGACTTTAGGTGCGGCTTCTGTGTCGCGACTTTCTGTTGCGCCCACCCGTGGAGCCGTCGTCTGCCTGTGCACCGCACGGAAAGGCCTTCAAGTGTTTCAGGTACCTTTCTGTGACGTGCTGTTTCCCTACACCGGATCACTTGCTAGTCAGGGGAGGGGCTTGCTCACTGGCTCCGTATTCCGGATGATTGACATGCTTTATTAGGGGGTGGTCTCGGCGACGCCAGTCATATTTCCTGGTTAATTGCAGTAAGTGCCTGGCTCCTAGTTTCTTTGATGTATTGATCTTGGTACTCAACCCTGGACTATCCCCTCACTTTCCTCTGCCTGCTCCCCTGACCCTGTGTGATCATCTGGCTTCTGACCTCTTATTCCCTTTTGACTATGGCTTTGCATGCACCTTGTGTCCTTTACGTGCTCTTCTGGTTACCTGACCTCACGGCCTGTATGCTGATCTCATTCTTATCTGCTCCCTGTGTATTGTTGCGTTCTCCCAGCACCGACCACGGCTTGTCTGACCTCCCCGCTTCTTTGGCAGCACTCACATGCTCACAGCACCACCTAATGCTACTCCATACTACACACTTAGTGACTAGCATCTCACTCCTCTCTGTGAGCGACTTTACATATAGTACTTTGGGACTCATTACTAATAATATAAACATAAATAAGTACTATTCGCCCATCACTATTTATTTTCATCTGTAAAAGTGAGAATGATAACCAAATAACTCACAATATGCAAATTTACATTTCTGACATTTAGAAAAATATATAAATGACCAATATATCTTTTCAATCCCAGTCATAATCCTTCGATACATGGAGTCTGTTAGTTTCTGTCACGGGTGTGTCACGACTGACAGACAGTCCTGTGGAGTCCGGCCTTAAATGGTCACAAAGTTTGACTGCACAAACTGCTCCCTGACCGTCAATTATTTTTGCTTCATTTTTATCTCTTTCCCTTTAGGACCCTGCTGAGTTGCTCAGCCTGTCAGCTGCTTTTCATCAGTACTTCCCTTGTGTCTATTTATACCTTCACTTTCTATTACTCAGTACCGGTGATAGTTCATTTACCTTTTACAAGTCTTCAGTGCAAGCAGTCGGTTTGCATATATCTGGAGAATCTTGACTGTTGCAGTTCCTTTCCCTGAGTCAACTGGAGATTGTTTTCCCTTGTTTGTTAATTGTGTGTGTCCTTTAGTGCCTAGTGGGGCTGAGGAAGATGTAGTGCCCAGAGAAGGGGGTACTTAGTCCCGGGCGGTAACAAATGGGAATGTCACTCTGGTGACCGTTGGCCGGTCCCGTGCTCTGAGCCCCTTTTGTTAATGGGGGGGTATTTACAGGGGAGAAAAGAGTTTTTGGCATGTGATGCCACCTGCGGGCTAATGCGGGTTAATGATTAAGAACTGCCGCTGCTCAATGTGGGTACTCCCAGGGCTGGTGGTAGTGGCAGCTGTGATGGTAGGCCCTTCGCAGGTAGGGCTGTGCCTGGGAGATGTAGCGAGGCAATAATGGAGACCACACCAGGTTGTCTTTAACAATCTCTACTCACTGTGGACCCAGGGGTTGCTGGTTCAGGTCCCTGGAGTACCAGTGCCAATGTAGTGACCCAGGTTGCTCTGTCCCCGGCACTCTCTGTAGATTGAGTCCCCGTAGTGTGGAGCGTTTGGGGACTCCGACTGTTCCTTGTGGGGTACAGTGTCCTTCTCCGTACGGCGGGCAGTGCAGACCCTGCTGGGAGGTAAGTGTCCGAAACCCGATTCTAGTTTACTGCTGATGTGCCCGGATTATTTGGTTCTGTGAAGTCCATGAAGGTGTCCTCACTGGGAAGGTATTTGCCAGTCTAAAATTGCGCTTGACCTAGGGCCCTGTGCTCCGGTCCCAGCAGTATCTCAGTACCCGTCCTTGTGACCTCTCTCCTGTGCCTCCGGGGTCACCATTACACGGACCTAGCTCAGGCATGCCCACACACCTCTCCTGTGTGCTACTTGACTCTCGACTACTCTCTGACTGACTGACCCATCCCACCAGGCTAGCTATACCCAGGGACTCGTTCCCATGGCGACATCCCCTTACGTGGTTAACCCTCTATGCCCAGTGTGGAGAGGAGTACTAGGATTTAGATTCTGTTTTGGTGAAAAAGGCACTGGTACTCTAGGCCCCAGGGGATAAGTCCTGCATCCCCAAGAGGATGCAGTTCCCTGTAGTGCCCTGAGGTTCTCAGGGGCGCTATAAAGAGATCAT
Source organism: Anomaloglossus baeobatrachus (assembly GCF_048569485.1). Classification (NCBI taxonomy): domain Eukaryota; kingdom Metazoa; phylum Chordata; class Amphibia; order Anura; family Aromobatidae; genus Anomaloglossus; species Anomaloglossus baeobatrachus. The sequence continues at coordinate 108,750,843 of NC_134356.1, read as the reverse complement.
CCCATCCGCTCCATAGAAAGGGCCCAGATTAGGATCAGCCTAGGGCCAGGTTTCAAGCTTCTCACCTAAGTGCAGAACTTATCTCGGGCAGTGAGGGAACCCAGGGCCTAGGGTAGGTTTTGTCAGGGGTCCCTATCTCCCCATTACCTAGATACAAGCTTTCCCTTCCCTGTCGTCATTCGCTGGGTACTTCCTCGTACCTAGTGCGACAGTTTCTTCATGTGTTGATAATCATTTTTTTGAACAGCACCAACCACAGCCTCCCAGACACTGTTTAGAGAGAGGAACTGTTCTCCTTTACCATAAATCTACCATTTAAGAAGGACCCACAAGTTCTCTATGGGGTTTAGGTCAGCTAAGGAAAATGCCCTGTTATTATTCTTTCATTTTTAAGGCTTTTAGTGGCAGCCAAGCAGTGGAGACTTTGATGCAGGCTATGGAGTATTATTCTGCATAAAAATCATGGATGTCTTCAAAGATGCAGACTTTTTCCTGAACCACGAGTTTGAAGTAAGTGTCTTCTTAAAACTGGCAGTAGGTTGAGAGTTGATTTTGAGTACATCTTCAACTTAACATTGTATTACTAGTTCATTTTTAACCACTTAATGACTGGGCAATTTTTCATTTTCGTTTTTTGCTCTCCTTCTTCTGAGAGCTATAACTTTTTTTTTTGTTAATCTTGCCATATAAGGGCTTGTTTTTTGCGGGATGAGTTGTACTTTTAAATGAAACCGTGCGATTACACGATTGTTTTTGGGGTATTTTATTCACTGTGTTCACTATATGGTAAAACCAATTTGTTGTTGCAATGCCTCAGGTCCGTATAAGTTCGTAGATACCAAACGTGTAGGTTTACTATTATCACATGGTTAAAAAAATTCATAATTTTGTCTAAAAAAAAATAGCGCAGTTTTTGCATCATTTTCCGCAACCCATAGCGTTCTCATTTTTTCGTTTTCAGGATCTATGGCTCAGTGATGGCTTATTGTTTGCATCTCGAGCTGTTGTTTTTAACAGTACAATTTTTGCGCAGATGCGGTGTTGTGATTGCCTGTTATTGCATTTTGTGCAAAATTTGTGATGACCAAAACCCATAATTTTAGTTTTTGGAATTGTTTTGTCCCTACGCCATTTACCGATTAGGTTAATTGATTTTAAATTTTGGTAGGTAGGGCATTTCTGAATGCGGTGATACGAAATGTGTGTATATTTTTTAGTTTTTTTATTGTTTAATTTTCAATGGGGCAAAGGGGGAGAGATTTGAACTTTTAGGGCGTTTTTTTATAATTTTTTTTAATTAATTATGTAAAACTTTTCTTTTACTTTTTTTATTTTACTAGTCCCCTACTATATGGATCAGCAGTCTGATCGCTGCTGCCCTTTTTCTGATTGCTTGCTCGGATCTTAAAGGAACTACAGTATGGAAGTGTTAGGGTCATCAACAGGCCCAGATGCTACAATAGCAACCATTGGCACCCCGTGATCACTTCACTGGGCTTCCGATGGCGGCGGGGAAGCGCGCAGTCCCCGACACGGCCATTTAAATCACTCTTCCGTACTTTGGCTGCGCGATTTAACTGGGAAGCAGGTGCAGGTGGCTCTCAGATCCACGTACGCATCTGCGAGGCACACATGTTCAGCTGATAAAATCAGCTGAAACGTGCGCGATTCCCCACCAGCTCACCACAGCAGCCGGCGGGGATTCCTCCGACATGACCAGGGACGTACTAATATCTCCCTGGTCGTTAAGTGGTTAATAATATTATCCGATAGCAGTACCCAACCTCCAGCTTGCTGGCTTCTGAGTCGAAGTGGAGGTCCATGCCCTGATAAAGACAGAAGCCCATCCATTTGGTCTGTCAAGAGTCACTCTCACCTCATCAGTCCATAAAATCTTTGAAATATCTGACTTCAGATATTTCTAGGCCAAGTCTAGACATTTCAGCTAGTGTCTGGTTCTCTGATGCTTGAGTTTCAGCTTTCCTCATCTTGGCCATGTCTCTGAGCACTGAACACCTTGTGCATCTGGGCACTCCAGTGAGTTTGCAGTTCTGGAATATAACAGCACTGGAGGATAATGGATTCCTGTTCACTTCACATTTGATTCTCAAATCTTTCAAAATTAATGTGTGTCATTTTTTCTCAAGACATTTTTGGCGACCCTGTTGATTATTTGCAACAAAACGTTTGCTGTTGTTGTGATCTCGCCCCAATATCGTAGCAGTTTGAAAAGTACTGCATCCCTCTGTAAGACTCTTATCAATTTTTGACTTTTCGGTGTCAAATTTGTTTTTTTGGCTATTTTACCTAAGGAAAACAAGCTGCCTAATAATTTTGCACACTTTGAAAAATCTCCCTCATTACACAAATACACATTACTTAATTTGCTTCATCCAGTAAATATTTAAGTTTATACAGCTTAGAGTTGGAAAGTATGCATAAAAATAATATGGTCAAAATCCGGAATATTTGTGCACTCAAATTCACTGCTCCCCACACCCATCATCCAACCCTCCTCTTTGCACTGAAGGCATGGCTGAGAGGTGGACTGAATTATGGCTATGAGGAGCAGTGAATATTCATTATGTTTAATAGTGGGCACACATGACCACCTAACTGCCGGCTTCCTCCAGAGGCTAGTCGATGATGTGTGTTGCTATTAAAAAGAATGAATATTCACTATTCCAGACACCCATAATTCTCAGGTGTAGGAAGCAGTAAATATTCCTGCATCTGACCTCACTATGTAACTGGGATCGCATGGCATTGCCGTCATGTGCTGCCTCGTTTACATGCTGAAGTCACTTGCCGGCATTACAAGAGGGTACCGGTGGAGTGGAGGGATGGGGAGTATAATTGTTTATTCTTTTGTGTGCGGCTTGATGGGAGGCATATACACCAGGATAGGCCCATGATGGAGTACATATATACCAGCATGAGGGATACATATGCCAGAATAGGCCCAGGATGAAGAACATATATACCAAGACGGGGATGATATATACCAGGATGTGACAAGTATGAGGAACATATATGCCAGGATGGGACAAGGATGGGGATCATATATATTAGCTGGGCCCAGGATGAGGGTCTTATATACCAGGATGGGCCCAGGATGGGGCTCATATATACCAGGATGAGACAAGGATGTGGTACATACATATCAGGATGGAAGACATATACACCAGGATGTGGGACACATACACTTTGATGGAGCTCAGGATGGGGGATATTAGTACAGAATTGGGAGACATTACCCATAAAAGTGTCAGCAAAAGATCCCCTTCATAACACTGCGTCGTGACCACATTTTTTGCTGATATTTTTTTTCCACTATTTTCCTTTTCTATTGACCAATGTGTCTTATAGTCCGAAATATATGGTATGTTCTGTCTTTTTCCTTTTTTTTCCCATTCTGAGACTGCATAGAAGTATCAGGGGGGTGGCAGGTAGAAAGAGCATGGATCTGGTGGCCACATACCTGCCATGTCCCCTATTCTCTGCTGTAGCACGGAGCTTAACACTGGACTATGATGTAACTTCCCACACGGGAGGGGTGCGGAGCAGCTAACATTTTATTAATTTACAAGTCATCTAAGGATACTAGAACTTAGTGGCCGACTCAGCTTCATAGTGTATGAGGGCAGGAACAGTACAATTTTTTTTATCTCCCCGGAATACCCCTTTAAAGCGAGTGAGAAATGATCTACAATAATAACAAATCCTAGAAAATGATGCTTAGCTTCAAAATATTGTGTACAAAGCCTTTTGAGGGTCCATATTAAAGCCTCGATCAGGAATTACAGTATATACACTAGCACTACATTCACAATAAGCTAATGTTTGAGCATCCTGTCAAGATAATTACATTACATCTGCATACCAGAAAACGTTATTGAGAAATATCGCTTGATATATAAATTTGCATTTTTGCATACATATGTATAAATGAGGCAGAGTCTAAAGGATGAAAGTTTGGACTTGGTTTCTTTTCATTTTCATCAGTGACTGCCTTTTTTGTGGGCCACAAAATCGTAGTCTGAGAATGGCATTTTTCCAATTTGTCTCGAAATGTTTTAATTATTTCACTTTCCGTTACCAAATTACATTTTATTCCAATAATTGATGGCTTATAAAAGGATGAAGGTTGACCTGCAACATTGCATGTCTTTGATGCTACACCTTGCGTATTCACTTGGAGTGCTTTAGTCGCATTGTTTTTCTGAATTATTGGGGATTTTATGGGCAAAAACATGGCCCTGCATAATCATTTGACAGCATTGGAATAACCCTGGTGAGAACACTTCTGGTGCAGTAACAGCTCTCTTGTTGAATTGTTGTGTTTAATAAAAAAAGTGCTAGGGCTGATGTGTTACCAAGATTATGAGATGTACTTTGGCATTTAGCAAAGGATTCAAAATTCTAATAAACTTCCAAGGATTTTGTAAATGCACTCCAGGTTATTATAAATGGCCTTTATTTCCACCCAGCAATGTCTTTCTCTGTACTGCACTAAAAAATATTTTAATGCTATAAAAGGTATAAGAAATGTAGCATTTGAAATATTTTATACTGTAGGCATAGTTTTATAGTATTTTGATCAGTATTTTCCATTCATATATGTAATTTGAAACCAGGGGTATATGCACATACCCTGAAAACAGTCAGCATGGGGGCACCATCAGGCCACCTAATGTGGCAGTCCAAGGTGTCTCACAAGCAATGGAATTTTGCCCCCAAATGGGAATGGGATTATGACTAGTGTTGAGCCACCCCCCTAGTGTTCGAGTTCGGTTCGGTTTGTCGAACGGCGGCTTAGTTCGGCGAACAACTTCGAACCCCATTGAAAACAATGGCAGGCAAACACAAACACATACAAACACATTATACATGTACACATACAGTTAATAAACATTGCCATTACACTTACAGGTCCCTGCGATGCACCCTGCACTCTGTCTCCTGCCGCTTTTCCTTCCGATCATCACTACGCCCTCCCGGTAACCAGCACTGATGATAGGACCTTCCGTGATGTCGTCACAGCATGTGACCAGTCACGTGTGCATTATCTCATTGGCTACAGACTGGTCACATGGCTAGACATCATGCTAGTTCCTGTCAGTGCATCTCTCTGGTACGCGGTGCTCGTTTGAACATCTCCGTGTACCGGCGAGATACTTGGGCATATGCTTGGCTCCCCGTCCCTGCATGTGGGGGCTCTTTACAGAGTCAGCCCACATGCAAGGACTGGATGCCACAGCCGGTGAATAGCGGCACCGGGAATCAGGTGATCGGAGATCACCGTTGCTATAGTAACCCGCCTGTCAGATTACTATTTCAACAGTGGCAGCGGTGACATCACCACTTACAACCCGCAGCCTCTGCTCACTCACTGAGTGATTAGACTGCATGGGAGCAGCAGCGTCTTCCTCTCATGCAGTGCTGTCTGATGTAGCAGAGCTGCATGGGTTGAAGGAGAAAGAAGACAGAAACCAGGATCATGGAGGGGGGGAGAGAGAGTAATAAACATGGAGTCTCTAAGTGTGTCTGTGTATTTATTTCTATTAAAGTATTTTTTCTCTCTGTGGTGTCTTTTTTTTAAATCCTTTATTGGAGATTCTTAATGGCTGGGTCAAACTTTCCTGACATTAAGAATCTCTGGCTTAATACTAGCTAGTAACACAAAGCTAGTATTAACCCATTATTACCCAGCGAGCCACCGTCACCAGGGCAGCTGGAAGAGTTTGTACAGCGCCAGATGATGGCGCTTCTATGAAAGCGCCATTTTCTGGGGAGGCTGTGGACTGCAATTCGCAGCAGAGGGGCCCAGAAACCTCGGGCAACCTGTGCTGCGGATTCCAATCCCCAACTGCCTAGTTGTACCTGGCTGGACACAAAAATTGGGCGAAGCCCACGTCAATTTTTTTTTTAATTATTTCATGAAATTCATGAATTAATAAAAAAAAAGGGCTTCCCTATATTTTTGGTTCCCAGCTGGGTACAAATAGGCAGCTGGGGGTTGGGGGCAGCCCGTACCTGCCTGCTGTACCCGGCTAACATACAAAAATATGGCGAAGTCCATGTCATTTTTTTGGGGGGCAAAGAAATCCTGCATACAGTCCTGGAAGCAGGATGCTGAGCCTTCTAGTTCGGCAGCTGCTGTCTGCTCTCCTGCATACACTATTGGATGGAGGATGCTGAGCCTTGTAGTTCTGCTCCCCCTGCCTTTCCCTCCAGCATACAGTCCTGGATGGAGGATGCTGAGCCTTGTAGTTCTGTAGCTGCTGTCTCCTCTCCTCCATACAAACAGGCAGCAGACCGCAGCTGCAGAACTACAAGGCTCAGCATACTCTATCCAGGACTGTATGCAGGAGTTTTTTGCCCCCCAAAAAAATTACGTGGGCTTGACCATATTTTTGTATGCTAGCCAGGTACAGCAGGCAGCTACGGGCTGCCCCAATCCCCAGCTGCCTATTTGTACCTGGCTGGGAACCAAAAATATAGGGAAGCCCTTTTTTTTTTTAATTATTTCATGAATTTTATGAAATAATTAAAAAAAAAAAAATGACGTGGGCTTCGCCCAATTTTTGTGTCCAGCCAGGTACAACAAGGCAGCTGGGGATTGGAATCCGCAGCGCAGGGTGCCCAAGCTTTCTGGGCACCCCTGCTGCGAATTGCAGTCCGCAGCTGCCCCAGAAAATGGCGCTTTCATAGAAGCGCCATCTTCTGGCGCTGTATCCAACTCTTCAGCTGCCCTCGTGATGGGTGGCTCATTGGGTAATAATGGGGTTAGGGATAGCTGTATATTATCAACTGGCCCTAAGTCCGAAATTCATAGTGTCATGCCAATATTAGACATGGCCACCATGAATTTCTAGTACAGATAAAAAAAAACACAACACACAGAAAAATATTTTTATTATAAATAAAACACAACACAATTAGTGACTCCATCTTTATTGAAATAAAGAACCCCCCTCCACAGTAATCCTGGGTCAAGGGTCCTGCACCATCCAATCCGGATCCAATATCATCTGATCGGTTTGCTGGAAGGCAAAGCGAGCAGATGATGTGTCAGGTTCAAGGGCCTGAATCACATGACACAGCAGCTGAATGTATAAACGGCTTTTATACAATCAGCTGATGCATCAGCGCAAATAAAAACAACTATACACTTCTGTGCGGACTCCTGTCCGACAGCAGCAGCTGATAGTTTAAAAAGCGGTAAAAAGCCGGCCTCACCGCTCGACTTATAGTGTCAGCTGATCCCATCAGGTGACCGCATCAGCTGATCATTGCCAGGTCTGAGAGAGAGAAAAGAGAGAGAAACGATAGAGAAAACAGAAGAGAGAGGGAGAGAGAGAAGAGAGAGAGAGAGAAGAGAGGAGAGAGAGAAGAGGAGAGAAGAGAGAGGAGAGAGAAAAGAGAGAGCGAGAAGAGGGAAAGGAGAGAGAAAAGAGAGAGAAAAGAGAGAGAGAAGAGAGAGGAGAGAGAAGAGACAGAGAAGAGGAGAGAGAGAGAAGAAAGAGAGAAGAGAGAGAGAAGAGAGAGAGAAGAGAGAGAGGAGAGAGAGAGAGGAGAGAGAGAGCAATGCAGTCTCATTCCGTGAACTGCTTCAATTTTAGAGGTGTGTCGTGTGGCTCACAGCTGATGTCCGGCTCCTCCCCTCAGTGCATAACTAAATTAAATTATAATTATAAATTAATAATAATTATAATTTAAAATAAATTAAATTCTTTACCAGGACAGCCGTGACACGAACTCGTGAACTAATTCTCCTTAGAGGGCAGCTGTACCCATTGAGCCACTGCCTCTAATGAAAAGCATAGGAAGATATGGTAATCTTGACCTCTGTATTGCAGTAGAGAATCCAGAAGTGGATTATTCAGCTACAAAGAGGAGAGAGAAAGGGAAAAAGAGAGTAAAAGAGAGTAAAAGAGAAAAAGAGAGAGGAAAAAAAGAGAGAGAAAAAGAGAGAAAGAGAGAGAGAGAGAGAGAAAGAGAGAGAAAAATAGAGATTGAGAGCGAGAGAGAAAGAGAGAGGGAGAAAGAGGGAGAAAGAGAGAGAGAAAAAGAGAGAGAGAAAAAGAGAGAGCGAGAGAAAGAGAAAGAGAGAGAGAATAAGAGAGAGAAAGAGAGAAAAAGACAGAAAAAGAGAGAGAAAAAAAGAGAGAGAAAAAGAGAGGGAGAAGAGAGAGAGAGGAGAGAGAGAGAAGAGAGAGAGGAGAGAGCAATGCAGCCTCATTCCGTGAACTGCTCCGATTTTAGAGTTGTGTCCCGCGGCTCACAGCTGATGTCCGGCTCCTCCCCTCAGTGTATAATTAAATTAAATTATCATTATAAATAAATAATAATTATTTAAAATTAAAAATAAATTAAATTAAATTCTTTACCGGGATGGCCGGGACTCAAACTTGTGAACTAATTCTCCTTAGGCAGTAGATCTACCCATTGAGCCACTGCCTCTAATGAAAAGAGAGAGGCACTACCTGAGTGAAGTCTCCGGTGACAGTGCGGCTCACGTCAGTTGCTGTGTGGAGCTGACACAGAGCGCTCGTGTTTTACGGCGCTCCCTGTTAGCTTCATGTAGCAGAGCTGAAAGCATCGTGTGGATTACTTCGGACCTGGATTGTTGTTTGGGGATTAATAAAGAGGTAAATGAGGGTGTTTTTTTGTCTTTTATTCCAAATAAAGGATTTTTCGTTGTGTGTGTTTATTTACTTTCACTTACACGTTAATCATGGAAGGTATCTCGGGGAGACGCCTGTCATGATTAACCTAACAATATTACCCAGATTGCCAGCGCACCAGGGCAATTTGGGATGAGCCGGGTAGAGTCCCGGGACTGTCACATCTAATGGATGCGGCAATTCCGGGCGGCTGCTGGCTGATGTTGTTAGGGTGGTGGGCTACTCATAACGTGGCTCTCTCCATCCTGACAATACCAGCCTCCAGCCGTGTGGCTTTATCTTGGCTGGTATCAAAATTGGGGGGAACCGCAGGGTTTTTTTTTATTATTATTTATTTATTTTACTGCAGGTTATAGACTCGCCTGCCGGCGGCTGTGATTGGTTGCAGTGAGACAGCTGTCATTCATCGTGGGAGCGTGTCTGACTGCAACCAATCATGTGCGCCGGTGGGCGGGGAAAGCAGGGAATACCAGATTGAATAATGAGCGGCAGCCATTTTCAAAAGAGGAAAAGCCGCCGTAGCTTTGTGACAGCCGTGCAGCGTTGCGCCCGTGATCGGTGAGTAGGAAAGAGAGAGGGATTGTGCTGGGGACACAGGACGCATGCAGATACGCAACTTGTGCACATAGCCTTACTGTGAAAAGCCACGCTTTTGGTGATCGAACCGTTATCGAACGGTAACTCGAACTGCCGAACTTGAAGCAAATCATTCGAGTTCGTCAAACGACTCGAACACCGCCCAAAATCACTCGAATTTTAAATTGGCGAACGGTTCGATTCGAACATCGCTCATCTCTAATTATGACACTTGTCTGAGGCCACAGATACAAAAACGCTATCTCAGCCATACTTCTTTCACAAACCTTTCCATGTAGCTAATTCGAAAGAAACTGACACTGTTTATCCACCTATACAGGGATCTGGTCTTACAATGGGGTCCAGTGGATTGCTACCGTAGAAGGGCTGCCGTCCAGAAGTGCGAACCAGAGGCAGGAATGGTTGCCAAACAGGGTCAAAGCCGAGAAGTAACGTCAAGGACAAAATCAGGAGACAAGCGGATAGTTGGAATTCAAACTGGAGTCAGACACAGGAAAATCAAAACAGATAAATAGGTTTCAAGTCAGAGCCAGGACAGAGAGCCAAGTGTCAGTCTGCTGGGGTTTATATATAAGGATCTCTACCCATGACTCTCAGCAGAAGGATAATTACCTACCAGCTCACTGTAGCAAAAAACTAGAGGCTAGCAAAGGAGAAACTATCCAGCAGTAACCATAGAGTTAGAGTGTTGCCTTCTAGTGACCAGGGCAGGGGTTACAGAAGCATGTTCAAACATGGAAGAGACAGTGATTGGGCCATTTTCCACACCAGCTGTTCGACTAACATGTAACATGTTGGGCTCCCTGCAATCAATTATATGCATGTCTTCCAGGCGCAAAAACAGCAGATACTCTATCTGCAGGCGCTTCCGTTGTCAGGGCGGTGTCGGCAGTGGAATCCCGTCAGATGATCACGTTGCTTACATCACACCTGTGCTGCAAAGGAATAAGCCCTTATTCTCCAATTAGCTGAAACTTGTCACATTTCCTAATGCTATTAACCTGAATATAACAGGGTTAATCTGCTGGTTAATAGAGCTCTAAAGCTATCCGAATTGAACCTAAATGCTCCGACTTTCATTCATATAGGTGTGCCAGTCACCGCTCAGTGTAAAGTGAGCAATGGCGGTGAGTACTAACTGACAGGCAGCTCTGCATTGGCGCACTGCAAAGACAGCTGGCAGTCAATGTACTGGAATGTGCTAACTGTACCAATAATTTGGCCTACAGATTTAATGGTATATCGGGGACTTTTGTTTTTAAAGTGCTTAAGCACTAACAGGCTGTTAGGTGCCTGTTGTGCCCGACACCTTTCTTCACCAACACAGAATGGTCACAGACTACTCTTGCCAGTGATTCAGCTGCTTCTGCTTACGTCATGTCAACAGAGCGGCATATTCTCATCCGCTCTGCTCTGTAGACTGGGCGGGACAGGCGAGGCCTTGCTGATTGACAGCTAGATCTTTCATTTAGGCAGCAGGGAACCGGTTGACAATCAGCATAACATTGACTGTCCTGCCCTGTCCACAGAGCAGAGCGAAAAAGAAATCTCCGCTTGGTTGACAAAGCCATTGTGTCACTAGCAGGAGTGGTTTGTGGCTGCTCTTTGCCCGCAAAGAATGGTACCAGGCACAACAAGCATCAACTACCTGCCTGTTAGTGCTTAGGCACATTTTTTTTAATTAAAGTACCAAATAATTTTGTATCTACTGGTTAATTGCATTTGGAGACATGACCGTTTCCTTTTAAGATTGGGGCAGTGTGGCACTTATAGCTAATAAGGGAGGATAGTGGTTATTTTAGTTCATAAGGGCAGACAGTGTGGAAGCAATATTTTATGGCAGAAGATAATGTAGAGGCCAAATACCATAAGAGAGACAATGTGGGGGGGGAGGGCAGTGAGGGTAAATTAATTATTTAAGGGCCCCACAAGGGCAGAGATTTTGTTCAGGAACATTAAAATGTCACCATCTTTAAAGAGAATTTGTCAGGTGCAATATGCACCCAGAATCACAAGCAGTTCTGGGTGCATATTGCTAATCCCTGTCTAACTGCTCCTGTATTTAGTAGCATACATAAAGATCTTTAGAAAAAGTATTTTTTAAAGATCTTTTATTGGATTCTATTGAGTGCAGGAACTAGTCGTAATGGCGTTAGTTACTGCGCTCATTCTGCCCTCTTAGCATGGCAGCACACCCACAGGGATGGGCTAACATGTTATTCAATGCAGCATCACCAGCGGTGATGTGCGTACCTGTGTCCACTGTGACCGCTGATCTGAATGTCTGGCACTTCCTCTAATGCATATGAAGCCGATATATGGGTCCCGGCTTCAGAGAAGTCTAGTGCACATGACTGGAACTGCAGGAACTTCGAATCATCTGTGACAGTGGACACAGGTACACGAATCACTGCTGGTGATGCTGCATTGAATAGCATGTTAGCACGCCCCTGTGGGCAAGCTGCCATGCTAAGAGGGCAGAATGAGCGCATGAACTAACACCCTTGCAACTAGTCCCTGCACTCATTAGCATATAATTTTAGAAATACTTTTTCTAGAGATCTCTTTATGTATGCTACGAGATAAAGGGAGAGTTAGGCAGGGAACTGCTTGTGGTTCTTGGTGCATATTGCACCTGACAGGTTCCCTTTAAGGACACTGTGTCTGCAGAAGACTGGAGAACATAGAAGTCTGCAGAGACAACCTGTGTATATGAAAAGTCATCAAAGCATCTGGTCCCAATAGATACAATAATGTACCTAGATGTAATTGTTTATTTATGCTACTGCCTGCATCTCATCAGTATTATGTTCCTTGTATGGTCCACAGTCTCATTGTTACGGTGGCTGTCTGATTATAAAAACCAAAGAGATATCAGACAGTCAGGGTCCACTGTGCAGAGACTCTGCTGCAGACTATGGCAGAGTGCAATACCTCTGTTAACTCACAGAAGGATATAATAAGTAAGTAAAGCAATTCCTCCCTTACTTGGAGGGTGTGTGGAATGATCTCTGTTAATAATCACAGAGACAAAGGCAATGTGTGCGAAATGGCACCTACCTAGGTCCGCTCTTCTAGTGGTGCAAAAGAGACGAACAGCAGCGTAAGCCGCACAAAGCTCCTACCTGCGTTCGCTCCACTAGTGTGCGAGGACACGAACCACTAGATATGGCACCTGCCTAGGTCCGCTCTTCTAGTGGTGCAAAAGAGACGAACAGCAGCGTAAGCCGCACAAAGCTCCTACCTCTGTTCGCTCCCCTAGTGTGCGAGGATACGAACAACTGCCAGACGCAGTATAAGGAACGTTACCCTAGCGGCAACGTCCACCTACGAGTCGAATCACAAGGCCCAGCCAGACCATGTGCCTCAGGCACCTGCCTATGTCCGCTACCCTAAGAGGTAAGGATACGGACAGCAGCCGAAGCTGTAAGGTATAAGAACGCTACCCTGCCGGTAGCGCTCACCTAGCATAGACAGAGAGATGCCTAGAGGAACGTGCACAGAGCGTCTACTCTCATGCATGAACCAAGAGGACTGAGCGCCATGCGGCGTGTGTCAGGGTCTTATATAGACTCTGTGCCTCATCCAAGATGGAGGACACCAGAGCCAATCCGCTGCCAGAACGACAGGAGTGACGTCATGCTGGCCTATCACCGAGCAAGGCGTCACAAGCACATGACCAGCGACCAATCGGCATAGAAGGTGTCAGAGACATGTGACCTCGTGTCAGCGATGATGTCACCCGCACATGTGCAATGGCTCCAAGATAGGACTTAGTCTCCGGCGCTCGCACATGTGCAGTAGCAAGAAATCTGGACTTAGTCTCCAGCGCTCGCACATGTGCAGTAGCAAGAAATCTGGACATAGTCTCCAGTGCTCGCAGCAACCGTAACAGTACCTCCCCCTCAAGGGCCCCCCTCCCGGCGACGCAGGTAATCGGCAACTAAGTCGGGAGCATGGACAGCCTCCTCAGGCTCCCAAGAGCGATGTTCCGGGCCATAGCCCTCCCAATCTATCAAGAAGAACCTGGGCCCTCTAACCATCTTAGAACCAACTATGGCTCGTACCTCATAGCTAGAGCGAGAGGAATCAGACGCAGGAGAGTGCACTTCACGAGCGTGAGGTAAAATAGCCGGCTTTAGCAGTGAGACATGGAATTTGTCATGAATCCTAAGATGGACAGGTAACTTCAATTGGTAGACTACAGGATTTACCTGTCGAAGAACCTCATAAGGACCCAGGAAGCGAGGAGCAAATTTGACAGAGCTCACTCTAAGTCTCACGTGTTTTGCAGAGAGCCACACAAAGTCCCCTGGAGAAAAGACAGGAGCCGGGCGACGAAACCGATCGGACACCGTCTTCATACGGTCCTTAGCTGCTTGGATCGACTCTTGAGTCCGATCCCAAACCTCTCTGGCATTAGTTGCCCAGTCGGCCACAAGAGGAGGAGGTGCAGCAGCGGGAAATGGTACCGGTACCCTAGGGTGTTGCCCATTATTGAGTACGAACGGTGTCTGCCCAGTGGCCTCAGCCAGCGAATTGTTAAGGGCAAATTCTGCCCAGGGTAGGAGGGAGGACCAGTTATCGTGATTCTCAGCAACAAAGTGTCGAAGGTATATAATCATAGATTGATTGGTACGTTCAACCAAACCATTGGTCTCCGGATGGTATGCCGAAGAGAGATTCAACTCAATTTGCAGAAGGCTACAAAGATCTCGCCAGAAACGGGAAGTAAATTGCGGGCCTCTATCACAAATGAAACGATCTGGCATCCCGTGAAGCCTAAAGACATGCTTGAGGAATAGTTTGGCTAGTACCCTGGAAGATGGGATTCTCGATAACGGTACGAGATGAACCATCCGGGAGAAATGGTCCGTAATGACCCACACAAATCTATGTCCCTGTGAACATGGAAGATCACCCACAAAGTCCATGCCTACCACCTCCCATGGTCTATCTGGCACTGGTAAAGGATGCAAGAGCCCAGCCGGTCTCTGCCGTAATGGACGGTTGCGAGCACACGAGTAGCAGGAACCGACATATCTCTTGACGTGGCTGGCTAAGTGTGGCCACCAATACCACCTCTCCAGTAACTCTCGTGTCCGCCTAATACCAAAATGCCCACCCACCTTTGAGGTGTGGGCCCATGACAGTATATCATTCTGTCGATCAGGCGGAACAAAGGTCTTGCCCGGTGGGATTTGGTCTAACGTCACAGGGGAGAGCGTATGAAAAACCCTGGAGGGAAGGATAAGACGAGGTTCGTCAATCTCTTCCTGGGTAGAAAGCATAGAGCGAGACAGGGCGTCTGCCTTGTTATTCTTACTCCCAGACAGATAGTTGATGGAGAAGTGAAAGCGGGAGAAAAACAAGGACCAGCGGGCTTGGCGAGGATTCAGACGCTGAGCGGTTTGTAAGTACGTCAGATTCTTATGGTCTGTATAGACCTGGAAAGGATGTTTCGCTCCTTCCAGCAAGTGATGCCACTCCTCCAAGGCTAATCTCAAGGCGAGCAGTTCCGTATCCCCAATGGTATAGTTTCTCTCTGCCGGTGAAAAGGTTTTAGCAAAGAAGAAACACGGCCTTTTTCTACCTGCACCGTTCTTTTGATACAAGACCGCACCAGCACCCACTGAAGAGGCATCAACCTCTAAGAGGAAGGGCTTACTCTCATCGGGTCTTTGAAGAACGGGAGCAGTTGAAAAGTGTCTTTTTACTGCCTCAAAAGCCTGAGATGTCTCAGTAGACCAGGCTTTGGGATTAGCACCTTTCTTAGTCAAGGCCACCAAAGGGGCCACCAAAGTAGAAAAATGGGGTATGAACTGCCTGTAATAATTTATGAATCCTAAGAAGCGTTGCACCGCCTTCAAGGAATGAGGTTCGGACCATTGCAGGACAGCAGAGAGCTTCGCAGGATCCATAGCCAGGCCCTCTTCTGAGATAATGTAACCCAAAAAAGGCAATGAGGACTGCTCGAATACACATTTCTCGAGTTTAGCAAACAATGAGTGCTCCCTTAAACGGGAAAGGACACGAACGACATCCTGACGATGAGTCTCCAGATCAGGAGAAAAAATCAGGATGTCGTCCAGATACACCACTACTGAGGATAACCGTAAATCCCTGAACACATCATTTACGAAGTCCTGAAATACTGCGGGTGCATTACATAACCCAAAAGGCATGACGAGGTATTCATAGTGACCGTCTCGGGTGTTAAAAGCGGTCTTCCATTCGTCACCCTTTCGAATTCGTACCAAGTTATACGCACCCCGCAGATCCAACTTCGTAAAAACTTGAGCTCCTCTCAGTCTGTCAAAGAGCTCCGAAATTAAAGGTAATGGGTATTTGTTCTTTATTGTGATTGCGTTGAGACCCCTGTAATCTATGCAGGGACGCAAATCACCCTCTTTCTTCCGAACAAAGAAAAACCCAGCTCCCGCGGGAGAGACAGACTTACGAATGAACCCCTTCTCTAAACTCTCTCTTATATAGGTCGACATGGCCTCCGACTCAGGTATCGACAGGGGGTAAACCCTGCCTTTAGGTGGAACCGAACCTGGGATAAGGTCTATGGCACAGTCATACGGCCTATGGGGTGGAAGAACCTCAGCACCCTGTTTGGAGAACACGTCAGCGAAATCCAAATAGGGTGTAGGTATGGGAGAGAGATCAGTTGATGCAACCGCAACGACCTTAGGTGGTAAGGGAAGACATCGGGACTGACATTTCGAACCCCAACTAATAATGCTGTCAGACTCCCAGTCAATGTGAGGAGCATGAGTCCGAAGCCATGGAAGACCCAGGAGGATGTCGTCTATACCCTCAGGCAAAACAAGAAAAGAAATCTCCTCTATGTGACCCTGAGACAGGGAAAGGCGCAAGGGAACTGTCCTCAATGTAATGGAGTCAGACAACATAGTTCCATTAACAACACGGACAGGAATAGGCGCCTCTAACATGATAGAGGGAATATTGTGTCCCTTTACAAATCCTGAAGACACAAAAGTCCCGTCAGCTCCGGAATCCACAAAAGCCATAATAGGCCATGTATTCTCAGATAACGAGAGCTGACCTGGGATACAACACTTAGAGGGTGCAGAAGACATCTCTAGTAACCCCCCTCTAATGGTTACTAGGCCAGGGAGTTTCCCTGACGACTAGGACACTTGTTGGCATAGTGCCCAGCCTGACGACATACGTAACATATAGGAGGACCAGACTTGCGTAGTCTGGAGAACGTATGACCTAACTCCATAGGAGTGGGAGATGTTTCAGATGCTGAGGAAGATGGTAGTGGACCCTCAACAACTGGAATAGCCCGATGCTTAGGGCGTGAGGAAGAGACCTCGAGTCTACGTTCCTTATGGCGTACATCGATCCTCGTTGCTACTGTGATCAAGTCCTCCAGAGAAGCAGGGACCTCACGAGTAGCAAGAGCATCCTTGACATAGCTTGCCAACCCTCTCCAGAAGATAGGAATCAACACCTTCTCTGGCCAATCTAGTTCTGCCACCAGAGTTCTAAAAGCAATGGCATAAGAACTAGTGGATAACGAACCCTGAGATAGATCTAACAGTCTCAGGGCCGCATCATGGGTAACCTGCGGACCCATGAATACCGCCTTAAGAGCATCAAGGAAGTCTTGATGTCTCAGAGTAACCATATCAGAGCGCTCCCATAAGGGAGTCGCCCATTCTAAGGCTTTGTCCTGAAGTAAGGAGATGATAAAGCCTACTCTGGACCTCTCCGTAGAGAAGCGAGAAGAGTTGACCTCTAGGTGTATCTGACACTGACTAATGAAACCACGACATGATCTGGCATCGCCAGAATATCTGTTTGGCAGAGCAAGTCGAGGATCATGTGCAGCTGTCACCATGGTCTGAGGTTTATCCTCTATACTCTTGAGCCGTGACTCAAGTACTTGTATGTAACGGTGTAACTGCTGATATTCTGCCATAACTGCCAGACCCTTGGCTCAGTCCTAATGTTACGGGGGCTGTCTGATTATAAAAACCAAAGAGATATCAGACAGTCAGGGTCCACTGTGCAGAGACTCTGCTGCAGACTGTGGCAGAGTGCAATACCTCTGTTAACTCACAGAAGGATATAATAAGTAAGTAAAGCAATTCCTCCCTTACTTGGAGGGTGTGTGGAATGATCTCTGTTAATAATCACAGAGACAAAGGCAATGTGTGCGAAATGGCACCTACCTAGGTCCGCTCTTCTAGTGGTGCAAAAGAGACGAACAACAGCGTAAGCCGCACAAAGCTCCTACCTGCGTTCGCTCCACTAGTGTGCGAGGACACGAACCACTAGATATGGCACCTGCCTAGGTCCGCTCTTCTAGTGGTGCAAAAGAGACGAACAGCAGCGCAAGCCGCACAAAGCTCCTACCTCTGTTCGCTCCCCTAGTGTGCGAGGATACGAACAACTGCCAGACGCAGTATAAGGAACGTTACCCTAGCGGCAACGTCCACCTACGAGTAGAATCACAAGGCCCAGCCAGACCATGTGCCTCAGGCACCTGCCTATGTCCGCTACCCTAAGAGGTAAGGATACGGACAGCAGCCGAAGCTGTAAGGTATAAGAACGCTACCCTGCCGGTAGCGCTCACCTAGCATAGACAGAGGAATGCCTAGAGGAACGCGCACAGAGCGTCTACTCTCATGCATGAACCAAGAGGACTGAGCGCCATGCGGCGTGTGTCAGGGTCTTATATAGACTCTGTGCCTCATCCAAGATGGAGGACACCAGAGCCAATCCGCTGCCAGAACGACAGGAGTGACGTCATGCTGGCCTATCACCGAGCAAGGCGTCACAAGCACATGACCAGCGACCAATCGGCATAGAAGGTGTCAGAGACATGTGACCTCGTGTCAGCGATGATGTCACCCGCACATGTGCAATGGCTCCAAGATAGGACTTAGTCTCCGGCGCTCGCACATGTGCAGTAGCAAGAAATCTGGACTTAGTCTCCAGCGCTCGCACATGTGCAGTAGCAAGAAATCTGGACTTAGTCTCCAGCGCTCGCACATGTGCAGTAGCAAGAAATCTGGACTTAGTCTCCAGCGCTCGCACATGTGCAGTAGCAAGAAATCTGGACATAGTCTCCAGTGCTCGCAGCAACCGTAACACTTATTATGGTAAAAACAACTCTAAGTATCTCCTCATTATTTTTAAGGACATACTGGGAGTTGTAGGTTTATGTGATACAATTGTTTACAGTGCTGAACTGACATTACAATTGATTGATTGGCGTACTAATCTTGTCAATGTATTCATATAGTCATGTACCGTTAGATGTTCTGGTGATGTATTTCTGTACTGATGGTGGTTCTAGTTTCCATGCCTCGTGTTTGAGTTGAAACAGTGACCTTTTTAAGTTTACTTCCATGTTAAGCCACAGTCTGGTCAGTTCCTGTCCACATGGTGATGGTATTTTACTTTTGCTTATATTCTTTGGTTTCTAATTACGAGTCATTTTCACTTGCTCTTTTTCTCAGTCCTATCACATCATGGGTGGGGCTATTTATACTCTCCATATACCAGCATTCTCTTTCATCTATATTTTTATGTGGGTGACTTCTAAGGAGTTCCAGCTTTGTAGCTAAGAGATTTAGGCAGAGAGTGGTGTTGTCTTCTCTCTGTATTCCCATTTGCCTTTCCTATACCTACCTTTTGTTTTCTGTTATTTCTCCTTTGTTTACTTGTGCACATGTTTTATGTTTCATCACTTTGGGTGCCTGTAAAGGACAGACCAAAAGTTTGGACACACGTTCTCATTTCTAAAACAACTGTTAAGAGGAGACTTTGTGCAGCAGGCCTTTATGGTAAAATAGCTGCTAGGAAACCACTGCTAAGGACAGGCAACAAGCAGAAGAGACTTGTTTGGGCTAAAGAATACAAGGAATGGACATTAGACCAGTGGAAATCTTTGCTTTGGTCTGATGAGTCCAAATTTGAGATCTTTGGATCCAACCACCGTGTCTTTGTAGAAAAGGTGAATGGATGGACTCTACATGGCTGGTTCCCACCGTGAAGCATGGAGGAGGATGTGTGATGGTGTAGGGGTGCTTTGCTGGTGACAGTGTTGGGGATTTATTCAACAGTGAAGGCATACTGAACCAGCATGGCTGCCACAGCATCTTGCAGCGGCATGCTATTCCATCCAGTTTGTGTTTAGTTGGACCATCATTTATTTTTCAACAGGACAGTGACCCCAAGCACACCTCCAGGCTGTGTAAGTGCTAATTGACTAAGCAGGAGAGTGATGGGGTGCTACGCCAGATGACCTGGTCTCCACAGTCACCAGACCTGAACCCAATTGAGATGGTTTGGGGTGAGCTGGACCGTACAGTGAAGGAAAAAGGGCCAACAAGTGCTAAGCATCTCTGGGAACTCCTTCAAGACTGTTGGAAAACCATTTCCAGTGACAACCTCTTGAAGCTCATCAAGAAAATGCCAAGAGTGTGCAAAGTAGTAATGAAAGCAAAAGGTGGCTACTTTGAAGAACCTAGAATATAAGCCATATTTTCAGTTGTTTCACACTTTAAGTATTTCATTCCACATGTTTTAATTCATAGTTTTGATGCCTTCAATGTGAATCTACAATTTTCAGAGTCCTGAAAATAAAGAAAACTCCTTGAATGAGAAGGTGTGTCCAAACTATTGGTCTGTACTGTATATCTCTGCATGTTTACCCTATAACGTTTTGTATTGTTAGTAATCTCCCCTCTGGTTTCTCGGGACGTTCGAGAGATAACTCAATGGCTTTTCAGGCAGACAGATACGAGTTTTGGGTTTCTAGTTGTGTGCTAGGGATATTTAAGTATATGCATGACCCATTAGAGTTTGTAGTACAGCTAGGGATACTAGTGTGTACAGGAACCAGTAGGGTGCAGGTTTGGCTGCAGTGAGATAAGTTGTATTACCTCTTTACCCATGTTGAAATATATACCTGGAAAACGGTGGTGCTTTATTTTTGGACTGTTGATGCCCCTGGTGATGTATTCATGTAATGATGTTGCTTCTGGTGCTGTATTCCTGTACTGCTGATGGTTCTGGTGATGTATGCATGTACTAATGGTGGTTCTCATTATGTATTTCAGTACTGATGATGGTTCTGAGTCTGTATTCTTGTACAGATGGTGGTTGTGATACTGTATTTTTGTACTGTTAGTAGTTTTGGTGCTGGATTCCTGTTTTTATGATGGTCATGGTGATGCATGTACTGATGGTGATTATGATACTCTATGTTTCTACTGTTGGTAGTTCTAGTGCTGCAGTGCTGTTTTATTGGTTCTGGTCGTGTACATATTGTGGGGTATTATCTCTGGTAGGCAATGGCAGATGCACAGTAAAGAGGTACACACAGGTTTCCAGTCCAAACTTGGTGTTTTATTCACACTGGTATCAAAATGAAAAAAGTGCAGTCTTAGATCTGCACACAGTGAGGAGTCTAACTCCTCAGTGAGGTGCCTATTTATCCTGACCTCACTTCTTGATCTGTGCAACCAGGGTGTTGCCCCCAAACCTGCAATTGCAAAGAAAGTCCTGGCCAGGGTTTGACTTCATCCCTGCTGATCACCAGTGCAGACACTTGCTGGGAGAAATATATCTTCCATCCACCACCATACCCATCACTGTGTCACAACATGTAACAATCCATAAGTTGTCAGAAAATGATATATATGGCTATTTTTTACAAACTATTGTGCTATCTTGACAAGGATTACCACATCTGTATTTATGTTAGGAGCATTATTTAATAAGTTTAGCAATGTAGCGTTAGTGTTAATGCACTCTGTCAGGATTTGACTCTGCTTGCCAGTTCCAGTAGTCATCACATGACCACTCAGATGCAATATATATACATACAGTCACATGTTAACTAGCTTCTCTTTCTACTTCTCACAGTGAAACATGCTGTAGTTTTTCATTAACCATTGAGAGACTTACAGTAGTGAAAGGAGCTAGTTGACACGTGACTGTTTTTATGCAAATTGCATATGATGACTACAACTGGTTAAGCTCCTTGACCATCAATTTGGCTTGTGAGGTCCATTGGACCCCAAGCAAATTTGTTGTCATCATATTTCCGCAAGTATGGAAGCTAGGTATCAGTTTTTTTCGGTAGCTTCCTACCTTGGTGCCCTTCCCACCACAGTCTATCGCGAGATGCGTTAATGCCTACACATGACACATAGATCCCACATGACTGACAGTATAAGTACAGTATTATGGCGTGGTAAACTGAAGGCCAAGATGTGTATCAGGGGGGTCACTAAACTGAATTTTTCCCGGATGCAGAAAAACTGCAATTAATTTTGCCTCTGGTCGAAACCATAACTATATTTTGGTGTATGATGCAATCAAACATACCTGAAAGCTATAGAATATGGAAGTAATAAGAATGCAAAGGTAGCAGCCTCAGACAGAAAGCTCACTCAATAATCCCCAGCAAAAAAAATAACAAACATTGTACAATAAAAGACCAATCAGCCACAACAGTGAAAAACTAGAGAGAAAGACTTTTGTACAATGTATTGATCTGATGTTCTGTACAATGCATTGGATTGCACTAAAAAATATTTAAGATGAATGACATTGAAAATAATGCTGGGTAAGGTAACTGCCAGTTCTGTTTGTAAAACACGTCGGCCTGAACAGAAGGGATTCAGCATTAAGAGCTTCTTACATATTTTAAAGGTGCCCTTGTATTAGCAGCTTAATACTACATTCAGTATACCTTAGTATCACACCGTCATTTTCTTTGTCACTTTCATATACTAGTGCAATACATGGTGTGCGCAAAATGTGTTGCCTGTTACATGCATTTTACACCTTCAATCCATCTAAAACTCTTAGACATTTATTTTAAAGTGTCATTTTTTTCAGATTGTACAGTTTAATTTAGTTGTTGAATCTTACCAGTTAAAGTGCACCAATCACCAGTATTTTCCCATATAAACTAAAGCCAGTGCTATACTGGCTCATGCTGATGCTATATATATCTTTCGTTGTCACATTGGATGTATAGTTTTTGAAATACAGGCAAGTAAAGTTACAGAAATCCACTGCTATTTGATTGACAGCAGCTGCCAAATAGCTAATATGTGGGTCGGGTTTTGCTATCTATTCCCGCCCCTGTCTGCTGCCTGGCCTCTGTAGATGCTAGTCTGCATGGGCTCCTTGCAGGTATGAGTCATTTCTGTTACGTGATAAGGGTGTGTTAGAAATGTAGCCATTACAGTCTAACATCTACAGAGGCCAGGAAGGCAGACAGGGGCAGGAATAGATAGCAAAACCCAACCCACATTTTAGCTATTCGGCAGCTGCCGCCAATCAAAAAGCTGTACATTACTGTAACTTTACTTACCTTTATTTCAAAAACTTTACATCCAAACTGACAACTAAAGGTATTTATAGAATCAGCATGATAGTGGCAGTATAGCACTGGCTTTAGTTTTTATAGGAAAATCCTGGTGATTGGTTCGCTTTACGCATTGATTAGGATCAAGAAAGTACAGCCAGTGAACCCTAACATAGTGTGTACAGGTGGCATGACAAAGCAGAGGATGGGGAGTGAAAGGGTTAGTTGGGGGACATGATAAGTTACAATGTGTGGTGGTTGGCATACAATGGATGTGATTGGTCAGGAAAAAGGTGCGGCAGATTATAGGGTCAATATAAGGTGAAGGGGGAACAACTTAGCACCTCTTGGATCTGGACTGAAGTGACAATAACAGAAGCAGCATCCCAGGAGCAATGGCAGACATTGAGGCCATGTTGAAAATGGTGAGGGCTGCTTCTGCCATCCACGGGTCCAGCTTCATCCAGCTGTGTGCAGCCTGTACGGTGCCTCCAGGAGTGGTGGTGGTGTCTTCCATGACTTCGTCACATGCTTGGTGGTCACATCTGCCATACTGCTCTTCACTGGAGGGAGGACACAGTACCTGGTGGCCATTTAGGAGCCCCTTTAGGGACCCTCTAGGGCAGGAGGTGTGAAGCAATCATTCTGCTTCTTCGCCAGTCCCCAGGAGGAATTATTTTCAGCATCGCTGCAGTTGGTCGGAAGGGGACGTGGCCAAATCACAGCCTACTTCCGGTTTACAGACAGCAGTCTCCTGGACCTGTCCTGCGATGGCCCATGTTGACGAGCTGGCCAGTGGTCTAACTCAGTGGTGAAGCAGAGAGAAGCAGTCGTCCCACAGTTGCCAGGGGGAGAGAGTCTTAAGCCATCAGACGTGCCAAATGCGGGAGCAGTGTACACGGTGGCTGTGGAATCAGTCCGGGCATGCAGGGCTACTACTGCTGGTGGGTCCTCCCTAAGGGCTACAGGATCCAGGAAGAGGTCTACAAGGTCGGATTTTTTGGTCAGACAAGCAATGAGAGATTTTCGGAGAGGTATGCACAGTTGTCATAAAAGGAAACTGGGGTATGTTTTTCTAACTACAAGATGTTGTTCTCAACCACTTTTGTGCTTGATTTTTTGGGGTGTTCTGCATTAGCAAACTGGTTAGTTCATCTAGGCAAGCCCAAAGGGGACTGCAGAACAGTGAGACTAGTTTGGGCTCAGTAAGGCTGCTTTCACACTACGTCTTTTTAACATGCGTCCTGAACGTTTTTTTAACGCAAAAACGGATCCAGTGCAAATGCGTTTTCATTTCAATGCATTTGCAATGGACTCGCGTTAACATGCGTTCACTGCGTTTGTGTGCGTTATAGTGAGGATCCAGCGAGTTCCAGTTTTTTAACATCTTTCAAAAACGCTACATGTAGCGTTTTTGAGCTGCGTCCAAATACTGCAAATTGCTGGATCCTGACTATACTGCACGCAAACGCAGGTGAACGCTGGCATGCTGATAGACAGGATCCTGCTTGCTCTACTGAGCATGCACAGAAACCAGCCCCGTGATCAGTCTTTCTCTCTCCTACCTCTCTGTCTCTCTCCCCCTCTCTCTCCTCACTCTCTCTATCTCTCCCCCTCCCTCTCCTCCACCTGAGAGCTGCGGACACTCGTAACCAAGGTAAATATCGGGTAACCACTTATCTTAGTTACCCAATGTTTACGTTGGTTACGTGTGCAGGGAGCCCGGCTCCTAGCAGCTGCAGACGCTCGTAACCAAAGTAAATATCGGGTATCCAAGCAAGTATACCCGATGTTTACCTTGGTTACGAACCTCCGCAGTTGTAAGAAGCCGGCTCCCAGTCTGGCATGTTTAGTTCCCATTACTCCCGATCACATGACTCCAATGCCCGCCCCTAAACATCCAGTGACAGGATCCTGCAAAGTAGCACATGCGTTTGCATGCGTTTTTTGCTGTAAAAGCAGGATCCGCTTTTGCAGCAAAAAAACGTTCAGGACGCATGTTAAAAAGACGCAGTGTGAAAGCAGCCTAATCTCGTAGTTCTGTACGAGATTCCGGGACACCAGCGCTGTAAAAATGGCAGAATTTTTGAGAGTAAGAAGTGGTTATCCTGTTTGCGACATGTGGCAGGATCGGCATTATCGATATATCAGTTTATTGAGGTATTTCAGGATTGTTTGACATGTTTGGGCGAGAGGTCCATAGAATATTAGTCACATTCTTTTCAAATTGGGAATAGTGACAGAGGGTTCTTGAGCTTTGGGAATCATTGAGGTTTTGGGCTTATGTTCTCCCTCACTTGGTTACATTATAAGGAATTGCATGGCATTTTGTACTGGTAGTATGGTGTTTTCTCTTTCTGTAATAAAAAAGTCTGTTGTTTCATCATAGAGCCATGCCTCGAGTATTCATGTTTTCTTGGGGGCATTGCAAGTAGAGGTGTGCCACGATGGTTGGCAGCTTGGACAGAATAGATATTCAGCATCAGTAAGGTAGCTGGGGGTTCATAGTATGGCATTGAGTAGGGTGTTGCGAGAATTTTCTTATTGTTGTGTGGATCGTCCCCCAGTTGTGTTGGTATTGCATGTTGGAGGGAATGATATTCGGGTTAGACTCTCCAGGGAATTAATCTGGGATATAAAATTCGATCTTTTGTGTTTGTGGTCATCATAAACTGGGATTATAATTGTGTGGTCCGAAATTGTGGCACGGATTACTTAGAGATATGCGGTACTGCTGTACAGGCTGAACAAGAACAGAATAAAAGTGATCAGGGCTATGACTCTTTGTTTGTTGTCAGAAATGGTGGGATTGTAGTGCATCACAAGGACTCAGAGATTCTCTCAAAAGACTATGTAAGATGATGGGGTGCATCTTAAAGTGATCGGCTAGGACCAGTGGATGTTGGGGTTGTAGAATGGCTTAGAACAAGCTTTGGTGGTGTAGCGTGACCAGTTCATGTAAGGTGTCGTAAGGCAGGGTCTATGGCAGGGGATAGGTACGGGTCAGAGGCTCTTAAGTGTTATATACTTTGCATAAAGGGCCTTTGAGGTTCGATAGTATTGGCAGTTTCACCTCAACATAACTGGCTGGCGTAGGTCCATCATGGGTAAGGGTATTAACCATGTGGTGTTAATACCTTACTCCCTTGGCTGATGTGGTGCAGCCAGGTAGAAAGTTCTCATGACATGCATTTTGCCTCTGGCCTAGACTTATTAATCGGTATATAAAGATTTAAATGTTACTGGGCTTTATAAGTTGTGGGGTCGCCATTGTTGGTGCTCTGCGTTTTTTGTTATGTGATATTTAATAAAAGTCTGCTATGGCCATTTTACCCAAGTTGCAAGCAATCACGTGTTTTTATTTGTGAGTAGAGATGAGCAGTGTTTGAATCAAACTGTTCGCCAATTTCAAATTCGAGTTGTTTTGGGCGATGTTCGAGTCATTCGACGAACTCGAACGTTTTGCTTAACGTTCGACCGTTCGAGTTACCGTTCGATAACGGTTCGATCACCAAAAGCGTAGCTAGTTACTAGCTGGCTTTTCACTGTAATATTGTCAGTCACTGTTAATAATGATATTATCAAAATTCAGCGTATAGTGTGCGGGGGGACGGGGTTTAGATCAGTGCTGCTGAGTGCTGAAAGAATGGCGATCGCCATTTTTTTTTCCTGACCGCGCGTACAGTGGGGCGGGCCAGGCTATCAGCCAATCACAGACACACACAGCAAAGTGGATTTTTGCCAGACAAGCAAGGGCATGTTTCATTGGCTGTGCATGTCACATGTCCTTGCACTATAAGACCCGGCCATTTTCCCCATCACCACCATTATCTCAGTGCTGTTGGGGGGTGTCAGTCACTGCTCCCGCTGCTGCTGCTGTGGGCGCTATACACTTATACAGTGCAATCTACACATCAGTTTAGGGATTAGGGACTACTTGTAATTTCAGCCCTTTTAAGGGCTAGATTAGAGCAGTTCATAGCCATTTTTGCTAGGCAGGTCTGTGCCAGCGCTGTGCAAGGGATTTTCACAGCGTCTGTCTAAATCAGCTAAGGCAATTCCTTGCGGCATAGTATCAGCGTGTGTGATAGTCAGTAACATACCACTGCTGTCAAGAAAGCTACCACACCTCTCCATTTCTTCTAGCCAACTTTTAACTGCAGGTAGTCCAGGTAATTCTTTGGGGCATAGTATCAGTGTTTGTGATAGTCAGTGACCTACCACTGCTGTTAAGAAAGCTACCCCACCTCTCCATTTCTACTAGCCAATTTTTAACTGCAGGTAGTCCAGGCAATTCTTTGGGGCATAGTATCAGTGTGTGTGTGATAGTCAGTGACGTATCACTGCTGTCAAGAAAGCTACCCCACCTCTCCATTTCTACTAGCCAATTTTTAACTGCAGGTAGTCCAGGTAATTCTTTGGGGCATAGTGTCAGTGTGTGTGATAGTCGGTGACCTACCACTGCTGTTAAGAAAGCTACCCCACCTCTCCATTTCTACTAGCCAATTTTTAACTGCAGGTAGTCCAGGCAATTCTTTTGGAGCATAGTATCAGTGTGTGTGATAGTCAGTGACGTATCACTGCTGTCAAGAAAGCTACCCCACCTCTCCATTTCTACTAGCCAATTTTTAACTGCAGGTAGTCCAGGTAATTCTTTGGGGCATAGTGTCAGTGTGTGTGATAGTCGGTGACCTACCACTGCTGTTAAGAAAGCTACCCCACCTCTCCATTTCTACTAGCCAATTTTTAACTGCAGGTAGTCCAGGCAATTCTTTTGGAGCATAGTATCAGTGTGTGTGATAGTCAGTGACGTATCACTGCTGTCAAGAAAGCTACCCCACCTCTCCATTTCTACTAGCCAATTTTTAACTGCAGGTAGTCCAGGTAATTCTTTGGGGCATAGTGTCAGTGTGTGTGATAGTCAGTGACCTACCACTGCTGTTAAGAAAGCTACCCCACCTCTCCATTACTACTAGCCAATTTTTAACTACAGGTAGTCCAGGCAATTCTTTGGAGCATAGCATCAGCGTGTGTGATACTCAGTGATGTACCACTGCTTTCCAAAAACATAGCCCACTTCTCCATTTCTGCTAGACAATTTGTAACTGCAAAAAGTGCAGGCTATTGCTTGGGGCATAGTATCAACGTGTGTGATAGTCAGTGACGTACCACTGCTTTCCACAAACATAGCCCACGTCTCCATTTCTGCTAGACAATTTTTAACTGGAGCTAGTCCAGGCAGTCCCTTGGGCATAGCATCAGTGTCTGATAGTCAGAGGTATAGCACTCTTGAAAAGTAAGATACACCATAGTAAGATACTTTTCCATGTGTTTGTGGTGTCTTCTGAGTTGTTTGTCACCTTTTGGACACCTTAGAATGTGTTCTCTATGTGTTTGTATGTGTTTGTGTTTGCCTGCCATTGTTTTCAATGGGGTTCGACGGTGTTCGACGAACGATCGTCAAATGTTCGACGAACACACCCGCCGTTCGACGAACAAACTCGAAAACTAGGGGGGTGGCTCATCTTTATTTATGAGTACTTAAATATTATAATATGTGTTGTAGGGGTTAAGGTACAAGGAAATGGCCAGATCTCTGTTATCTTGTAAAACACAGACTAAAGCTGCTTCCACAGAACTTATATTCATGGTCCATGTATGGACTGCATTTCTGAATCCTGATGTCAACTTGACAGCTTTATAGAGAACTTCACTGTTGCACTCAGGTCAAGACATCTACTGTGTTTTCCTCAGTGAGTCATCAGTGTACGGTGTGTGTGTGTGTGTGTGTGTGTGTTTGTCTATTTAGCTTCAGTCATCAGTGTTTTTCACATATGAATCATTAACAAAATAAATTACAGAACTTCTTCTATGCTTTGTAGTGTTAAACATGTACAGCACATGGATTCTATCTGTCTGTTGTATGTGTTTTTCATTGATACATAGACTTTGTATTGGCTCTTTTCATCTCTAATAGTGGAAAAAATGAACAAGTGAAGAGCACCATAGACTATATTGAGTATGTTCTGTGAAATCTGAGAAATCTGTGAAAAAAAATGGAAACAATATGGATGTCTGAATGTGGCCTTATTGTACACATTAGATAGTTTTCAGTTGCCAATTGTTTGACAGACAGGTCTTACAAGACTCTTAAAGGTGCTTTACATGCTGCGACATTGCTAACGATATATCGTCGGGGTCACGTCGTTAGTGACGCACATCCGGTGCCATTAGCGACATCGCAGCGTGTGACACCAAGGAGCGACGATCAACGATCGCAAAAACATCAAAAATTGTTGATCGTTGACATGTCGATCCTTTCCTTAACATCGTTGCTGCAGCAGGTACGATGTTGTTCGTCGTTCCTGCGGCACCACACATCACTACATGTGACACCGCAGGAACGACGAACATCTCCTTACCTGCGTCCACCGGTAAAGAAGGAAGGAAGGAGGTGGGCGGGATCTTCCGCCCGCTCATCTCCGCCCCTCCGCTTCTATTGGATGGCTGCTGTGTGACGTCGCTGTGACGCCGCACGAACCGCCCCCTTAGATAGGAGGCGGTTCGCCGGCCAGAGCGACGTCGCAGGGAAGGTAAGTCCGTGTGACGGGTGTAAGCGATGTTGTGCGCCACGGGCAGCGATTTGCCCGTGTCGCACAACCGACGGGGAAGGGGACGCTCACTAGCGATATCTATACCGATATCGCAGCGTGTAAAGTACCCTTTACACAGCAATGGTTGGCTGCACTGTCCTGTGAGGTTTTTTTTAACAAAGCCTCTGCTGGACTGTTGCTGCCACTCATTTATCAAAAACAAAAATCGACCATCAGAATTCTTACATGCTGGATTCTTCATCATCTGTCAGGGGAAGAGTCTGGAGGGCCCCATACACATTAGACTGTCAGTCAGTCCCTCCTATATTGGTGAATTTGACATACCTTAGTAATGTATTTGAGGGGTCTTTATATTGGCAAGAAGCCAATTACGTCATACTATAGTCATTATCTAAAAGACATTTTTAAATGACAAACATTTAGGCAATTATTGGAAACTGCCCCGCAAATGTGTCAATGGGCTGAGAGAGGCAGCACTTTCCCTCTGTCAGAGTCCTTAAGTCTCACTATCACTATTAGGGTTCGCTCACACTATTGTTTATTCTTTCTTTCGTGAGAATCGAATGCATTATGCAAACTTTGCTGTGAGCATGAGCCGAGTGTCATTTTACTGGGATCTGATTCTCTTGCATTCGGGATTCGGACCACAGGTACGGAGAAGGTGGAGAACTTAATTTCTCCATCTTCACCATTGTTTGTGTTGGAGTTAATTGGACTGCTTTTGGATGACATCCAAGTGCAGTGTGATGGTGTGGACATACGCATAGACTTGTATGGGTACCATACGGTACCAATAGCAGTATGCAGTGATTCTTTTTTTCATGCCTGCTTGGCATGAGAAAATTGCTGGTTGGCACTGCCACAGAGTATAACATTGGAGCTAGCACTATTGGATAAAATATCACTCATATGAGTTATATGCCAGTGTGAGCGAGCCCTTACCATCACATGGGGTTAAACTGCCAGAATGGGTGAAAACACCAAACCAAGTAGTTACAGCAGGAGTATTGCTATGCAAGCAGGGCTCCTGTAGCTGATGACGCAGGTACCATGATGTATACTTGTACAGTTGTCGCGGGCGGGGAGGAGGGTGTCAGCACTGCGCTCACCCCTCTGCTCAGGTCCGGCTGCTGCTGCTCAGTGGTGGCTCGAGCGGTGGGCCGGATCCCGGGGGTCTCGAGCGGCACTCCTCGCCCGTGAGTGAAAGGGGATTGGGTTTTGGGATAAAGTCTATTGTCCGTGACGCCACCCACGGTTGTGGTGATTTGTTGACACCACCGCTGCTCTCCGGAGGCGGCAATGCGGAAAACGGTAACGGTAAACAACTTATTTACAAGCCACTAACGTTTGTGGTTGCCCTGCAAGTTCACGGGCTTGTCCATGAGCAGTTCCTCATGCAAACTTTCAAACGGTCCCCACGGGGACAACGGTGCCGGCAACGGCCGGTTTTCTTAATCACGGTCAATCAGGTTACTTCTTCGGTAATCATTTTTGCTTATCATTCTTTTTCAATAAACAAACAGGGGGTCCCAACGGGGACTGCTGCAGCGGGCATCCGCTGCCCTTACTCCGGACTTTCAGCTTCATCTGAGGGAGAGGGTGCAGGACTCACTCGGCTCTCCTGGCTGCCCCTCAGTTTGGCATCTAGGGCAAACCACCCCCTCTCTCCACAGTGCCGGGTATACTGTACTATGTCACCCGGCATCAGGTTACGGCCGGGGTGCTCCTCGGGCAGGTGGGCATTCACATCCCACCGGGCTATAAACACTTCGGCCTCCAGGCCCGGTTCGTATATAAACCCATAGCCCCGGCGGACATCAAACCGCCTCACCTGTCCTTCATACAGCGGTCCCCGGACACGGAATGTTGCTTGCCGGAGGTTCTCCTTTTCTCTAATGGCTCGGGCCACCAGCTCCGCCTTCTTCCTTTCTCTCTCTCCGATCTCCAGGCCCAGCGGTACCGGCTCCCTGTCCCAATACGGCGCTGCTGCGAGCTCCGGCGCACGGGTCGGGCCCCGCGGGACATTCTGGACGTTGCCCACTGTCAGGGATCTGGGCGACAAGTCCCACGGTGTCTTGGCCTTGGGCGCCACCTTGCAGCGACAACCCGGCGCTACCTCAGCCGAGGTGTGGGGGATGGGCACAGGGGCTTTCCGCAGCTGGGCCTCCGGCTTGGAGCGGGTCATCGGCTCCGGCTCGGGGATTTTCTCTGGAGACGCCTCAGGTGCGGTTTTCGGAGCCTTCCAAGGCAGCACCTCCGGTCGACTACGGGCTCCGGCTGCAGGTTGGCACGCCTGGGCGGGCATGCTGGGTAGTGCTACCGGTTGCGGTGGTAGCAGGCCTAGTGGCGGGGTCACGGCCTCCGAGACGGGTGGCGAGGGAGGCAGCGGGGGGAGAGGGCTTGGACCGGGTCACCGCAGCCGCGATGACCGACCCTTCAAGGGCATCGGGGCGTGGGTCACTCACCCTCCCTTTCTCCGCCTCCTCCTCGCGTCTCCGCACGGTTGCTATAACGTCCGCCATGTCGGTCTCCCACTCCTCCATGAGGAGCTGCATCTTAACCTGCAGCCGTTGGTAGAGCTGCGCGGTCCGGATCTCCACCCACGCCGCGGTTCCAGGCGCGGGGGCTACGGTGTTGCGGGACGGCATCCACATGCTGCTGGCGGCTTTTCCCAGGAACAAGATGTGTGCAGAGTCCTGGCGTCCCTGCTTTTATAGCTGCTCTCACATGCAGCCAGCCGCCATCGCGTCCCCCTTAGCTTTTCTTCAGCCACTCCCCTATCGGGCGGGGTTTTGGCCTTCGCGCCTCTGCTACTCGAGAAGACGCTCGAGCGGGACTTTTTGCGCCAAAGATGGCGACTTCTGAAATTTTCCAGCCGGATACCTCCGGCGGTTACAAGGCGCACCTCTACCCAACGGCAGAGTGGTAAGATTCTGTTCGTGACGCCAAGTTGTCGCGGGCGGGGAGGAGGGTGTCAGCACTGCGCTCACCCCTCTGCTCGGGTCCGGCTGCTGCTGCTCAGTGGTGGCTCGAGCGGTGGGCCGGATCCCGGGGGTCTCGACCGGCACTCCTCACCCGTGAGTGAAAGGGGATTGGGTTTTGGGATATAGTCTATTGTCCGTGACGCCACCCACGGTTGTGGTGATTTGTTGACACCACCGCTGCTCTGTATGGGGATCCCGGGAGTGATGATGTGGAGCAGCCAGTTGTTGTGTTGCCCCTCCGTGGGTAGGGGTTGGTGATCCCGGGGCCCAGTGATGAGGTGGGAGATGCAGGGCTTGGTGGGCGCAGGGATGCGGGGGCAGCGCTGTGCCTTGCGGCACTGTGGTACTCACTCAGCCTGAGACGATGACACAGTTCTCGGTAAAACACACGGCTGGAAAGACGGTTCCCACGGACGGCTGCACTTGCTTTCCCCAGAAGGTGACGGTTACGGTCCCTCTGTCCTGCACCTATGTTGATAATGGTTGCGATGGGTTCCCACCGGTAACCCGCTCCCCGGCTTGGATATGGGCCGGAGGAGCCCTACTTTGCCCGCAGGCGCTGGCCCTGATAAACTGGTGCCCTGGCGGTGGCGGTGTCTCTCCTCAATGGTTGGACTGTTGCCTTCAATCGGGGCTTGGTTGTTTGGAGACAGTCGTCCCCTTCACTGATGGATTTGGCAAATTATGGCGACTTCTAGCCTTGCCGGGATCCGAAAGGCCCCTGCCCTGGTGCTGACTGTCCTTTGTATACTGCTCCAGACCGCCGGGCCACTATCCGTCTGCGGTCCTTCCAGCAACCTCCGAGCAGTCACCCCTCCAGACAATCACCGCCATCTGCTGACCTTGCTGTCACTGTCCGGGCACACAGCCGGACTAACTTCAGGCTTCCACTTCCCTAACTGTTCTCCATGTTTACTCCTTCACTTCCCTAACTGATCTGCCTGGTTCTTCCCGCCTCCAGGGCTGTGAACTCCTCGGTGGGCGGAGCCAACCACCTGGCCCACCCCCTGGTGTGAACATCAGCCCCTGGAGGAAGGCAACAAGGATTTTGGTAGCTTAGATGTGCCTAACTGGGGTGTAGGGTGGGGTGGTGTGATGACCTGTGACCCCTGCCTTGCCCAGGGCGTCACACAGTAAAGGAAATAATTATTCGATCCCTTGCTGATTTTGTAAGTTTGCCCACCGACAAAGACATGAATAATCTACAGTATAATTTTAAGGGTAGGTTAATTTTAACAGTGAGAGAATATCCAAAATACAATCCAGAAAATCACATTGTATAAATTATATACATGTATTAGTATTTTGCAGAGAGAAATAAGTATTTAATCCTTTTGGCAAACAATAGTTAATACTTGGTTACAAAACACTTTTGGCAAACACAGCAGACTTTTTTTGTAGTTGATGAGGAGGTTTGCGCACATGTCAGCAGGACTTTTGGTCCACTGCTCTTTACATGTCATCTCTAAATCATTAAGATTTTGAGGCTGTCGCGTGGCAACTCAAAGCTTCAGCTCCCTCCATACATTTTCTATGGGATTAAGGTCCAGAAACTGGCTAGGCCACTCCATGACCTTAATGTGCTTTTCTTTGAGCCACTCTTTTCTTGCATTGGCTGTATGTTTTGAGTCAGACCCAGCCACGACCCATTTTTAATGTCCTGGTGGAGGGAAGGAGGTTGTCACTCAAGATTTCAGTACATTGCTCCATCCATTGTCCCATTGATGCGGTGAAGTTGTCTTGTGCCCTTAGCAGAGAAACACCCCCAAAACATAATGTTTTCACCTCCATGCTTGACAGTGGGGACAGTGTTCTTTGGGTCATAGGCACCATTTCTCTTTCTCCAAACTTGGCAAGTTGAGTTATGGCCAAACATCTCAGGTGTTCATTGGGAAACTTCAGATGGGCCTGCACATGTGCCATTTTGAGCTGTGGGACTTTGAAGGCACTGCAGAATTTTAAGCTATTACGGCGTAATGTGTTACCAATGGTTTTCTTGGTGACAGTGATCCCTGCTGCCTTGAGATCATTAACAAGTTCCCCCGTGTAGTTTTAGGCTGATCTCTCGCCTTCCACATGATCCTGGATACCCCGAAAAGTGAGATTTTGCATGGTGCCCCTGATCAATGTCGATTTACACTCATTTTGTATTTCTTCTATTTTCTTACTATTGCACCAACAGTTGTCTCATTTTCACCCAGCATCTTACTTGTGGTTTTGTAGCCCATTCCAGCCTTGTGCAGGTCTATGATCTTGCTCTGACATCCTTAGAAAGCTCTTTAGTCTTACCCATGTTGTAGAGGTTAGAGCCTGACTGACTTATTGAGTCTGTGGACAGAAGTCTTTTATACAGGTGCAGATGTCCTTAATGCAGGTAACAAGTTGATTAGGAGTGTCTAGGTGGTCTGTGGGAGCCAGAACTCTTAATGGTTGGTAGGGGATCAAATACTTATTTCTCTCTGCAAAATGAAAATAAAATTATATAATTTTTACAATGTGATTTTCTGGATTTATTTGGGATATTCTATCTCTCATTGTTGAAATTAACCTACCTTTAAAATTATAGACTGTTCATGTCTTTGTCGGTGGGCAAACTTACCAAATCAGCAAGGGATCAAATAATTATTTCCTTCACTATATATTCATCATGAATTAATAATTAACAAGTGCAGTAGTGGATATATGAATAATAGTGATGGGTGAGCGTGCTCGTTACTCGATTGAGAATTGGGGTTTTCAAGTGCGACTTGAGTACCGAGTATAATGTAAGTCAATGGGAATTGTTAGCATTTTAAAAATCAGATGCTCGAGGCTTGATTGAGTAACAAGCTTTGGTGAGCATGCAAGCTCACTCATCACTAAAGTAATAAAGTGTTAAATTGCTATTAAGATTCAGAGAGCATGTATTACACTGTTTACGTCTGTGACCGTGCCTCTTCATGGCTATGATATTCTGGTAGTTAAAGCAGTGCAAACTTTATTAGCGCAGCTGCTGAAAATAGCACATGAAGGTCAACGTTGGGTTTGAGAATGTCAGCAATCATCTGTCTCATTTAGATTCTGTCAGTTCCCATATCCTATCTCTCAGGCAAACTTCCTGCGTCTGCTTACTAAGTATGTTAATCATTAGCAGTGCCCTTTAGCATCGCTATTTCAATATTCAATTTTGTAAATATACAAACTGCTATATTTTTAACATGTTAAGAACACAATCTGTTCTGGCCTTAAAATTAGCGGGTCACACATTACAATAGACTAACCATAATGACCAAACTCCTTTTTGGTGGAATTGTATTTTGTTTTCGTTTGTTTAACAACACCTCCAATTAAAATAATTAGCCCCTTCTTCCCCAAGCCGATTTTCACCTTCCTGACCAGGCCAAATTTTATCATTCTGACCAGTGTCCCTTTATGTGGTAATAACTCTGGAACTCTTCAATATATCATAGTGTTTTTTCCTGACATGTTGTACTTCATATTAGTGATATTCTTTGGTTGATCTAATTTAGGTTTATTTATAAAAAATATTGAAAAATTTTCAAAAAAAGAAAATGTAGCTAATAAAATTTATAGCTAATAACATTTTCAACATGTCTACTTTACATCAGCACCATTTTTGATGCATAATGCTTTTTTGCATTTTCTTAGATGTTAGAAGAGTTAAAAGTTAATGAGCAATTTTTCATTTTTCCAACAAAATTTACAAAAACATTTTTTTTATGGACCATACCCCATTTGAAGTTAAATTTAGAGGCCTAGGTGAAAACAAATTCCCAAAACTGACACCATTTTAAAAACTGCACGAATAAAGTGCTCAAAATAAAATTCAAGACGCTTATTAACCCAATACGTGCTTCGCAGGAGTTAAAGCAATGTGGAAGGAAAAAAAAAAATGAAAATGTTACCCTTTTCCCACAAAAATGTTACTTTAGCATTACATTTTTAATTTTTGTCAAGGGAAAATTTGGTGCATATAACATAGCTAACAAAATATCCTTCCTAAAAACATTGCTTTATTAATTTGCATTTAAAACACTGCAAGACAAAACAGATTATTGACTAAGAACAAATACCAAAGATTTGACAATGAGTCAGACTCACTAGTGCACAAATAAGGGAGGAGCGCTCATGACACCCTAGGATAAATCCCCCCTCCTTTTCACTAACCAACAGCAGAGGTCAGCACCCTACAATGTCGATATGGCGCCCTCACTCATTGTCGATTCTCCCTAGCCTCCCCTGACTCACGCTACCTCAGTTGAAAAAAGTGCTTGCGCCTAATTAAAGGTCTTGTCCCTTATCTGTGCACTAGTAAGCCTGTCTCCTTGTCAAATCTTTGGTATTTGTTCTTAGTCAATAATCTGTTTTGTCTTGTAGTGTATTAAATGCAAATTAATAAAGTAATGTTTTTAGGAAGGATTTACCGACATGGCAGGGCGCGGAAGGGAAGGAGTAGTATTTGACTTTTGTACAGCAAAATAGATTGGAATCGTTATCCGACACCATGTTGTAGAGCCCTTGATGTGTCTAAACAGTAAAAATCTCCCTTAAGGGACCCCATTTTGCAAGCACCACCCCACAAGGAATTTCTGTACAGGTTCGGTGAACCCACAGGTACTTCAAAAAATGTTATAATGTTGAGCTGTGAAAATGAAAAAAAAAAATTCCTACAAAAATGTTCCTTTAGCCTTAAATGTTTAATTTTCACGAAGGTAACAAGAGAATATGGATCGTACAATCTGATGTGCAATGTCTCTACCCATACCCCATATGTGGTGGAGAATTACTTTTTTAGGTTCAGGTCTGGGCTCAGATGAGAAGTAGCGCTATTTGAATTTTGAAGCACCATTTTGGCTGGAATAGATAGCGTACACCATGTCACATTTGAAAAGCCCCTGACATGCCAAAAAAGCAGAAATCCTCACACATGACCACATTTTAGAAACTACACCTTTTGAAGAATTCATCTAGGAGCGTAGTGAACATTTCTAACTCACAGGTAATCCACAAAATTGTATAAAATTGGGCTGATAAATTAAAAAAATCCAATTTTTTTCCACTAAACTCTTGGTTTGGCTCCAAGTTTTTAATTTTCAAAATAGGTAAAAGGAGAAAAGAAATTGTACAATTTGTTATGCAATTTCTCCAGAGTTTGCCAATAACTCACATGTGGTCAAAAACTACTTTTGAGACACAGGGGAAAGCTCAAAAAGGAGGGAGTGCCATATCTAGATGCAGATTTAGTTGGATTGACTTGAGGGTGCTATGTCACATTGTCAAAGCCTCTTCCATGCCAGGAAAGAACACTTCCAATAAGTGACCCCCACATTACAAACTGCACTCCTCAATTAAATAATCTAGTAGTATAATGAGAATGTTGACACCACATGTACCTGACAGAATTTTATACCATTGGGTGGTGAAGAAAAAAATATTTTTTTGACATTAAAATGTTGTTTTAACCCTAGATTTTACATTTTCAAACATAAAAATGGCTCCAAAATTTGTCACACAATTTCTGCTAAATGTGGCAATACCCGACATATGACTGTACAGTACTGCTTAACCATACGGTGAGACTCAGGAGTGAAGGAACGGTATTCAACTTATAGAGCACAGATTTTCCTAGAATTGTTTGCAGACTCCATATACAGAGCCCCAAATTGCCAGAAGAGAAAAATCCCCTTCAAAAGACCCCATTTTTGTAAATTTCACTCCTCTGGGAATTTACCTAAAGATGTTGTGACAATTTTGACTCCTTTGATGTTTTGTAGAAACATGCAACAATAGATATTACTGAGGGATAATTGCAAATCTACCATTGTAGTTCCCAGCTCAAAAAACTTGTTTGTGTCCAGTACATCCAATATGAGAAGGAGAAACTGGCTGCAGGAGCTCCATGGTGTGTGTCAAGAAACCAAGTAGGAAATCGGGTAAAGCCGCGTTGCTGATATATAATTAAGATGGAGATATAGTTCCTAAAGAGTGATTTTGTCACCCATTTTGGAGTATATCTACTCCTTCATAAGGACAAATCACATTAGCGTATACAGTTAAAAAAAAAAAAGCAGC
Source organism: Anomaloglossus baeobatrachus (assembly GCF_048569485.1). Lineage (NCBI taxonomy): Eukaryota > Metazoa > Chordata > Amphibia > Anura > Aromobatidae > Anomaloglossus > Anomaloglossus baeobatrachus. The sequence goes on along the minus strand of NC_134356.1, from coordinate 108,712,511 downwards.
ATATGTATAGAGTGCATGCGTGAACAAAGGCGCGCAGGCAGACGCAAACATTCACTGGTGTAAAATGTGATGGGATTCAATGCGTTATAGTAATTAAAACTTTTAGATAATACAGAACTACTGTGCATTGTATAGAGAGAGGGGAGCCAGCACGATCTGAAATTGGCATGCATCATATAAAAAGTGAAAATTCACAGATTTATTCCAACTGTACTACAATAAAAAAAAAATTGAGATTTTTAGCAAATAATTGATCAATTTTTTGAGCCACCCCTGCCAACGTCACGGCAAATCTCAATAGGGGGGTCCTACTCTACATTCTGTATTTCATGTGCCATGCGGCCTCCTAGATAAAGTTAAAAGCAGAACCATAATAGAGCACACATACCTGTAACCTGTATATAACCGCTTCTATGTTGCAAAAAAGGCACTTGTGGATAGAGACCAGCCCAGGTCCCAGCATGTGGAGCAAGCTCTGCACCATACCAGGACTATATCAGAACTGATCCTCCCAGTGCCAAACAGCAACCATTGATAAAGGCGGACCAGATCCAAGATGGTGCTTAATTAGCATTGCCTGTGGAAAGGGGTGAGGTAACTGAATCTGAACAGCTACCAACAGGAGGAATACATAGCAAACCAAAATCAGGCGTGCATGGCATGGTGGTGACCGGCCACCAGAATTTGTAGCATATCTACGACCAAACAGAGAGAGAGGGGAGCCAGCACGATCTGAAATTGGCATGCATCATGTAAAAAGTGAAAATTCACAGATTTATTCCAACTGTACTACAATAAAAAAAAAATTGAGATTTTTAGCAAATAATTGATCAATTTTTTGAGCCACCCCTGCCAACGTCACGGCAAATCTCAATAGGGGGGTCCTACTCTACATTCTGTATTTCATGTGCCATGCGGCCTCCTAGATAAAGTTAAAAGCAGAACCATAATAGAGCACACATACCTGTAACCTGTATATAACCGCTTCTATGTTGCAAAAAAGGCACTTGTGGCTAGAGACCAGCCCAGGTCCCAGCATGTGGAGCAAGCTCTGCACCATACCAGGACTATATCAGAACTGATCCTCCCAGTGCCAAACAGCAACCATTGATAAAGGCGGACCAGATCCAAGATGGTGCTTAATTAGCATTGCCTGTGGAAAGGGGTGAGGTAACTGAATCTGAACAGCTACCAACAGGAGGAATACATAGCAAACCAAAATCAGGCGTGCATGGCATGGTGGTGACCGGCCACCAGAATTTGTAGCATAACTACGACCAAAAGGAGAGAGAGGGGAGCCAGCACGATCTGAAATTGGCATGCATCATATAAAAAGTGAAAATTCACAGATTTATTCCAACTGTACTACAATAAAAAAAAAATTGAGATTTTTAGCACATAATTGATCAATTTTTTGAGCCACCCCTGCCAACGTCACAGCAAATCTCAATAGGGGGGTCCTACTCTACATTCTGTATTTCATGTGCCATGCGGCCTCCTAGATAAAGTTAAAAGCAGAACCATAATAGAGCACACATACCTGTAACCTGTATATAACCGCTTCTATGTTGCAAAAAAGGCACTTGTGGATAGAGACCAGCCCAGGTCCCAGCATGTGGTTGCTGTTTGACACTGGGAGGATCAGTTCTGATATAGTCCTGGTATGTGTAGAGCTTGCTCCACATGCTGGGACCTGGGCTGGTCTCTATCCACAAGTGCCTTTTTTGCAACATGGAAGCGGCTATATATACAGGTTGCAGGTATGTGTGCTCCATTATGGTTCTGCTTTTAACTTTATCTAGGAGGCCGCATGGCACATGAAATACGGAATGTAGAGTAGGACCCCCCTATTGAGATTTGCCGTGACGTTGGCAGGGGTGGCTCAAAAAATTGATCAATTATTTGCTAAAAATCTCATTTTTTTATTATAGCACAGTTGGAATAAATTTGTGAATTTTCACTTTTTATATGATGCATGCCAATTTCAGATCGTGCTGGTTCCCTTTTTTTTCTCTGTTTTGACCGTAGTTATGCTACAAATCTGGTGTCTGACCAACACCATACCATGCACACCTGATTTTGGTTTGCAATATATTCCTCCTGTTGGTAGCTGTTCAGACTCAGTTACCTCACCCCTTTCCACAGGCAATGCTAATTAAGCACCATTCTTGGATCTGGTCCGCCTTTATCAATGGTTGCTGTTTGACACTGGGAGGATCAGTTCTGATATAGTCCTGGTATGTGTAGGGCTTGCTCCACATGCTGGGACCTGGGCTGGTCTCTATCCACAAGTGCCTTTTTTGCAACATGGAAGCGGCTATATATACAGGTTGCAGGTATGTGTGCTCCATTATGGTTCTGCTTTTAACTTTATCTAGGAGGCCGCATGGCACATGAAATACAGAATGTAGAGTAGGACCCCCCTATTGAGATTTGCCGTGACGTTGGCAGGGGTGGCTCAAAAAATTGATCAATTATTTGCTAAAAATCTCATTTTTTTATTATAGTACAGTTGGAATAAATTTGTGAATTTTCACTTTTTATATGATGCATGCCAATTTCAGATCGTGCTGGTTCCCTTTTTTTTCCCTTTTTTCTGTGCATTGTATAGTAGATTGTTGTTCTAGAATGCATACAATAACAGAAACATGGTAAAGCTAAAAAGGAAATGGAATTAATACCAAAGAAAAAAATTAAACATGGAAAAGAAATAAAGTATGCAAAGGACAGATTCCAGCCTGTGTGCGGTTACTTTAGTTAAGGCTCATGGATAAATTACGCCAATGTTCACTGTGAGAGTGGAGGTGACATAATTGTAGATGATCGTGAATAAATGTCAGAAGAGATATTTCAGCAACCGGGAAAAAGATTGCAGAGTGTGGTATTTAGAGATGAGAAAAGTTAAATGGCAAAAGAAGGGAAAGAGAGAAGAGTAATCGAATAGGACATTAGGAAAAATTATAATATTTTTTTTAATATATATCTATATCTATCTATCTATCTATCTATCTATCTATCTATATATATATATATATATATATATATATATAATATAACTTTTTTTTATTTTATTATTTTTTTATTTTATTTTAATTATAATAATTTCATAGCAGTACAACCCGTGTTGAATAGTTAAAAGAGAGGAAGGGTGACTGAAGCAGTGGTGTGAGCTAGAGGAGATTTGACAAGAAATTGGGAATGAGGTGGAGGAGCACTAGAGAACAAGGTAGAAAGCATGGTATACCAGAAAGGATGTGTTGAAATTCAGATTGATAGAAACCATGGGAGAATAACAGAGCACGCCAATTGAAAATATTTCACCGAATGCATCGAATCGTAATGAAGTTCTCAGCAAAAAAGAAGTATTTCGGAATATATAAGCTCAACACACTAAAACCACGTGGCTTGAATGAAGTAGCAACTCTTTTGTTCTATACAGTATATATATATATATATATATATATATATATATATATATATATATATATATATATATATATATATATATATATATATATATATATATATATATCTTATAAACAAAGTTTGACTCTGTCTTTTTAATTGTTTTTTTTTTTACTTTTTTTTTTCCCATCTTAGTGTTACACAGTTGTTGAATCTTTTTATATTTTACCAATACAATGTTATTGTTAATAGTTTTGAACCTTATTTATAGATTTTTCTGGAGTCCGCAATAATATGCATACTAAATTTGTTTTACTTATTTATTTATTCTATAAGCAGCTACGGTAACTGCTTGCGGTCATGTTCCACATCCAACCAGCCGACGCAGATATTGTGCGTTATTTTCCACACTTTAATCACATCACAGGGACTCTTCTGATCCACAATTGACTTAGCTATGAACCCCTACATCTGTTCAACATCTCTGAAGTGTTAATAATTCTTCTCCATTGCTTTACTAAGAAAACTTTCCTTCTAGCACGACACTGTACGTATTGTAAATTCATTATTTTGTGTTTTCTATTTGACATATTATTTTGTTTGTATATTGTTTTATCCCATTCTCTATTATGTACCCTTCCTTTTACTTTAATCTATTCCCTCCATTTACAAGTCATGTTTATTCCGTCCATGTATTTGTTTCATTTATATACTAGAATTCATGCAATTGATCAGTATACATTCCTCCATTTTTATTAAACACTTTATATTTCATGATTTTTGTTCATTGAAGGGAACCTGTCACCAGATTTTCTGACTATACGCTTTGGCCACCACCAGTGGGCTCTGATAACATTCTAACATGCTGTATATAAGAGCCCAGATTGCTGTGTAAAACGTAAAAATGACTTTACAATACTTACCTAAACAGTCGGTGGGGTGCAGATGGGTCAGATGGGTGTCTCCGTTCTCCGGGTTGCAGTCCTTCCTCTTTCGGCCATCTTTGTCCTCCTTCTTCTGAAGCCTGAGTGTAACGCCTGCTTCGATCAACAGACTCAGATGGGAAGTAATGGACAGGCTAGAGGGAAGCCACTCACCAAGCAGGACCCCCAGAAACCTAAAACCCTTTAACCCTTATACAGGGATTTGGAATTACACAGGGGCCTGGATATCACTACCTGTGGAAGGCTGCAGTCCGATGAGAGTAGTGGTCAGGCAGGGTCAAACCAGGAATAGCAGAACAGGGACAGAATCGGCAGGCAAGGACGTAATCAGAAAACGTAGCAGAGGTCAAATCCGGATCGGGCAGCGAGGTACAAAAACAGCAGGCAGAAGGGTAGTCAGAAAACGCAGAAGTCAGCACACAGGAATCACAAAACAGAATAGGGCGGATCATGAGCCAGGAAATCAGAACTATCTCTGGCAGAGGTCAGCAGACGGGAGGGGAACTAAGAAGGGTGTGGTGTCTTCCCATTGGCTGTAGCTGAACGCTGGCAACTTCAGCTGGAAGACACACGCCACCCACAGTCAGCCAGTGGTACTACAGATCCCAAGATAACCCAGCCCAGTGGATGATCGGAGCCTGCACCCACAGGTGCCGCTGGCATCGACTCCTCTCCCACCACCATCCACGGCAGGAACACGGCGTCGCCTGGCGATTGAAGCAGAAGTCGCTGGAGCGGACTCCGGTGGTGACGTAACACTGGGTGCATGATGCATCCTATGTCATGCAGACAGGCCGGCATTGAGGTCCTGCGCAGGTGAACTTTGATCTGCCCTGCTCAGGGCAGATCAAAGGATTGTAGTGCACAAGAACCGGACCTCAATGCCTGCCTGTGTACAAGACGTAGGATGCGTCATGCACCAGTCTTCAGAAGAAAGAGGACAAAGATGGCTGAAAGAGAAGGCGACGAACTAGGAGAAAGGAGACACCCATCTGCCGCTTAGGTGAGTATTATAAAGTCATTTTTATGTTCTACACAGCGGCCTGGGCTTTTATATACAATATGTTAAAACGCTGTATATAAGAGCCCAGTGGTGGTGGCCACAGCTTATAGTCTCAAATTCTGGTGACAGGTTCCCATTAATTGTCTATTTTCTCCTGTTCATTTGTCCGATGACATCCACCATCACTCACCCGATCTAGGTTCCTCAACAACCCACATCTCCTTCATCACAGTCCCATTACTGTCAGTTGTTGTATTCACACTGTGTGTCTTCCCACAAACCAGCTAACTTAGGCGCATTGCACTATGCCCCATTATGACGCCACTTCTATAAAAACCCTCCACTCAAAACTCTCCAGGGAACCTCATCACCCAACATTCAATATAATCTATTTTTTTCCCCTTTTTTTACAATTTGATCTACTAGTTTCAACCAATGCTATTATTCCATTTATCTATTTCATCTCTTTCATTCATGTGGCTTTACCAATACTCCCAACACAGTCTGCTGAAACAGGCGCTCTGTTATTCTCCCATACTTTCTAGTAATCCGAATTTCAACACAGCCTTGCTGTCACAGGTGCACCTGCATCCTTGTTTCCCGGGCTTTACAATTATGATTATACCAAATTTTCATCACATTTTCAGAGATTCAAAATGCAATCACTATATTTCTCCCAACCATTAGGTAATCAGAACCTTAATAAAATGCAAATTCCTAAACCGTATGGTACGTTCAGTTTTCTGCCTGGCCAGGATTTTGAGCTTTTGGCTTCCTATAGATATGTTAGAGTACAAGATTTGCTTAACCTTTGTAAAAAATAAGTTGGTTAAATATAAATATTGTGTTTGTGTAATGGAATTTAAAAGACTTCACACAATTTAGAGTATATAGAACAAGTTGGCCTTTAGAGATTTCATATCCATTAGCGCTTCACAACTTTGAGAATATTCCACACTCCGAAATGGGTTACTATAGTTATCACATTTGTCTAGCTCCATAGCTGTCTGAACACTTTAAATTCATCAGCAATGTTGGATTATTTAGAAGAATATTATCTCTGCATCTAGGAAGAAACCTAGATGTGGGGAAACAGAGCATACAATAGGGAGATAAGCTATAGAGGGAGGGCGGTTAAGTTCTAGTTATGCTCACCTGGTGGAGTTGTAACAGGTACAAGTCCTGTATAGGCATGAAGAAAAACAGCTGCTGCTGCCACGTGGCTGGTGGATGAAACCTTTAGGAAATTTTAGATCCAGTTGGATAAAAACACTTTATATTGGCTGCGCTGCTGTAGTAAACCAATTCTTCAACAATAATGATATTAACCCCTTCACCCCCGAGCTTGTTTTCAACTTCATGATCAGGCCAATTTTTTCAATTCTGACCAGTGTCACTTTGACAGGTTTTAACTCTGGAACACTTCATTGGATCTCAGAATTATTGTTTTTTTTGTGACATGTTGTAATTCAGGATAGGGGTAAATGTAGGATGATTTTTATTTTGCGTTTATTTGTAAAATATCAGAAATGTAGCGAAAATTTTGAAAATTTGACAATTTTCAAACTTTGTATTTTTATGCCCTTAAACCAATTAATAATAATTCCCACATGTCTACTTAACATTAGCATAATTGTTTAAATATAATTTATCAGCAATTTCTAATTTTTCCAACAACATTTACAACACCATTTTTTTAGGGATGGCATCCCATTTGAAGTGACATTGAGAGGCCTAGGTGACAAAAAATACCAAAAGTCACAGCATTATAAAAACTGTGCCCCTCTATCTGCTCAAAATCACATCCAAGAACTTTATTAACCCAAAAGAAAATGCACCTTACAATTAGTTATGCAATTTCTCCTGAGTACACTAATACCCCATATTTTGTGGAAATCTACTGTTTGGGTACACGGCATGGCTCTGAAGGGAAAGAGCACCATTTAAACTTTAGAGCCTAAAATTGTATGGAATAGAGATAGCAGACACCATGTTGCCTTTGGAGAGTCCCTAATGTTCCTAAACAGTAGATCTCCCCCACATGTAACCCCATTTTGGAAACATGACCTCTCAGCGCATTTATCTAGATGTTTGGTGAGCACTTTAAACCCCCAGGTGTTTCACTGAATTTTATAACATTGAGCCGTGAAAATGAAAATAACGACCATAAAACTGTCACATTAACCCTAAATCTTTCATTTTCATAAGGATAACAGGAGAAAATGCACCATACAATTTGTTGTGCAATTCCTCCTGAGTACACTGATACCCCATATATGGTGGAAATCTACTGATTGGGAGCACGGCAGGGTTTGGAAGGGAAGGAGTGCCAGAGGAACCTCAAGACCCACCTCTTCCACCAAGCCTACAACCTACAATAGCCCTCAGTCCAGTAGACCACTGCGCAACCAGCTCTGTCCTCACCTATTGTACCATCACCCATTCCCTGTAGACTGTGAGCCCTCACGGGCAGGGTCCTCTCTCCTCCTGTAGACTGTGAGCCCTTGCGGCAGGGTCCTCTCTCCTCCTATACCAGTCTGTTTTGTACTGTTAATGATTGTTGTACGTATACCCTCTTTCACTTGTAAAGCGCCATGGAATAAATGGCGCTATAATAATAATAAATAATAATAATAATAATTTGACCTTTTGAATGCAAAATTGGCTAGAATTGTTAGGGGATGCCATTTTGCATTTGGAGAATCGAGGATGTGCCTAAACAGTGGAGCTCCCCTACAAGTGACCACATTTTGTAAACTAGACCCCTGAAGGAATTTATCTAGATGTTTGGTGAGCTCATTGAACCCCCACATGCTTCACAGAATTTAATAACGCGTGAAAATGAAAAAATACATTTTTGATCACAATGTTGCTTTAACCCCAAATTTTTCATTTTATCTAGTGTAACAGGAGATAATGGTCCATACAATTTGTTGTACACCACATGTGGTTCATATGCCCCATACTACTTTTGAGGTACAGTACAAAGTGAAGAAGCACAGTATTTGATTGGAATGGTTTGTGGGTGCAATGTCACATTGGCAGAGCCACTGAGGTGCCAGAACAGCAGTATCCCCAAGTGACCCCATTTTACAAATTGCATCCCTTAATGAATTTCAATGTACATCTCCATGATTCAGGTGAAACCCCCTATGGATTTAATAACTAATGAGGCAGCAGTTACTCCAGACTCTGTTTAGCCTCGGTGCAATGGTATCCATCTTTTCAAAATTGAACAAAACTGTTGTTGACTGCGCTTTTGTGCACTTTTGTGTGGTATAAGTGATTAGGTGGCTGTATTACTCCGGTCAGTACCAATACAGCGATACTTTGTTTAACTCTTTATTTTTAGGTTTGGTTACTATCGCGCTAAAAAAAGCTTCTTTACAAAATAAAGGGTTTTTTGCATCCCCAAATTTTGAAGGCTATAGCTTTTTTATTTTTCTACCAACAGTGAGGGCTGGTTTATTGTGGGATGAGCTGGAGTTTTATATTGGTATCATTTTGGGCGACACAATGTTTTTGATTGCTTTCTAAACCACTCTTCGTGAAGCAGAATCATGCAGAAACAGTAATTCAGAATTTATTTATTTTTTACGCTGTCCAGCTTGCGGTAAAAGTGATCAGGCTAGCTTTATTCTTCTGGACAGTGCGATTACAGTGATACCACATTTACATACTTTTTTATGTTTTGCCACTGTTACATCATAAAATCTATTTTATAGAAAAAGAAAAGTATTTCAATTGCTGTATTCTGAGAACTATAGCTTATTTATTTATTCACTGATGGAGCTGTGTGGTGGAATGTTTTGTGCAGGTTTAGATGATATTTCAAGCGTTACCATTTTTATTTATAGGTCTTTTTGATCACATTTTGTTCCACTTTTTTGTCAGCTGTATTATGAAAAGACAGTGTTTACTGTGAATTGACCTTCAGTCAATTTTACTGAAATTTGTATGACCCAGCGAATTCTAACAAGGTGCAATTTAATTAATGTGTTTGCAAAAAAAGTAATTATATATAAGGATAGTATTCCTATAATAGATTGTGGTGTACTACTATAGTGCCGAAGAACATAGAAAATGAGAGTGGTAGGTTCAGTGAATAGTACACAGCTTCAAATGACAGAGAGGTGCCGTAGCTGCATAGTCAGTGAGACTGTAAATAAATATATATATATATATATAATTGCCTTATTCTGTCTGTCTTGCTCCAAAATTGTCTCACTATGACAGTGTCATAAAAGTGACAACTGTCGGATTGGCTGCTGGGCTCGCCCTGGCCACGACCCCCCACGGATTGGCCGCTCGCCTTGGCCTGGCCCCGCCCCCCGCATGGATTAGCCGCTCGCCCCTGCCCTCTGCACGCATCGCCCGCTCCAGCGTACACCGGCTCTTGGTACACATGTGCAGGGAGCCGGCTGACACCTCGCCCGCTCAGCCCCGCTCCAGCGTACACCGGCTCCCGGAACATATGTGCAGGGAGCCGGCACCCGGCCCTCCGCATTCATCGCCCGCTCCAGCGTACACTGGCTCCCGGTACACATGTGCAGGGAGCCGGCATACGCTGACGCCTAGCCCGCTCGCCCCCGCCACACATTGGCATGCACGGCCCCGCTGGGATCGTGACCAAGCCGGTGTACGCTGGTAACCATGATACACATCACGTAACTATAGGAACCGCTTCCCTTAGTTACCCGATGTGTATCATGGTTACCAGCGTACACCGGCTCCCGGTACACATATGCAGTGAGCCGGCATACGCTGACGCCTCGCCCGCTCAGCCCCGCCCCCGGCACACGTTGCCACGCTCGGACCCGCCCCCGGCAGCCCCAGCATGGGGGATGGAGCACGATGGGGGGTGTGCAGCATGGAGGATGGAGCACGATAGGGGGTGTGCAGCATGGAGAATGGAGCACAATGGGGGGTGCGCAGCATGGGAGATGTAGCACGATGGGGGGTGCGCAGCATGGGGGATGGAGCACGATGGGGGGTGTGCAGCATTGGAGATGGAGCACGATGGGGGGATGCGCAGCATGTGGGATGGAGCACGATGGGGGTGCGCAATATGGGGGATGGAGCACGATGGGGGGTGCGCAGCATGTCGGATGGAGCACAATGGGGGGTGCGCAGCATGTCGGATAGAGCACGATGGGGGGTGCGTAGCATGTCGGATGGAGCACGATGGGGGGTGCGCAGCATAGGGGATGGAGCACGATAGGGGGTGCGCAGCATGGGGGTTGGTTGGAGTACAATAGGGGGGTGCGCAGCATGGGGGATGGAGCACGATGGGGGGTGCGCAGCATGGGGGATGAAGCACGATGAGGGGTGCACAGCATGGGGGATGGAACACGATTGGAGGTGCGCAGCATGGGGGATGGCGCACGATGAGGGGTGCGCAGCATGGGGGATGGAGCACGATGAGGGGTGCGCAGCATGGGGGATGGAGCATGATGGGGGTGCGCAGCATGGAGGATGGAGCACAATGGGAGGTGTGCAGCATGGAGGATGGAGCACGATGGGGGATGTGCAGCATGGTGGATGGAGCATGATGGGGGGTGCGCAGCATGGGGGATGGAGCACGATGGGGGGTGCGCAGCATGTCGGATGGATCACGATGGGGGGTGCGCAGCATGGGTGATAGAGCACGATGAGGGGTGCGCAGCATGGAGGATGGAGTACAAAAGGGGGTGCGCAGAATGGGGGATGGAGCACGATAGGGGGTGCGCAGCATGGGGGATGAAGCACGATTGGGGGTGCGCAGCATTGGGGATGGAGCACGATGGGGGGTGCGCAGCATGGGGGATGGAACACGATGGGAGGTGCGCAGCATGGGGGATGGAGCACGATGGGGGGTGCGCAGCATGGGGGATGGAGCACAATGGGGATGCGCAGCATGGGGGAAGGAGCACGATGGGGGGTGCGCAGCAAGGGGGATGGAGCACGACGGGGGTGCATACCTCCCCCCAAAACACACACACACACACACCACCACACGCGCACCGCACAACACACCACACACACACTGGGAACCACAAACACCGCCCTACACAGACACCCACACACACACAGACAACGCCGCACACACACAACACCCAACACACAAACACCGCGGCATACATAAATATACGCACATACCGCGCAACACACACACTGCACAAAACATACCTCCCCCCAAAACACACACACGCACTTCACACCCACACAAACCGTGCAACACACACAGCACCACACACACAGAACGCTGCAGACACACAGCGCGCCACAAACAACGCAACACACACAACGCAACACACATACAACACCGCTCTCACACACCCCCACACCCAGACAACACCCAGAACATTTACAGCGCCCTACACAAACACTTGGTAACTACACACAACAACATCTATATATATATATATATATATATATATATATATGAGTCCAACAATGTAGACCAGCTCACTCCGGTGAATCACCTGGATCCTCAGCTCACCTGGTTAACTCCGTTGTGCCCGGATCAGGACGTAGGAGTCCATCCATACAAATGTGAACAACAACAAGGCAAAATCCAGCAAAACGTGAGCAGTCCAGGAGGCTATTAAAAGGACACAGTCCTATCTGCGCTTTTTTCCTGCGACAATGCTGTTCTGAATTGCTTGGACCATTATATTTTAATGAATTTATGAATAAAAAGAAAGAAAACATTTTTTAACAGCATCCTGGACTGCTCACGTTATTGCTGGATTTTGCCTTGTTGTTGTTCATATATATATATATATATATATATATATATATATATATATATATATATATATATATAACAAAAATCATACATTAACTACACAATACGTAAATTCTAGAATACCCGATGCGTTAGAATCGAGCCACCTTCTAGTATATATATATATGATAAATTTATAGTCTCACTGACTATGCAGCTACGGCACCTGTCCTGTTGTCTATGTCCATCACCCTGTACCTGTCTTACCATACCTGTGTGCCCCTGCCATGGCCACCATTCCTGTCCATACCCGCCTGCCCAGCCTGCTTCAGTCACCCCACCTGTACCCATCTATTCCTGAGTCCGTCATCTGTTCTGGGGGTCAGCTGCCACAGTCCAGGTCACTGCCCTGTGAGTGGTACTTTGCGTCCGCCTCTTGGTGGGCACTTACACCTGTGACCATGCCTACCGATAGTCTACTCAGGTGGCGAGGTTGGAGCCCAGTCACCTCTGGCAAGGAGGCAGACGGTGGTGGCCGCCTGCAGGAGTTGGGATTATAGCCGGTGGAACCGTAGGGACCGGGGTCGGGCGGTGGCCCGCCGGTACCGAACCGAGGAACCGATTGGAAACTGTAGCACGAGGAGGGGTACTCAGACCCAGTACGAAGCCCCAAACCAACAGGGCCGAGTCAAATCAACTGATTGAGGACTGGACTTAAGGGCCTATCCCACACAAGACCCGTTAGAAGACAACAGCCCAACTATGCAGGGTAAAGCCACCGCGAAGGCATAGAGACCCAAAGGGCCAGCATCTGCGGGCAAACAGGGCTCTTCTGACAACCAGCAAGCCGGGGAGCGTACCACCGTTGCTTAGGCATAGGAGTCAAAACATTCATACAAAGAGGTGCAGGAGAAAGGCGGAAACCACCAACCTGATAAGGGAGAAGCTGCAGCCGGCTGCCGGCCCTGTTCATCATCCCGTTTGGTTTACCAGAGACTCCCGTGTATTGTGTCATAGTGAGTACACCAGTGCCTTCGGGCCGTGCACCGCGCTGCACTGCACCAGCATACGCCCGAACTAACTCCCCCGCCTCAGCGCATCCATCGGGCCCCCGGGACCATCACACCCCTACCCACGGAGGGGTCAACACCAAGCTGCGCAACACCGTCCCCGGGAGGCCTAGTCAACGGCAGCGGTGGTGTCCATCTATTCACCACAACCCGTGGGTGGCGTCACGAACTTACATCCCTTACAAACCACCGCGGCCCCGGCCGTGGAACTCCCCACCGAAGTCCCTGCATGTAGCGCCAACCCCCTTGCAGAGCAACGTGACCGCCAGGTCCGTGAGGAGCTCGAGCCACCCACCATACGAGCATGGATCCGAGCGGCTCAGCGGTCGCAGCCGAGCCCGCAGGGCAGTACACTAGTTGTAAGGTCAAAAGAAGCTACAAGTCCATCGAGTTCAACCTTTAATCTAACATGTTGAACCAGAGGAAGGCAATAACCTTATGGGGTAGATGTTTAGTGCACCATATTAGGGAAAAATGTCCTAACAAATTCCACATACAGCCATCAGATTATTTCCCTGGATCAATGTCCTGTTACGAATTGGTGCCGCCATAGCAGCAAGCAGCCTGCTGCGGTTCCAATTGCACCCAGGCGCCGGCTGCCGTTTTTGGCCGTGCCTCGGGTTGTTCAACTGGCTACTTCCTCCTCCACGTCTAAGTGTGGATAGGTGGCTAGTGTGCATGCATGCACCAATTTACCCCAGCCAGAGCCTATGTTTCACCTAGTGAGCTTGCTCAGCCTGATTGTGTCATTTCTGAGGCTAAGTCCTCAGTTCGGGCTTCTGAGCATGCTCCCACACTTAATGCGAAAAGCCTCTTTGCACAGGTACTTCGACTTCGTGCCGTGTCTAAGTCCTGAGTTGTGCCTACTGAGCATGCTCAGACTGATAGTCTGATTTCTGAGACTGTTGTTGATGGAAGGACTTCACTGGGAATACCCATGAGGTGGCAGGCCCTGATAGGTCAGAAGGCATCAGGTGTCCTGATGATGTGGCCACTCCGGACTGGCTCACGGGGGCCTGCCCCTATGATCTGCACCCCACCATTGGTCGTCAGGACATCAGTGACGTGGCGGTGTTGGATAGGCCGCTGGTGTTGTCACTGATGACGTGGCACTCCGCTATTGGTCCCTGGAGGTGCCATTGTGGTCCACCGTGGGTTTGGGGTGGACCCAGGTTATAAAAGGGGCTGGAGACAACATGGAGATGCGCAGTCTTCACCTATGCTCAGATAGAGCACACCTAATGTTAGAGCCTCATTGTGGCATAATCCTTTGTTTGGAAGCGCCGCGGCAAATTTTTAGGCCACGCCCATGCCCACGCCTATAACCACGCCCAGTCAGCAATGACAATCATTGTTTTAGAAACAATAATTAAAAAAATATACAGAGATTTATTTCTAAGTAGTAAATTAAAATATAAATGAAAACTTGGCCGTGTTACATTTAAACTAGAATATTTTAGACCACAAAATTCTGTTTTAAAGCAGATCTTTCCCCTAAATCTGCCCCATGTACAAAACTGCAGACTTCATGACAGATCCGTTCTATTAGATAAAATATCTGTAATACTGTGCTTTTGGTTAATGGGGGGAATTAGTGAATATGGGCAACTTACTGTTCTGATTGTTCCAATTGTAGAGACACAGGGGTCAGTGGGTGCTCTCGTCCGCTGATCCAGTCGCTTTTAAAAAGACAGCAAGGCCCAGGGCTCATCCCAACTGAACGCCTGACATCCTTAATCCCTCCCTCTCTTCCTCAGCTGTGATCCGATCGCAGGATCAGATCACAGTGTAATGGCTCACGCTCATAGTACAGCAGGAGCCAAGGGTCATTAGCATATCGCATCACGTGATATGCCAGTGTGACCTCAGCTTGGTATGTGCGCAGTGCGGAAAAGAACACACCCTCTGGCAGACTGGAGAAATGTAAACACTGTTTGTAAAAAAAAAAATGCATCCAAAACGCATGCATTTTGGATGCATTTTCCATGTGTTTTGCATGCATTTTTGGCAGTGCGTTCCCCCCGTCAATTCAGCTCTGCTACATGCCCGCAGACAGAGTCGCGTGATGAGAATGAACTCGGATGAACTTCACCCGACTTCATTGTCACCCCGCGGCTCTGTCTGTCGCGTCCTGGTTAGCGGTCAACCGGTGAAGGACTCACCGGTGACCGCAAATCCCCTGAGTGACTGAAGTGAGCAGTGCGATCAGCGGTGCCATCACTCAAGTTACCCGCAGCCAGCTGGAATCCTCCATCTGAGACCGCAACTCACCTGTGATGTCATCGCTGATCGCGCTGCTCACTTCAGTCACTCGGGCAACTTGCTGTAACAGTTGGAGGATCCAGCGGTGGCCGCGGGTAACCTGAGTGACGTCATCGCTGATCGTTCGGCTCACTTCAGTTGCTGCGTGGAGCTGATAGAGAGCGGTCTGGTCTGTGACCGCTCCTGTCAGCTTCATGTAGCAGAGCTGGATGCGTCGCGGAACGTCATGTGGATTACGTCGGACCTGGAGGGGTATTTGGGAATTAATAAAGTGGTGAAAGAGGGTGGGTTTTTTTTGTCTTTTATTCCAAATAAAAGGATTTTTTGGATGTGTGTGTTTATTTTCTTTAACTTACAAGTTAATCATGGAAGGTATCTCAGGGAGACACCTGCCATGATTAACCTAGGACTTAGTGGCAGCTATGGGCTGCCATTAACTCCTTATTACCCCGATTGCCATCGTACCAGGTCAATTCTGGATGAGCCGGGTAGAGTCCCAGGACTGGCACATCTAA
Organism: Anomaloglossus baeobatrachus; assembly: GCF_048569485.1. Classification (NCBI taxonomy): domain Eukaryota; kingdom Metazoa; phylum Chordata; class Amphibia; order Anura; family Aromobatidae; genus Anomaloglossus; species Anomaloglossus baeobatrachus. The sequence goes on along the minus strand of NC_134356.1, from coordinate 108,696,603 downwards.
TGGATTTGGCAATTCCGCGCGGCTGCTGGCTGATAGTTAGGCTGGGGGGCTCCCCATAATGTGGAGCTCCCCATCCTGAGAATTCCAGCCTTGAGCCGTGTGGCTTTACCCTGGCTGGTATCAAAATTGGGGGGGGGGGGACCGCACGTCGTTTTTTTTAATTATTTATTTTACTCCACAATATAGACCTGCCCACCGGCGGCTGTAATTGGTTGCAGTGAGACAGCTGTCACTCAGCGTGGGGGCGTGTCTGACTGTAACCAATCATATGTGCTGGTGGGCGGGGAAAGCAGGGAACATGAGATGGAATAATGAGCGGCCGGCATTTTCAAAAGAGGAAAAGCCGCCAGAGCAGTGTGAACGCTGTGCAGCGAGACGCCAGTGAGCTGTTAGTAAGAGAGGGGGGCAGACCGACCGACGATAGTACAGCTAGTACACACATATATTTGAAGAAAAATTTACAAAATTCACATGAACAGACGTAAATCTACACACAGTCATACACACATCATACACACAGACACATTAGAGGTATTAATATGGGGAAGTCGGCAGCAGCCTTACTCACCTCCCCCACTTGTCTTCGTCCAGCTCCTCCAGGGTATGTGGCTGTGCAGGCCGCACTGCGTGATGGCTGGGGGCAAATACAGCACAGGGGGCATAGACAGCACTGGGTGGGGCATATATGTTACTGGGGGTCACCAGGGGGTATACATATTACTGGGGGTGCATAGACATCACTGGGGGCATCCATGTTACTCGGGTGGCATACACATTACTGGGGTCCGTGGGGGGGGGGCATACACATTACTAGGGGAATAAACATTACTGGGGTCAGTGGAGGGGGCATACACATTACTGGGGTCTGTTGGGGGGGGGGCATACACATTACTAGGGGCATAAACATTACTGGAGTCAGTGGGGAGAAATACACATTACTGGGGCCTGTGGAGCCTAGATACTGACAGTGGTGGCCTGTGGGGCATACATACTGGCCCTAGGGATGCTTAGGGCACAGGCTGGCAGCAGTGGAAGACTCTCAGGGCCCAAGCTGGCAGCACTGAAGGGTGCTGAGGGTATAAGCTTGCAGCACTGCGGGGGGGGGGCGCTGAGGGCACAGGCTGGCAGCACTGCGGCGGGGCACTGAGGGCACAGGCTGGCAGTACTGGGGGGAACTGAGGGCACAGGATGGCAGCACTGAGGGCACAGGATGGCAGCACTGAGGGCACAGGATGGCAGCACTGGGGGGGCACTGAGGGCTACTCTGGTTGCTTTCTCTGAGTCCCCTCTGTTTCTGCTTTTTTCTATTGCAGGTACAGGGGGACCTGAGAAGACAAGTGCTGTACTCTCCCCTGCTCCCCCCTCCTGCACTCACTCTGCACTGTCCTCCTGCACTCACTCTGCACTGTCCTTCTGCAGGCACACTGCTCCCCCCTCCTGCACTCACTCTGCTCTCCCCTCCTGCACTCACTCTGCACTGTCCTCCTGCACTCACTCTGCACTGTCCTCCTGCACTCACTCTGCTCTCCCCTCCTGCACTCACTCTGCTCTCCCCTCCTGCACTCACTCTGCACTGTCCTCCTGCACTCACTCTGCACTGTCCTCCTGCACTCACTCTGCACTTTCCTCCTGCACTCACTCTGCACTATCCTCCTGCACTCACTCTGCACTATCCTCCTGCACTCACTCTGCACTGTCCTCCTGCACTCACTCTGCACTGTCCTCCTGCACTCACTCTGCTCTCCCCTCCTGCACTCACTCTGCTCTCCCCTCCTGCACTCACTCTGCACTATCCTCCTGCACTATCCTCCTGCACTCACTCTGCACTATCCTCCTGCACTCACTCTGCACTGTCCTTCTGCACTCACTCTGCACTGTCCTCCTGCACTCACTCTGCACTATCCTCCTGCACTCACTCTGCACTATCCTCCTGCACTCACTCTGCTCTCCCCTCCTGCACTCACTCTGCTCTCCCCTCCTGCACTCACTCTGCGCTCTCCTCCTGCACTCACTCTGCGCTCTCCTCCTGCACTCACTCTGCGCTGTTCTGCTGCACTCACTCTGCGCTGTCCTCCTGCACTCACTCTGCGCTGTCCTCCTGCACTCACTCTGCGCTGTCCTCCTGCACTCACTCTGCGCTGTCCTCCTGCACTCACTCTGCGCTGTCCTCCTGCACTCACTCTGCACTGTCCTCCTGCACTCACTCTGCACTATCCTCCTGCACTCACTCTGCACTGTCCTCCTGCACTCACACTGCACTGTCCTCCTGCACTCACACTGCACTGTCCTCCTGCACTCACTCTGCACTGTCCTCCTGCACTCACACTGCACTGTCCTCCTGCACTCACTCTGCTCTCCCCTCCTGCACTCACTCTGCACTGTCCTCCTGCACTCACACTGCTCACTCACACTGCTCTCTCCCTGCTGCTGCTCTTACCTCAGTTGCAGAACAAACGAAGCAGCCGCTGTGGAGAGCCGGTCACGTGTGAGAATCCTGGGCAGAAGAGGCAGGCAACGGGGGCGGGGCCAGCATAGAACAAGCAGCAGGAGGGGACAAGGAAGGCATCCCGAGGAGTGTATGTGTCCAGCATTCAGAGGGGGCATGGACGACAGCAAAGCAGCGTGCCCAGCAGCATAGATGCCATGGAAGGCATCCAGAAAGTGTGGCCTGCATCCGGAGGAGGCGTGGTGGGCAGAGTGCGGGGACATGGCAGCTGCCTCTCACTACACTGATTACAGAGCTCCCGGGCGTGAGAATGGGACTGGACTATAAAACCGGGGCTGTCCCGTACGTCCTGTATTCGGGACGGTTGGGAGGTATGCACATGTGACTGGTTCCCAGGACCCCTGTGGCGTGAACAGGGAATTCCTGGGCTGGGTAGTGGACCATGTGACGCTAACAGGGTTCACAGTCTCCTGATCCAAGTGCTATTTAACTTGGATTAGGCCCCTATTATTTCAGAACCACACAAAAAACTCCTAAAATTCACAATTTTATTAGTATCCAAATTTTAAAAAGGGGAAGGAGTATAATCTGACACCTATATACCAAAATTTCAATTCAAAACCTTCAATGAAAATACATACAGTACAAGGGGGGGGCTAGCCCTTATGTTGCCCTAAACTCGCCCCGTCCTTGCCGCGGAGGTTGGCACCCTATAGCCTGCGCAATTAGCGCCCTCGCTCAACGAGGACTATCCCTTCAGGCCCTAATATGACCCTAACAGGTGTAAAGGAGATAATACTAGCAAGGATTAAATAATCCAACAAAGAACCAACAATCAAATCTAATATAGATGATAAGGATAAGCTTATCAATGGGATTAAATTGGGAATATAGCAGGGTGTAATAGCCCAAACAAATAACCACTCAGTTATTTTCAAGCGGTTTCAAATGGAAACCACCCGACGCGTTTCCCCTCATCTATCTGAGGTTCCTCAGGAGTGGATTAAGGAGTTAGTTCAAAGAGAAAAAAATGTAATACATCAATGAATGCTGGTGGTCCTATGAAACTCTGGGAATTAAATAATACTCAAATCTGTCCAATTCAATCCAAATGAGGCTACATTCAGATAATACAGGGGTCTCAATATCAAACTTCCAGTATCCTGGCAACCATAACGGTATCAAGGGTTAATCACAGAATCTGTTCAAATAGCAATAGAGACAGACCTAGAAAAGAGCAAAAGTAGCCACCATTCAGAAAACAAGGCGTTAACCACTTATCTTAAACCCAGTGTTCATCAGATGCAGGACATTCCTCAAAGGACTCCCTGGATGAAAAATGGATCCAGAATCCCCACTACAGCCATTACTCGGTTCCTCGTGTCCTCACCCTCCAGCCCAGATATGAGCCAAACAATGAGGTGTAAGTTCAAGGGGCAAAGGAAACGCCCACATACGAGTCACAGGTTTCTAAAAACATACCTTATATGATGTCACATGCAGTAGATTCAATTAACCCCTTGGTGCCTATTCATCCATGGAACATGTGCTCCAGCGGGACGCACGTGTCCGGATGCATCACTTCCGCATTGTGGCATACTGTGGTCACGTGATCGGAGATTCCCCGATGACGTGACTCCGCGCATGCGCACAGCCTGCGTCCAAGTCTGGAACACATACAGGGAGGCGCCGATGCAGGCAATTACCAACCTCATCCTGCCATCAGCGCCTTCCTATCAGACATGCAAAGAAGAACAAAAGTACTCAGTCACAGGAGGCTTATCCGATAATGACAGACCTCTTAGTACACAGTGTTTTATTGTAAATTAAATTAGAGTACTGCCACTGAGGGAGTCAGAAAGCTCAGGCAAGGAGGTGTCTCAGAAGGGGACAAAGAGAAAAAAGGGATAATGGATACCGTTAATCCCATTAATAATTACACAGATGACTAAAAATAACACCTGAAATTCAGGTAAATAAACAGAGCTAGATTCTTTGCGGAACAATGGGCATGACAGGAAACAGACTATGAAAATTGGGCAAGGCAGTGGGCCAGACACACAGGACACATAATTGGATTATACTATAGAATATGAAAAATATGAAATAGGGAAGCCTACAGAAAGCAGCCAAAGTGTAGCTGTTTGTTGAGGCCAGATGGATTCACAGTCCGCATCCTGTGAATCCACCGGGCCTCCCTCTGCAGAATTAATCTGTCCCAATTACCACCCCTGTCCGGTGGTGGGACTACCTCAATAGCATTAAAGGCAAAACATTCCAGGCTACCCCCATGCTCCATCCTGACATGTCTCGAAATCGGGGTATCCCTGGCATTTCTAATGTCCCCAATGTGATCACCTATCCGTTTTTTAAAATCACGTTTGGTCTTCCCTATATATTCCTTCCTGCAATCACATTTAAAGAGGTAGACAATGCCGACCGTGGTACAATTGGCAAACTGCCTATTGTAGTACGTTCTCCCTGTTGTCTCACTGAGGAAATGATCTCCCCGTTTCATGTATTTACAGAAAGTTCATCTCCCGCACCTAAAGGTGCCCACTCTTCTGTTATCAAGCCACGTTGATCCAGAAGGAGAAGAATAGTTACTATGGACCAGCCTGTCTCGAATGGTCCTACCTTGTCTAAATGTGATAGATGGAGAAGTGGGTATAGAGCCAGCAATGTCTGGATCAGCCTTCAATATATTCCAGTACTTGCTGATAATCTTGCGTACTTCCTCTGACCGATCATCGAAATCCTCGATGATCCTCATCACTTGGGTAGCATTGTTAGCCCTCGTCTGCAAAGTGGCGCTTCTCGGTGTTGCGAATGCATTATTATAGGCTGCACTAAGAACCTGATCTGGATAACCCCTGTGTAAAAACCTCTTTCTCAGATCTCTTGTTTGGTGGTAAAAATCCATGTCAGAGGAACAGTTTCTTCTCATCCGAAGATATTGTCCTCTTGGTATGCCTCTCCTCAAGCTCAAGGGATGATGGCTTTGCTGGTGGAGAAAGCTATTTGTTGATGTGGGTTTGCAGAAAGTCCTGGTTTGGATTTTACCCTGAGCAGCCCTAAAGATAGATACATCCAAAAAATCAATCCTATCCTTTTTGAAGTCCGAGGTAAATCTCAGACCCAATTTGTTCTTGTTCAAATCATCCACAAACCTATTAAATTCTCCTTCCCCACCTGACCACAGTACCAGCACATCATTGATATAACACCCTCAGAATGTTATATGGGGGCTCCACCATGAGGTCTCCTCACCAAAAACGATGGTGTCCTCCCACCAGCCCAGGTACAGGTTAGCATATGTGGGAGCACATGGGCTCCCCATTGCTGTACCCCTGAGCTGGTGGAAGAACCTCCCATCGAATCTAAAAATGTTGTGCTTGAGGATAAAGTCCAGAAGGACAGTCATAAACTTATTATGTGCAGCAAACTGTGTACCTTTCGTGCTGAGAAAGTGCTCCGCCGCAATGATACCCAGTTCATGTGGGATACAACTATAGAGAGTCTCAACATCAATTGAAGCAAGGAAAACATCATCCTCAATTACTACATCCTCCAATTTCATAAGCAAGTCCAAGGTATCTCGCAAAAAAGAAGGTAGTGCTGTGACAAGGTTCCTCAACACCCTGTCCACATAGATACTGCTATTCTGTGTAAAGGGGTCGACCCCTCGACACTATCGGACGTCCACCCCTTTATGCACCTTTGGCAGAGAATAAAAAACTGGTAATACTGGAAATTTTAAATACATGAAATCCATTTCATTTTTTTAAATCAGTTTCTGATTCAGAGCTCCTTCGAGCAATGAATAGAGTTCCCGGTTAAACCCCACAGTCGGATCTCTTCTAATAGTTCCATATGTGTTCCTGTTGTCCAAAATGTCACAGCACATCTTCTTGTACTGGCTGTGGGTCATCACAACCAGATTGCCGCCTTTGTCAGATGGCTTTATAACAATTGCATCATCCCTCATTAAGGTGTCCAATGCTTCCCTCTCCTTCACCTCAAGATTCCCATGGGGAGTCCAACCTCTTTTCCCGAGTTGGCCAAGTTCATCCGTCACCAATTTGGTAAAAATATCAATACTATTAACCTCAGAACTAGGTGGCATTTTTTGACTCTTAGGTCTTAATTCTGTGAAGGGGCCATGTCCCGGGACTGAGAAATTCTCACTCCAAAAGCTACTCAAAGTTCTAAAATCTGGAAGATCCTCCTCAGATATACCCAGCCTTAGGCATTCCTGCTTGTCATGGCAATTAAAGAAGCGCTTCCATTTGAGTTTGCGAGAAAAAAAGTTAATGTACCTTACCCAACCAAACTCATCAAATGAGTTTGTGGGGACAAATGATATTCCCTTGGATAATATTTGGCATTCAAAGGGGGTAAATGTACGAGAGGTTAGATTAATGATGCAATTGTCATTTCCACAGCTCATCTGCGGTTCATTCTCACAGGATTGTTCCTCAGGTTATAGAAATTCTGATGTGTCCTCTGTTCTAAAAAAGATGAGGAGGCACCCGAGGCAGAGGAAGTCGAGGAGGAGGCATGTGGTGGAGGAAAAGGGGAAGGGTCCACTATTTGGCCCATATTTTTTCGTGTGAATTTTCCCCATTTCCCTTTCCTAGGGGGTCCACTATTCTGATAACTAGACTTGAGTCTGGCTCCCCTTTCAATATCCGCAGAGGCCGTATCTGATTTTTCCGTATCGGACGTATCTGTATCTGACGGACCTTCAGCAGAATCCCCCTGGAACGTAGGATAGACCCTGCCTTCCTTAAACTCAGTAAATCCCTGCTGAATTGTTTTTGTTTACGGTCCTTGATGGAATTTTGGAACTTTTCTATTGCAAACTGTAAAGCAGCTTCCTTCCTAGGAAAATCTACATCAGCCTTAAACTTAAGTGCCTACTCCGTCAAGGTAGTTAATCTCTTTGAGGTATAATCAAAAATATTCCTCTCCTACTTCAGGAGCACACCCATCAATCTTCTAGAGCTCTCAGTTAGCTCTTTCTCCCGAGATGTAAGGAGTAGTGATGAGCGAGCATGCTTGTCACTACTCGGTACTCGCACGAGTATCGCTGTACTCGGGCTGCTCGGCGGGGACCGAGTAATCTCGCGATACTCGTGCTGTACTCGTGGTCTTCATTTCTGCATGTTGGCGCTCTTTTGAGAGCCAGCCCTCATGCAGGGATTGGCTGGCAGACCACTGCAATGCCACAGCCCTGTTAGTTGTGGAATTGCAGTGATTGGCCGGCCTGCACAGCGTGACCGAGCCTTTATATCGGCCGGCGCGCTGTGCTCTGCTCACAGCTATTCAGACATTCAGTGTAGGGAGAGTGTCGCTGATTCAGGGAAAGCTTTGCGGCCCTTTATAGTTAGTTCCGGAGCAGGGCTGCAAACAGTGTGACCAGAAGTCCTTCTCAGGACTATTCTAGTTGTATACAGGCAGGCAGGGTATAGCCAGGTCGGAGTACAGTAGCAGAGTCCTTCTCAGGACTATTGTTGCTATATACAGGCAGGGTATAGCCAGGTCGGAATACAGGCTAGTGACCAGAAGAGTCCTTGTCAGGACTATTGTAGCAGTATACAGGCAGGCAGGCAGGGTATATAGCCATTCCTAGTGGTGACCGTATACCAGCCTTCATCATATCTGGGGCTGGTGTACACAGTGTAAAACAGTCCAGATAGTGTCAGACTTCTCAGTAATTGTCGCTCCTAAAAACCAGTTAGGTTCTTATTGCGTCCGTGCTTGCATTTAAAAACAGCACGTGTGTGGCAGTCGGTGGCAGGGTACAGGTGCGCGTTTTGCACAAACTATTATATAACGCACAAGTCTAGTGTATAATACACGTCAGTCAGCAGTGTCTGATAGTGTCAGACTTCTCAGTAATTGTCGCTCCTAAAAACCAGTTAGGTTCTTATTGCGTCCGTGCTTGCATTTAAAAACAGCACGTGTGTGGCAGTCGGTGGCAGCGTACAGTCTAGTGTATAATACACGTCAGTCAGCAGTGTGTGATAGTGTCAGACTTCTCAGTAATTGTCGCTCCTAAAAACCAGTTAGGTTCTTATTGCGTCCGTGCTTGCATTTAAAAACAGCACGTGTGTGGCAGTCGGTGGCAGCGTACAGGTGCGCGTTTTGCACAAACTATTATATAACGCACAAGTCTAGTGTATAATACACGTCAGTCAGCAGTGTCTGATAGTGTCAGACTTCTCAGTAATTGTCGCTCCTAAAAACCAGTTAGGTTCTTATTGCGTCCGTGCTTGCATTTAAAAACAGCACGTGTGTGGCAGTCGGTGGCAGCGTACAGGTGCGCGTTTTGCACAAACTATTATATAACGCACAAGTCTAGTGTATAATACACGTCAGTCAGCAGTGTCTGATAGTGTCAGACTTCTCAGTAATTGTCGCTCCTAAAAACCAGTTAGGTTCTTATTGCGTCCGTGCTTGCATTTAAAAACAGCACGTGTGTGGCAGTCGGTGGCAGGGTACAGGTGCGCGTTTTGCACAAACTATTATATAACGCACAAGTCTAGTGTATAATACACGTCAGTCAGCAGTGTCTGATAGTGTCAGACTTCTCAGTAATTGTCGCTCCTAAAAACCAGTTAGGTTCTTATTGCGTCCGTGCTTGCATTTAAAAACAGCACGTGTGTGGCAGTCGGTGGCAGCGTACAGGTGCGCGTTTTGCACAAACTATTATATAACGCACAAGTCTAGTGTATAATACACGTCAGTCAGCAGTGTCTGATAGTGTCAGACTTCTCAGTAATTGTCGCTCCTAAAAACCAGTTAGGTTCTTATTGCGTCCGTGCTTGCATTTAAAAACAGCACGTGTGTGGCAGTCGGTGGCAGGGTACAGGTGCGCGTTTTTGCACAAACTATTATATAACGCACAAGTCTAGTGTATAATACACGTCAGTCAGCAGTGTCTGATAGTGTCAGACTTCTCAGTAATTGTCGCTCCTAAAAACCAGTTAGGTTCTTATTGCGTCCGTGCTTGCATTTAAAAACAGCACGTGTGTGGCAGTCGGTGGCAGCGTCAGGCTCCATATTGTCCCTGGATAGAGACGTGCATGATGGCCTGTAAACATGAAGTGCCCATTGTAAGGAAGTGGGTCTATTGTAGTATAGCCCTTAGGCAGGGCAGCCAAAAATTGGGAGGCTCCATATTGTCCCTGGATAGAGACGTGCATGATGGCCTGTAAACATGAAGTGCCCATTGTAAGGAAGTGGGTCTATTGTAGTATAGCCCTTAGGCAGGGCAGCCAAAAATTGGGAGGCTCCACATTGTCCCTGGATAGAGATGTGCATGAGGGCCTCAAAACATTGGTCCCATTGCAAAGGAGCGGGTCTCCTGTCGTTGTAATGCCCATTCAGAAAGAATGGGCGAAAAAATTTACCACTGGGGGTATACCTGAAACAACGGCTTAACTATTGTAACGGTCACCATGATGGCGCATGAGGAGAAGGAGGAGCAGTCCAGCGATTAGCCAAAGTCCAGAAGTGTGTTACCATGGGTGAGTGGAGGTACATGGCAAATTCCCGTTACAAACTTTAAATTCCGCTGTAATTTGCTGTTGGTGTGTGGTGAAGTCTGGCCAAATCCAACCCTTGTTCATCTTGATCAGAGTCAGCCTGTCAGCATTTACAGTTGACAGGCGGGTGCGTTTATCTGTAATGATTCCACCTGCGGCACTAAAAACACGCTCTGACAAAACGCTAGCGGCAGGGCAGGCCAGGACTTCCAAGGCGTAGAGAGCCAATTCATGCCACGTGTCCAGCTTGGATACACATTAATTGTAAGGCACAGAGGAATGTCGGAGTACAGTTGTTTGATCTGCAAGGTACTCCTTGAGCATCTGGGCAAACTTAGGATTTCTTGTGGCACTACCCCTCACCTCAGGGGCTGTGGTATGTGAGGGGCTGAGAAAACTGTCCCACATCTTAAAGACTGTTCCCCTACCTCTGGCGGATTGGACTTGTGCCCCTCTCGGCTGTACGCCTTGGTTGTCCACTGATTCCTGACCTATGCCGCTAGCGTTTTGTGAGGGGAATGCTTTGCCTACTTCCGTGACTATGGCCTTCTGGAACTGCTGCATTTTGCCTGACCTCTCCGCCTCGGGAATAAGAGACATAAAGTTGTCCTTTTAGCGTGGGTCTAACAGTGTTACCAACCAGTAATGATTGTCGGCCAAGATGTTCTTAACGCGAGGGTCACGAGACAGGCAGCTTACCATAAAGTCAGCCATGTGTGCCAGACTCTTAACAGCCATCACTTCAGTATCCTGACCAACACGATGACTGAACATGATGTCCTCCTCCTCCTCCTCCTCCTCATCATCTACCCTGTCCTCTGGCCAGCCACGCTGAACCGAGGATATGACTGCATGTCATATCCTCAATTTGGCCAGAGAGTTGCTCCATGTCTTCATCCTCCTCCTCATCATAGTCCTCCACTGCACGTTGTGATGAGACGAGGCTGGGCTGTGTGTTATCATCACCCACACCCACTACTGTTTCTTGCTCAAACTCATCGCGCTCCGCCTGCAATGCATCATGGTTGTTTTTTGAGCAGAGACCATTTTAGAAGGCAGAGAAGCGGTATGGTGACGCTAATAATGTCGTCATCGCCGCTCACCATCTTGGTGGAGTCCTCAAAGTTTTGGCGGATGGTGCATAGGTCGGACATCCCTCTCCACTCCTCAGGTGTTATGTGTGGAGTTTGACCCATTTCCCGACGGCTTAGGTGATGCAGGTACTCAACAACTGCCCTCTTCTGCTCACATATCCTGACCAACATGTGCAGAGTTGAATTCCAAAGCGTGGGGACATCACACACCAGTCTGTGTGCCGGAAGATGCAAACGGCGTCTTAAGCCGGCAAGGCCGGCTGAAGCAGTAGGTGACTTTCGAAAATGTGCAGACAGGCGGCGAACTTTTATCAGCAGATCAGACAGCTCTGAGTATGACTTTAGAAACCGCTGAACCACGAGGTTGAGCACATGGGCCACGCATGGAACATGTGTCAGCTGGCCTCGCCTCAAAGCCGCCACCAGGTTCCGGCCATTGTCACACACGACCTTTCCTGGCTTTAGGTTCAGAGTTGTGAGCCAGTGATCTGCCTGCTGTTTCAGAGCTGTCCACACCTCTTCTGCATTGTGGGGTTTGTCACCTATGCAGATTAGCTTCAGCACTGCCTGTTGCCGCTTCGCCGAGGCAGTGCTGCAGTGCTTCTGTGTCGCCCTGGACAAGCCAGGGGCCACAGAGCACAACACTTAAACACCCCACACTCCCTGCAGGCATATCATAGTCAAAACACAAAATCCTAGTTGCCTTCCCCAGGGGCTGTTGTCCACACCAGGGTGTGGAGCCAGGCGGTTGGTCTCCACCCACCGAGGAGGAGGGAAAACACAGGCAGTGAGAGTTAAGCTAAGGAAGTGGAAGGAGGAAAGTAGTAGAGAGGAGAAAAGTGACAGCAAAGAGCCTGAAGTTGGTCCGGGTGTGTGGACCGGACAGGACAGCAAGGTTGGCAGGATGTGGTGACCGTCTGCAGTTGAGGCCGATTGGAGTCTGCCGTAAGGACCGTGGACGGGTGGTGACCCGGCCGTACCGGACCGGTATACAAAGAGAAGCCAGCACCATTGGCAGAGGACTTTCGGATCCCGGCAAGGCTTGGTGTCGCCGTGAATTTGCCAAATCCGTTAGTGAAGGGAACCTCAGGGTTTCCAAACAGCCAAGTCCAGATAGAAGGCAACCGTACAACCGTGAAGGGGAGACACCGCCACCGCCAAGGGCAACCGTCTCCCAGGGCCAGCGCCTGTGGGCAAAAGGGGCTCCTCCGGCCCATATCCAGGTCGGGGAGCGGGTTACCGTTGGGAAACCATCACTACCAACACTTAACTTAGGTGCAGGGAGAGACAGTCATCACTAACCTGCAGGGAGGAACAACCGCAGCCGTCCGAGTGACCCGTCCATCCAGCCACTTGTTTTACCGTGAACTGTGTCATCATCATTGGGCTGAGTGAGTACCTCCATGCCGTGCGGCACAGCGCTGCCCCTGCGACCCTGCACCTCATCAGGCCCCGCAACCCGCCTGTCATCCATCTCTACCCCATCACCAGGCCCCGGGACAACCAACCCCCCTACCCACGGAGGGGAGAAATAACAACAAAGCTGCTCCCTGTCACAGGCTCCCGGGATCCCCGTCCAGAGCAGCGGTGGTGTCCACACAATCACCACAACCGTGGGTGGCGTCACGGACAATATCCCCAAAACCCAAACCACCCCTTTTCACTCACGGGCGAGTAGCGCCGCTCGAGTCCCCGGGATCCGGCCATCGCTCGAGCCAACAAGCGATAGCAGCAGCCGTAGAGCAGCGTCAGCCGGACCCGAGCAGTGGGAGAGCGCACCGTCCCCTCCTCCGCCCGCGACACTTCCAGCTTGGGACTGGTGTGGAGGGTAAAGTGGATGAGGATGCGAAGGAGGAGGAGGAGGCTGAGGAGCATGACATTCCGGAGCTGTAGCGTGTGTGTGAAACCCTGACTGAGGTAGGGCCTGCAAAACTTGGTGTGTGAAGGACGTGTTCCGTCCCTCGCTCAGACTGGGTCCCAGCTTGCACAATATTAACCCAGTGTGACGTCAACGAGATGTAGCGGCCTTGCCCACATGCACTTGTCCACGTGTCTGTGGTTAGGTGGACTTTGGCTGAAACAGCGTTGTTCAGGGCACGTGTGATGTTTTGTGACACGTGGTGGTTATGCAATGCGGGGACGGCACACCGGGAGAAATAGTGGCGGCTGTGGACCGAGTAACGTGGGACAGCTGCCACCATCAGGTCGCGGAATGCTTCTGTCTCAACCAGCCTAAAAGGCAACATTTCCAGCGCAAGCAGTCGCGAAATGTTAGCATTTAGAACTGTGGCATGTGGGGTGTTGGCAGTGTATTTGCGCCTGCGTTCAAAGGTTTGCTGAATGGATAACTGAACGTTGCGCTGGGACAAGGACGTGCTTGATGATGGTGTTCTTTCTGCGTAGGCAACTGCAGGTGCAGGAGTGGAGGAGGCTTGTTCGCAGGCAGCATGGACAGGGGATTGGCTCGCATGCACAACCAGCGAAGACGTAGCAGTGACATCAGCAAGCACTGCTCCTCGACTCTGTTGTACTTCCCACAAAGTCGGGTGCTTGGCTGACATGTGCCTGATCATGCTGGTGGTGGTCAGGCTGCTAGTTTTGGTACCCCTGCTGATGCTGGCATGGCAGGTGTTGCAAATGGCCTTTTTAGAATCATCTGGAGCCAACTTAAAAAACTGCCAGTGTCAGAGTTCCGGGTTTTCCAGTTTTCTTTTGAAAGAGCTTGCCCTTTGTTAACATGGAGTTTTCTGTTCTGTTGCCCTACTTCCTGTCCATCTGTTTAAAAGCCGCCCCTAAAGCTTAGTCCAGTGCCTGAGTATACTGCTTCCTGTGTGCTCCTGCCCTGCTGCTTTTGGTTCCTGATTGTTATTCGGATCCTCTTGGAAAACAACCGACACCGACTCTGGACTTCATCTGGTATCATCTAGCTGTGCCCGGACTCCGTTTGCCGTCTTTGGTCGGCACTTCTGCCCGGTTCCTTCCGTTTAATACCACTCTGGAGTCACATCACGTACGGACATTTTTGGACTTACCTATTGCCCTTTTGTGTCCCGGCTGCTGCGCATTTAGGGCTTCTGGGGTGATTGCCAGACAGTCCCTGTATAGGGGTTCGCTCTTGGTGGTCTCCCTGGGGGAGTCCGGTGCGCGGTCCCGGGAATTCCCTTTCGCTCCGTCCCTGGAAGGTATTTCCTGTATTTATGTTCTACTGTGTTTTTGTTCCGTTTATGTACATATTTGCTGGTTGCATATTATAAACGTCTTGCACCAAGAACTCGTCTCTGGTTGTCATTGCCCTAACGCAATCGAAATCCTCAATACATACAATAGTATTACAGCCAGACTCGGGAAGACCTAACATTTGTACAGGCACCTTGTGTCGTGTTGTTCCGGGGAACAGTTGCCTGACGTCTGCCTGGGGCCACCACTCTGCTTCTTACTGCCTGTTGGGATGCTACGCCTCCCTCCCCCTGTGCACTGCTGTCCTCGCTCTGCATATCCTCCTGCCAGGTTGGGTCAGTTACTGGATCATCCACCACGTCGTCTTCCTCTTCCGCACCCTGCTCCTCCTCCTGACTTCCTGACAATTGTGTCTCATCATCGTCCACCCCTTGTTGAGACACGTTGCCAACTTCGTGAGAACGTGGCTGCTCAAATATTTGGGCATCTGTACATACAATCTCGTCATGGCCCACTTCAACAGGAGCTGGCGAGAGGCCAGAATTTGTGAATGGAAACGTGAACGAACAGCTCTTCCGAGTGTACAAGTGTGGGATCAGTAATGTCCATGGACGTGTACTCGGCCTGGTGGTAGGAAGGAGGATCAGGTTCTGAAATGTGCGGTGCAGTATCACGGCTACTGACACTTGACCGTGTGGAAGACAGAGTGTTTGTGGTGGTGCCAATCTGACTAGAAGCATTATCCGCTATCCAACTAACAACCTGTTGACACTGGTCTTGGTTCAAGAGCGGTGTACTGCTGCGGTCCCCAAGAATTTGGGACAGGACGTGCGAGCGACTAGATGTGGCCCTTTGTTGTGGCGAAATTAGAGCTTGCACACAACCTCGGTCTCTGCCTGCACCACCATCACGTCCACTTCCTTGTTCGTTGACAACGCCCTTGCGCATTTTGCAATGCTGTGCTGATGTGTATTATTCACTAGACTTGTGCGTTATATCCAAGTTTTTGCAAAACTCACACAAATGCAGCGGAAAGCTGCCACCAACAGGCACACACGTGCGTTTTTTAAATGCAAGCACGGAGGCTCTAAGAACCTAACAGGTCTCTATCCAGGGACAACGTGGAGCCTCCCAATTTTTGGCTGCCCTGCCTAAGGGCTATACTATAATACACCCACTTCCTTCCAATGGGCACTTCAGGTTTACAGGCCCTCATGCACGTCTCTATCCAGGGACAACGTGGAGCCTCCCAATTTTTGGCTGCCCTGCCTAAGGGCTATACTACAATACACCCACTTCCTTCCAATGGGCACTTCAGGTTTACAGGCCCTCATGCACGTCTCTATCCAGGGACAACGTGGAGCCTCCCAATTTTTGGCTGCCCTGCCTAAGGGCTATACTACAATAGACTAACTTCCTTCCAATGGGCACTTCAGGTTTACAGGCCCTCATGCACGTCTCTATCCAGGGACAACGTGGAGCCTCCCAATTTTTGGCTGCCCTGCCTAAGGGCTATACTACAATAGACCCACTTCCTTCCAATGGGCACTTCAGGTTTACAGGCCCTCATGCACGTCTCTATCCAGGGACAACGTGGAGCCTCCCAATTTTTGGCTGCCCTGCCTAAGGGCTATACTATAATACACCCACTTCCTTCCAATGGGCACTTCAGGTTTACAGGCCCTCATGCACGTCTCTATCCAGGGACAACGTGGAGCCTCCCAATTTTTGGCTGCCCTGCCTAAGGGCTATACTACAATACACCCACTTCCTTCCAATGGGCACTTCAGGTTTACAGGCCCTCATGCACGTCTCTATCCAGGGACAATGTGGAGCCTCCCAATTTTTGGCTGCCCTGCCTAAGGGCTATACTACAATAGACCCACTTCCTTCCAATGGGCACTTCAGGTTTACAGGCCCTCATGCACGTCTCTATCCAGGGACAACGTGGAGCCTCCCAATTTTTGGCTGCCCTGCCTAAGGGCTATACTACAATAGACCCACTTCCTTCCAATGGGCACTTCAGGTTTACAGGCCCTCATGCACGTCTCTATCCAGGGACAACGTGGAGCCTCCCAATTTTTGGCTGCCCTGCCTAAGGGCTATACTATAATACACCCACTTCCTTCCAATGGGCACTTCAGGTTTACAGGCCCTCATGCACGTCTCTATCCAGGGACAACGTGGAACCTCCCAATTTTTGGCTGCCCTGCCTAAGGGCTATACTACAATAGACCCACTTCCTTCCAATGGGCACTTCAGGTTTACAGGCCCTCATGCACGTCTGTATGCAGGGGCATTGGTGAACCTCACAATTTTGGACTGCCCTGGCAAAGGAAAATACTACAAAGACTCACTTCCTCAAAATGGGCACATTAGACTCAAGAGGCCTTCATGTACGTCTCTTCTCAGGGACATCGGAGTGCCACACAATGTTTTCACGTAAAATCTTTCATGTATTAATCTCAAAAAGTAACATACACCAGCTCTATCTCACTATTGCGTATGTGCCCTTAACATTTCTGCCATGAAAAATCATTTTGGGGTCATTTTGGAAGGTTTTCTGGTGAGTCCGTAAAAATGGCGTAAAACGCGGACAAAATTGTTCACAGCTGTGACTTTTCAGTGATAAATGCTTCAAGGGGTCTTCCCCATGCTGTTGCCATGTCATTTGAGCACTCTTCTGAGACTTTTGTGACATTTTTAGGGTTTCTCCATGCTGCCGGGGGGTCATTTCACAAAAATACTCGGGTCTCCCATAGGATAACATTGGGCTCGTTGCTCGGCCCGAGTACACGAGTATCTTGGGATGCTCGGCCCGAGCTTCGAGCACCCGAGCTTTTTAGTACTCGCTCATCACTAGTAAGGAGTTCTGGGGACCTAGACCGTTTTGATGGAATTAAATTTATTCTTAAACCCCTGGGAACAATTCTGTTCTTTATATAGTTCTCCAGGGATTGTATTTTCCACCAAGATTTTAAATTATCCTTATAACAACCTGTAAGCTCCTGGAAGATGTTTCTAATGTTTGAGGTTCTTGGAGTATCAGAATTACTCGCACAGTCAGTAAAGTCGTCCCTTGCATCTAGTGCCCACTGCTCCCGATTAACAGGCCCTGACAAGAATCCTGCTATCAAGAGAGTTTGTAAACATAGACCAAATAATGTAGAAGTGCATATGTGAAAAACTAAAGCAAAAAAACTCCTAAAATTCACAATTTTATTAGTATCCAAATTTTAAAAAGGGGAAGGAGTATAATCCAACACCTATATACCAAAATTACAATTCAAAACCTTCAATGAAAATACATACAGTACAAGGGGGGGGCTAGCCCTTATCTTGCCCTAAACTCGCCCTTTCCTTGCTGCGGAGGTTGGCACCCTATAGCCTGCGCAATTGGCGCCCCCGCTCAACGATGACTATCCCTTCAGGCCCTAATATGACCCTAACAGGTGTAAAGGTGATAGTACTAGCAAAGATTAAATAATCCAACAATGAACCAACAATCAAATCTAATATAGATGATAAGGATAAGCTTACCAATGTGATTAAATTGGGAATATAGCAGGGTGTAATAGCCCAAACAAATAACCACTCAATTATTTTCAAGCGGTTTCAAACGGAAACCACCTGACGAGTTTCCCCTCATCTATCTGAGGTTCCTCAGGAGTGGATTAAGGAGTTAGTTCAAAGAGAAAAAAAGGTAATGCTGTATGTATTTTCAATGAAGGTTTTGAATTGTAATTTTTGTATATAGGTGTTGGATTATACTCCTTCCCCTTTTTAAAATTTGGATACTAATAAAATTGGGAATGTTAGGAGTTTTTTTACTTTAGTTTTTCACATATGCACTTCTAAATTATTTGGTATCTTTCAGAACCACCCAGCTCTGTATTCTCCGCCTAACCTTCGGGTTGCCAGCAGCTCCTTTGTCACCTTGAGCACGATGGGCGCCGACTGGCGATTGGGATATATACCACCTTATCCTAATCTGCCAGTCCCCCCGTAACATGTCCCTTCACAGAATTTAGTACCCATAACCTTTTTTGGTGAATCAACCATTTCATGTGGCAGAGAGTTCCATAGTCTGAATGCTGTTTGAGCAAAGAATCGCCATCTGTGATTATGATTTAATATATTACAAATAAATAAACACATTTCCTAACTAGAATTAATTAAAAGTTCCCTAAGTAAAGTAATTTGCATATCTAAAACAAATAAACACATACATATAATTAAATTGTTTATTTTTTAACAAAAGTAGTGACAGGCCCTCTTTAAGTCCTTTCTAGTTTCCACAAGTCCCAAAAAAGGTACAATTCACCCGAGGACTTATAATATACAAGAGAAGGTAAAGGATTTACATCATAAAATCTTTAGCATGGAATATTTCTACTTTTCCATTTTGTGAAAATGCAATACAATTTCAGATTGAAAGCCTGTGCTGATAAATATTACTTTTTGTCAAATTGTTAAGTGAGTAAAAATCCAAATTAAATATATTTGCATGAAGGTAAGCATAATCATCAGTGTGGATATCACTGCATTAGTCTGCAGTCGACAAGACTGTGGGAACCTCAAATTTCGGAACTACCAAGGTAACAAAGGGATGCTAATGAGTAGGTAAAGGTAACTACTCCTTCGAAGACTATCTGTCTACAGGCCAAACTATGTATATCAGAAAGGGACAATGAAAATAGAATATTTCAATGCTATGTCTTTAAAAAACAATCCTCTGTGATCTTAGTAATTAGGGAACTTAATTGATTCTCTGGTTTTAAGGACTGAGATGTTCTGTCTTGAAAAACCGCAGAAATGAAATATTCATTTGTATTATGGATATGTCTCGGAAGTGTTTTTTATGTCTAGGATAATAACAATATCCTTGTAACCATGGGCATTTTGGTGGTCAATATATTCC
Organism: Anomaloglossus baeobatrachus; assembly: GCF_048569485.1. NCBI lineage: Eukaryota > Metazoa > Chordata > Amphibia > Anura > Aromobatidae > Anomaloglossus > Anomaloglossus baeobatrachus. Next base: position 108,677,412 of record NC_134356.1, on the reverse strand, counting down.
ACCACTCTAAAAAGACATGCAGACAGTATTGTACCTGCTTCTCAGTGAGCAATGGGCCAGGTACCTAACCCCAGCAATGGTACAGGTACCTAATCCCAGCAATGGGCCAGGTACCTAATCCCAGGAATGGCCCAGGTACCTAATCCCAGCGCTTAAGAGGCAAGTCCCAAAATGTGTTTACATCTCATCCCCGAGACTCGAAATGAGATAAAAAACATAATCGCCGCTCACTCCACTCCATTTCAGTTATCTCATTCCTATTCCTGTGCAAGTGGAAGGAACCAATCTCTGGAGAAAGCTGAAGTGTCGCTTCAGTTATAGCTGAGAAGTTCCTGCCGGAGTTTTATTTGTTTTATTTTTCTCCCCTGTTTATCTTTCCTACCTCGTGTTGTCTTATTGTAGTGGCGAGACTAGCGTCTAGCTGACCCTCACGAGCAAGTGTGAGTGTAGGTTCAGCGAGGGCCTAGGCACGTGATCCGTGACAGGGGGAAGGACCTTGTATAGGAATGTTAGGGAATGCAGGGATCAGCCTTAGGTGTATTAGAAGGTAACACCGCTCCCAAATCATCAGCGCCAGGGCCCAGCATAGTATCATATTCCTGGTCTACCGTGTGTGTTGTGACACTCAATGGGAGTTCTCTTATACCTGGTGGAACTTTGGTAGTCAACGTGACTACTTTGGTTGTCGCGTGACAACTTCCAGCAGTGAATCCAAAAATTATCCATTTCTACCTTTGAGAATCTGAAGGATCTCATGGTTATCCCTTAACGACTACAAATATGCAATAAAGGGTTGTTAAAGGGCCTTATTTCTTACTGCCATTTTAAAATGGCAAAACGGAAAAAGTGAATAGTAGCCTCTGTGGGCGAAAATCTCCTGGGTGACAGCTGTATGCTGACATCTTTGGGCATTGGACCCATACGGTTTGGGAACCAATCGTAGCTGATTTACCCCTTAATTACCTTTGTCAGTTGCGAGAGCAATATTAAGTGATTGACCAACTGACAGGTCTCCCGCAGTGCAGTATAATAGTACTGCAACACATGAGAACAATGGCCAAAGAAAATAATATTCATTTCCCACAGTGGGACTAAGTGAAAAAAGAAAAGTGAAATAAAACATGAAAAAAAGTTAAAATAAAAGTGCACACAAATCCCAAAAACCTGTCTCACCACTAGAAATGCAGCCTTTGCGTTACAAGAAAAATAAACAAAAAAAGTACACAGATTTGGTCTTGCCGCATCCAGAATGTCCTGAACTATAAAACTGTACCATTATTTATTCCATACTGTCCCATGGCTCCAGACCCCACCACCCCACCAACACAAAACCACCTCAGCAATGGCCACCATACAGCACCAGGACCTTCCAAAAGCTTTCAGTATGTGAACTGAGAGCAAAAAGGTATAACCCTTCCTCGCAGTCTCCTGCTGATTAAAAATGCCTGTGCCAAATTGGATGAGCGCTGGTGCAAGTAAAAATACACTTAGTTCAAATACTGGGAGCTTGTGGAAGGTGCTAGTGTTGTGTGTCAGCTATTGCTGTGGGAATTTTGTGCCAGTGGGACCTGGAGCCATGAGGGCTCAGCCTTGCAGAATGATGTTGTGAGGCACCAGGTCACCTGCCCTGCTGGTGCACTGATGCTGTGGCGGTGGTTGATGCGCGGCGCCGCAACTTTAAGGCTTCAAATAAGTTAGGGACTGACTGAGAGGTTCGCCTTGACATGGCAGTGGGCTTTATACAGTCTAATCAGAATTTTAAACCAAGAACCTCATGTTTGGGTATACATTTTTTCCTTAGCGGCATTAGATCAAAGTATGATTTTGGATGAGCGGTTTCATGTCTTTTTTTACAGTTATTGCATTTTGTATTGTCTGTTCCCTTCTGTTTTTTACTTGGACCAGAACTCCTCCCATTTATCGCAGGTGTTTTTACTTAGCAGTAGACTACAAGGAGGGGTATTGTCTTTTTTATGTTTTTTTCTACCGTTATTAAATTGAAAAGATCTGTATTTCATTTCAACATGTTTGCGTGCAACAAAATGGCACATATACATAGGAGTACCTGCCCTTAGAAAAAGAAGAGTACTTTCTTAACCAAGCTACCTGTATCCTCTTCAGCTAATCTGTTTGTGAGTGGGAAGGAGGGGAACCGAGAGATAATTTATAGTCAGTTATTGTAAATAATACATTCACTTTGAGGCTGAGGAGAGAACTGGTGAAGAGAGAACCGTGGTTAAACATGAATGTTTATTTTTAGTATATAATACCAGGAAAAACTGTAACAGTCACAGGGTTGGAGTGTTAGGGTATCTGAGAACATTCCCACTAATTTCTTGTTGGGTACTTATTTGGAATTGATGATATCCCACTTTATTGCTGTCCCACCAAACTCAATTGAAAGTGAGTGTGATGAGAATATAATACCATCTTGAACCTTTCTGTAAAAATGTCAGGTATTGTTACTATGCAATAACCTCCTCACAGACAAAGAAAGCAGGATCTCTAGTGCCACATATTACAGGTAGCAATCCAGAAACTCAATATCAATACTTTAAGCCCTCCATGACCTTGTACATACTGGTACTTCCAAAGTTGTGCCCCTGCCTTTGATGCGGGCTCGCACGGCAAGCCCGCATGTTTTTGTGAACATCTTTGAGAATGGGATTAAATGCGCAGGGGTGAGTGTAACATTCCCTGCTCCCATTGATCGGCGGCCCCATGACATGATCACATGACATTGATGGGTTGTCATGATAGCCGGGGGTCAGCTAAGGACAAGAGGTGGGCGAATCCGCACATGTTTGGGTTTGGCAGGTCCAGCTGTACTTGGAAAAAAAAAGTCCAATTCGGGACTGGACATCACACGGGATGTCAAACCCCATATACATTTATGGAACCCAAATATGTGTGCTGTAAAATGGTGTTAGTAAGGGCTAGAGGGCTTAAAAAAGGAAGAAAAAATAAAGCAGGACAGTTATACTTACTGACCTTCCTAGCGGCTGTAACAATGCTTCCGTTTCTCATCATTAGCTCTCACACATATTCACTGCTTCCCCTGCCCACTATCAGTCCCAGTGTCTGTGATTGGTTGCAGTCAGACCACACCCCCACCCTCTGTGATTGGTTGGAATCATACATGATGTCTGCATCCCTATAGTGGTGTCAAAATAAATAAATATAAATGGTGTCAGATAAAGCAGAGGGCAACAGGCTGCAACCCCAGCTGTTTGTGATATCTTGGTTGCATATCAAAATACAAAGGTCCCCATGCAGCTTTTTTAAATTTGTCCCCATGCAGCTTTTTTAAATTTAAATTATTTAACTAAATCATTTTTAAAAACTGCATGCGGTCCCCCCCCAATTTTGATACCCAGCCAATATAAATCTGACAGCTAGGAGCTGGTATTCTCAGGCTGGGGAAGCCCATGGTTATTCGATCCCCCAGGCTAAAATAGCAGCCTGAAGCTGCCCCAGAATTGTTGCACCCATACGATGCAGCAATTCTGATGATTTACCCAGCTCGTCCTGATTGCCCTGGAGTGGTGGTCCGACACAATCCACAAAATGACGTCCCACGATAATCTCAGCTTTGCTACATACTGAAGTTGCAGCATGCAGGCACATTAGAAACCTAGACCACCTACTGCAGCTTCAGACTGTGATTGAGCTGTAGCTGTGAGCGGTGACATTGCTGAGTTTACATGTGATTACAGCTGGAGGTTGTCATGGTCCCCACCTGTGACCACAGGTAAACTCACCTCAGGTAAACACATTGAACTCAGTGACCTCACCTCAGGTGAACTCATTGAATTTAATAAGACCTGCATCTCCTGGCAGAAAACCACATTTCGTTTGCCAAGAGATGCAGATTTGGTGCTGGAATTTATACACTACATGTCTCACCAATTCTGGATCTCCTGGTGGAAAAACACATCAAAATGCGATGGGGTGATGATGCCGGTTTTAATGCATTTTTCGCCAGAAGATGCAGATTTTGTGTAGGAATTTATGCAGATTTTGTTTAGGATTTTGGGTATAAATTCAGACATTTCTACAGCAAATCTGCATCTCCTAGCAGAAAACCACACCTAAAGTACCTTTTTTGACAGGAAATGCAGATTTGGTGATGACATTTTTACACTAAATTCCTGCACAAAATCTGCATTGTCTGGCATGAAAAAGCATCAAAATGCGATGCATTTTTTTTTTTTGCCAAGAGATGCAGATTTGGTGCAGGTATTTGGTGTATAAATTCCAGCACCAAATCTGCAACTCCTGGAAAAAGAAAACCACAGTTTCGGTGCAGTTTTCTGCCAGGAGATGCAGATTTGGTGCAGACATGTCTGCACCAGATTTCTGCACCAAAGTTGCATCTTGTGACAGAAATCTGCACCGTGGCTGCTGTTTTTGGTACGAGGTTAGAATAGGCTGGGCTTTTATAAAGCTGTGAAATTAGCATCACCTGCCCTTTCCCATACCTCCCAACTTTTAAAGAAGGAAAAGAGGGACAAAGTTTGCGGCGCGCGTAGCGCGCCGCGGCAAATTTTTAGGCCACGCCCCCTAACCACACCCATTTCACAGTCACGCCCATATCCACTCCCCATCCACACCCATTCAGCACAAACACGCAGGCAGCCGGCGGGCCTCCAGCACGGACACGCAGGCAGCCAGCGGGCCTCCAGCACGGACACGCAGGCAGCCGGCGGGCCTCCAGCACGGACACGCAGGCAGCCGGCGGGCCTCCAGCACGGACACGCAGGCAGCCACAGTGAGGCGGCCGGTCGCCTTCACAGACAGGCGGCGGGCCGCCCGCACAGACAGGCGGCAGGGGGGCGCCCGCACAGACAGGCGGCAGGGGGGCACCCGCACAGACAGGTGGCAGGGGGGCGCCCGCACAGACAGGCGGCAGGGGGGCGCCCGCACAGACAGGCGGCGGGGGGGCGCCCGCACAGACAGGCGGCGGGGGGGCGCCCGCACAGACAGGCGGCGGGGGGGCGCCCGCACAGACAGGCGGCAGGGGGTGAGGGGGGAGGGAGGGAAATCAGCGCTGGGGAGATTAGTTTACTGTACCAGCAGCAGCACAGGCAGCGCTCCTCTCTATGCCACGTCTACTAGGATGGTAGGAGGGAAAAGCAGGGAGGCGGAGAGAGAGTGGGTGGGCGGAGCCCGGGAGCCGGCCGTCCCGCCCGTGGCAACGGGACAAACAACGTAAAGCGTGAAAGTCCCGCTGTATCCGGGACGGTTGGGAGGTATGCAGCATGTTAGAATGTGTACATAAGATCCCGCTGGTGGTGGCCGCAGCTTATAGGCCCCAAATCTGGTGACAGGTTCCCTTTAAAGTGAACCTGTCAGGTGCAATATGCACTCAGAGCCAGGAGCAGTTCTGGGTGTATATTGCTAATCCCTGCCTAACCGTCCCTGTATACACTAGCATAGATAAAGAGATCAAGAACAAATATTTTTAAAGATCTTATATCTTATGCTAATGAGCGCGGGGACTAGTCACAAGGGCGTTACTTCACTTGGCTAGTCGGCTCGCATAGCATGTTAGCATGTTATTACGCCCCTGTGTGAGTACTAACACGCTATATGAGCCGACTAGCCAAGTGAAGTAACGCCCTTGGGACTAGTCCCCGCGCTAATTAGCATAAGATATAAGCTCTTTAAAAATACTTTTTCTATAGATGCCTTTATCTATGCTAGTGTATACAGGGACAGTTAGGGAGGGATTAGCAATATACACCCAGAACTGCTCCTGGCTCTGAGTGCAGATTGCACCTGATAGGTTCCCTTTAAAGGGAACCTGTCACCAGAAATTTAGCAAAAAAAATAAAAGATTCCCCTCTGCAGCTCCTGGGATGAATTCTGGAAAGGTTCCTGTTGCTATTGTGCCCCCTTTGAGACCTAAAATAATACTTTATGAAGTCTTACCTTTTTGTATGCAAATCTGTTTTTATGGTCACGGGGGCGGGCTGCCTGGCGTCCGTTATTCCCCCTCCTGCTGTTGTACGCCGTCCCCCATTGCTCATTTCCATACATGAGGACGCCTTCCTCATGTAACTGTCCTCCTGAAGTTTTGTGCATGCCCAGTGCCACTCTCGCGGGAGTGAGCACTGTGCAAAGTGTGAACGCTTTTGAGGTGATTGCGCAGGCGCGAGATTATGGGCGGCGCTGTGATTGTCATCAGCAGCGTCATCCAAGTACCTGCCCATAATCTCGTGCCCGCGCTTCTCACTCTGCCTCCACCGTTATGTGCAAGCACTGGCCATATGAACCACGTTACCTATTACCATGGGCGCGAGATTATGGGCGGCGCTGTGATTGTCATCAGCAAAGTCATCCAAGTACCCGCCCATAATCTCGTGCCCGCGCTTCTCACTCTGCCTCCACCGTTATGCGCAAGCACTGGCCATATGAACCACGTTACCTATTACCATGGGCGCGAGATTATGGGCGGCGCTGTGATTGTCATCAGCAGCGTCATCCAAGTACCTGCCCATAATCTCGTGCCCGCGCTTCTCACTCTGCCTCCACCGTTATGCGCAAGCACTGTCCATATGAACCACGTTACCTATTACCATGGGCGCGAGATTATGGGCGGCGCTGTGATTGTCATCAGCAGCGTCATCCAAGTACCTGCCCATAATCTCGTGCCCGCGCTTCTCACTCTGCCTCCACCGTTATGTGCAAGCACTGGCCATATGAACCACGTTACCTATTACCATGGGCGCGAGATTATGGGCGGCGCTGTGATTGTCATCAGCAAAGTCATCCAAGTACCCGCCCATAATCTCGTGCAAGCAGTAATAGGTAACATGGTTCATATGGCCAGCACTTGCGCATAACGGTGGAGTCAGAGGGAAAAGTGCGGGCACGAGATTATGGGCGGGTACTTGGTTAACGCTGCTGATGACAATCACAGCGCCGCCCATAATCTCGTGCCTGCGCAATCACCTGAAAAAGCGTTCACATGCGCAAATCTTCGGGAGGACAGTTACATGAGGAAGGCGTCCTTGTGTATGTAAATGAGCAATGGGGGACTGCGTAAAGCGGCAGGAGGGGGAATAACGGACGCCAGACAGCCCGCCCCCGTGACCATAAAAACACATTTGCATACAAAAAGGTAAGACTTCATAAAGTATTTTTGTAGGTCTCAAAGGGGGCACAATAACAACAGGAACCTTTCTAGAAGCAGCCCAGGAGCTGCAGAGGGGAATCTATTACTTTTATTGTGAAATTTCTGCTGACATGTTCCCTTTAACTGGTAGGGGAGCCAGGATAAAGCAGAGCTGAAGCTGTTGGGAAGCTAGGACCCAGCAGCTCTGCTCCACAGGCAGGAGACCACTGATCGGTAAGCTAATAGAAGCCTGCAGATGTCACTCTGCATAGGTTATTGTCACTGCTATCTGCAGGAGAGAGAAGTGCTGATTGCACGGTCTCCTCAGCTTCCTGACTCCCCGCGTGTCTGCAGCAGTGAGAAGCCACACACGGGGAATCAGAGAACAGCTGCAGACAAACGCAGGCTCCAGGACTGGGGGGGTCGGCTCTGGTGCAGGGGGGGGGGGGCTCTGCTGCAGGGAGGGGTCGCTCTGCTGCAGGGGGTGATTCATACCTCAGCAGCAGTCACAGGAGTAGGTGCGCGCTCGGCTCTGTAATGAATAGTAGAAGGGAGAAACAGCGAGGCGGGGCTACAGTGGGTGGGTGGAGCCGTGACAAACAGCCTCACGGGCGGGACCCGGGATCAAAGGCTCAGAAGAGGGACTGTCCCGCTGTATCCGGGACGGTTGGGAGGTATGCTTTCCTATCAATGGTAGTGAACAAGCCATAACCCTTGCAGGCTAATTAAGGTCTGAATCCTTGGTCAAAATTATCTAAGCACAAAAATCTCCAAGGGTGTCCAAACTTTTGAAAACAATCATTTTCCTATTTGTAATTTCTTACATTTAAAGGGAGAAAATACATTTATTTATTTTTTTTGCGTAAAATATAACGGAAATGTGTAATCATTAACTTTATGCCTTTTAGAGATCATTTTACCTTAAAGTTGCTTAACTATTCACAATAATAGTAATTTTGACCAGGGGTGCACAAACGTTTGCATCCCACTGTATGTCTTACATTGAGAAAGTCAGGTCTGACTGTTAAGTGGTCGCCTGACCGTTCTAAATATAATAGACACTCTGGAAATCACTAAAGCTAGTCAAATTATAACTATGTGGACTGCAGGATTTCAGCAAACAATAAGGAAATCAGGACCTCTGCCCAAGGCCCGATTAGTCCTTTTGCCAATCATTGATGAGCCCTTCTAGGGAATTACTGTGAATATTATTAGGGCCTCTGGCTATACTCAGTAGTTCTGGGAAGCACTTCATCCTAACAATGGTAGATTATGCTATTCAATACCCAGAAGCTAAAACTCTGTCATCTATTAAGTCCAAGATGATAGCCAGTATCCTCCTCACAATGATTTCTCATGTAGAATTTCCAAAGGAAATGTTTAAGGATAAGGTGACTTAGTTTATTATCAATTTTTACAGTGTTCTTGTAATAAAATACCATCAAGCTAGTCCCTACTACCCACAGACCCATGGTCTATGTAAGCAAATTAACGGGACCTTAAAAGATATTCTAAACATGATGTTTTTGTCTGGGAACTGTATGCTCCATACTTTTCATTTACTTATCGAGAAGTATTTCAATAACTACAATTGAAGAAAACAAGTTTATGAAGTGGAACAGAAAGTGCGTCTGTTAAATTCTCACGACCCAAAATAAACTGCAGACTGCTTAGTAAGGTTCATATCTCATCCATCTAAATTCTATAAATTATGTGGTCACTGTGGATCATGAATGGAAAAAGAAAAGGGTTTTCAATGTCAAAATGATGAAGGACCATTATGATAGGCCAGCTTATTCCCTGCCAGTTTTCAGTTTGCCAGAGGGGGAGATGAATGCTCCTGTTTTTGAGGATGGGTTCATTGAGGATGCACAGTTTTACCCACAGCTGAGGGCCGGAAATCACAGCTGTGCAAAGTACTTCACCTGTCACGCTAGGTACCATGCGTATGGCAAAAGAGAAGGGAAATCCTGTATTTAGCGAGAGAGAAGATGGTGACCCCTGACAATCCTACTTCCGGTCCCTGGGGTTCCTCACCATCCTAGATATCCCTCACCCTATGCGCCATGCTGGATACCTGACTTTAGGTATCCCTCGTATTAGGCCCTAAATAGGAACGGGTGGGATGAGCTCTTCATCAACCCCACTAAACAACTATAGAAGACACAATGGGGACACACAGTGGGAAAACATGAACTACTTATCATTAGATGAATCAGGTTTGGAGTTCAGCAGAACTTCCAGCAATGATACCACAGAGGAGTACAAACCACCTGCTTGCCACCTCAGCTGGAATGAACTGAAAATATCACCAGCCCAGCCCATAGCAAGGAAGGGGTATTTAAACACCAAGGGAATAATGATAATCAACAGCTGGGTCGAAGTTGAGGTCCTGCTGGGTCCAAAAGGGAGAGAGATTAATCCAACAGGAAGACTATCTATACGCATGAATACTGACAGCAGAATCACTGGAAAGTCACGGAGCATTCTGTGCTGCCAATCGCAGTGACCTTCTACGACCCGAAAACATATGACTGTCTGTCACCTGTGGACACACCTGTGACACCACCCCTACCTAGCCACTTTAAGAAGGAAACCCCCAGGAGGATCCAGCTAGCTATCTACCAGTTTGACACTCTGGACCATCCAGTTATCAGGCAGTCTGCGATCAATAAACTAATGGATTATTTTCATCTGTGACTTGGATCAAAAATAGACACACAGTCAGCAAAAACACCTGAGTCATGTGAACAGCACTGTTCATTATAATAGGAACGTGTTCCACCTTGTCCTGTCCAGAGTTATTGCCCAATGAAGAGTTTTTGTTGTTGTTTTTTTTTTTCACAATGTAAAAATATTAGGGATGAGCGAATGTATTCGACACTATTTGGTATCCGACGGATAACAAGCTATTGACACCATTCGGTATCCAACGAATAAAACAGTATCCACTCCGATACTTTCAGTTCATTTCTGACTTCCTGGCGCCTGTTTTCCAGCCAATGAAGACATCTAATGTTGCTTGCTATCACAGTAACGCCGCAGCCATCTTTGTTGTGGTGTTACTGGGATTGGCTTGGCCGCACAGCGTCACAGGGGCTATCTAAGCCAGCGGCCATTTTGTGAACACGCAGTCATTAGGGAGCTGGTGGTGTAGATAGACTGTATTGTGTGCGGGAGAGTGTTCTTAGATCCAACTAATAAATAATTCTTCTAAGGGCTGAAGAGAGTGTCCAGTAGCTGCTAGCAGCTCCATAAATCGCCAGACCACAAATCTGTGAATGCAAACCCAGCTATAGGGCTCTCTGTGTCTATCCATCGGTCTCTCTCTTTGTCGGTCGGTCTCTCTCTCTGTCTGTCATTCTATCCCTCTCCCCCCCTCTCTCATACTCACCGATCACCAGCGTGGCGCTGCACGGCTGTCACAAAGCCACGGCGGCTTCTTTTGCTTTTGAAAATGATGGCCGCTCATTATTCCATCTCGTATTCACTGCTTCCCCCACCCACCGGTGCCTATGATTTGTTGCATTCAGACGAGCCCCCACACTGAGTGACAGCTGTCTCACTGCAACCAATCACAGCCGCCGGTGGGAAGGTCTATGTAGTGCAGTAAAATAAATAAATAAATCATTTTAAAAAAATGGCATGCGGTCCCCCCAATTTTGATACCAGCCAAAGTAAAGCCACACAGCTGAAGGCTGGTATTCTCAGGATGGGGACTCCCACGTTATTGGGAGCCCCCCAGCCTAAAAATATCATCTAGCTGACGCCCGGAATTGCCGCATCCATTAGATACGACAGTCCCGGGACTCTACCCGGCTCATCTCAAATTGCCCTGGTGCGGTGGTAATCGGGGTAATAAGGCGTTAATGGCATTCCTAGGTTAATCATGGCAGGTGTCTATGAAACACCCCCCATGATTAACCTGAAAGTGAAAGAAAATAAAAACATACACCCGAAAAAATCCTTTATTTGTAATAAAAGACAAAAAAGAAAACACCCTCTTTCACCACTTTATTAAAATCCCCAATTACCCCTCTAGGTCCGGCATAATCCACACGAGGTCCCACGACGCATCCAGCTCTGCTACATGAAGCTGACAGGAGTGGAGCAACTGAAGTGAGTCGCGCTATCAGCGGTGACGTCACTCAGATTACCCGCGGCCACCGCTCTTAGGTGGAGGACTCCAGCTGGCCACGGGTAAGCTGAGTGACAGCACCGCTGATCGCGTGGCTCACTTCAGTCACTCAGGGGATTTGCGGTCACCGGTGAGTCCTTCACCTGTGATACCAAATCAGGCCGTGTCACACAGACAGAGCCGCGCGATGGCAATGAAGTCGGGTGAAGTTCATCCGAGTTCATTCTGATCGTGCAGCTCTGTCTCGCAGCCAGCCATGCTCTATGGAGATGTAGCAGAGCCGAGTGGGACCGCACTGTCAAAAATGCATCCAAAATGCATTCAAAATGCATCCAAAATGGAGCGTTTTGGATGCTTTTTGAAACGCACATGCAGTGTAAAGTATGAGGAAGGGAATGTGAATGAGCAAAGCTGCAGTGTAAAGTATGAGGACGGGAATGTGAATGAACAGAACTGCAGTGTAAAGTATGAGGACGGGAATGTGAATGAGCAGAGCTGCAGAGTAAAGTATGAGGAAGGGAATGTGAAGGAGCAGAGCTGCAGTGTAAAGTATGAGGAAGGGAATGTGAATGAGCAAAGGTACAGTGTAAAGTATGAGGAAGGGAATATGAATGAGCAGAGCTGCAGTGTAAAGTATGAGAAAAGGAACGTGAATGAGCAGAACTGCAGTATGTGTATAACTCCCTGAGGGTAACTTACATATAACCTATTTTGAGCTTCATAATGCTAACAAAGCCTTGTTAAGGTCCAAGTAACCTCAACCCATCTTGCTAGTGGAAAACAGTAACATTGGTATATAACAGCTCATTTAACTTCAAACTGCAGTTTCAGACTTTGTAGACTTCTTAAACTGTATAAACTGTTCTAATATTAAACCATTTTGGGTTAAGATACCTGTGTTGGCCATGTTTATACACAGGCAGTGCAAACTGAAGATCCTGTGGCTTTAGATCCTGTGGCTTTTTAATAAGTGGACTGAAAAATGATCCTTGTATGGGGAGTATGTTCTTTGAGAACAAATCTTTGATTATTAAAGCAGCAATAGTTTTTTCACAAGCTGTCCAACAATTATCCCTTTATTTAAGTAGACAAAATGGATGTTTTCAAATCGAAGTTTTTGGTCTTTCTTTTGTGAATTGGAACAGGTTTACTATTTACAAAATGATTAAAGGGGTTGGCCTCAACTTTACATGTCCCATTCATGTGATCCAAGTGCCATAGCACTTTAATAAATACCTTGATTTGTCAAATCCTGCTGTAAGCTGAGCTGCTCTTCTGGTCACTTAATCTCTTGCTGATAGTCTCCTGGCTTCTTGTGTTGGTGTAGCGCCCACGGGGCAGGCAGTCAGCCTACTCATCGCCGGGCTGTTTCAATTCGGGTCAGGCGTTGACACGGGGTGGCCTTGCCTGGTTCCGTTGACCCAAGGTGCTCAGTTAAATGGTGGGGGAAGCGGGGTATTGGGAAAAGTTTGTCATGACGCCACCTGTGGTATGCGGCCTGGGAATAGCCGCCGCTGCCAGGTTCCTCGCCGAGGCCGGTGTTATGGCAACTGGGATGGCGTCGCTCCCCACAGGCGGAGCAGGCCCCAGGTGGATGATGAGGGTTGTAATGGCGCCGGTAAGGACAAACCAACACAGTCTCTGCAGGTTCAGGGTGTAGTTTACTCACAACTTCAGCTGTCAGCCCAGTCACACTGGTCACTACCGTGATGGGCTCGGTCAATCCCAGATCCGGTAAGGGGTCACCACCGGTGTTTTGAGAGAGAAGGAGTGAGAGTCCTATTTCTAGGGTGTCCCCCTCTGCAGTTAGGCACCCTGGCTGAACTCCCACTCCAAGCCCCTGGTCGCAGTAAAGTCCAAGTTTTCCAGAGATGTCTTGCCAGAACTATGTTCCTGATGGGTCTGTTTTAGTCTGTAAGAGTCTTTTGAGGTGCATGTGTTCTGTCTATTTCTACTCCAAGTGGAACCCGCCCTCCAGGTGGCTGGCTTCAGTGACCGGGAAGTCCATGTTTGTATGGCCACCCCCTTGCCTACTCTGAGCCAACCCACACCACTCTGTGTAAAGACTCCTAAGCTGTATGTAGTGTGTGAATGTGGAACACCGGTTATTAACTCCATCCTTACCTGAGATAGATACCGCACCTTAATTGAGGTGCAGTACCCTGTGGCGACTAGAGTCTCAGGGGCGCCACATTTGGCATGTCAGATTCTCTTTCACATCCGGGCTTTGGTAACTGATGGGCATGGTGGGTTGGCACATAGTGAGCGTAGCTTGCCATCAAAGAGTAGGGCTGCATTCAGCAGAGCTCTCTCGATATCTATGAATACAGCCACTTCTCCCTGCAGAGCAAGCCGTGTCTCCTCTCTGTATGTATACAGCAAGATATTTCAGTGGCGCACCCCTAAAAGTGGCAGACCACATGGCCACTATGGAGCCCGTGAGTCGGGGACACCTGATGGCTGCTCTAGGCGCACCCATGCAAATTTAGTTGAAAGTAATAAAGGAATAACTCCCTCTTCCATCATTGTCCCTGTGTGTCTGAGCTCTGATGTCTCAGTGCAGTGGGCACAATAATTTTACTACATTGTGCCTGCTCTGCCGAGCAGTGCAGAGCTGCAGACCAGAAGATATAGAGACCAGAGCAGCGGGGTTACGAGGTGTGGCAAGTAATATATATATATATATATATATATATATATATATATATATATATATTATATATATATATATACAGTGCCTTGCAAAAGTATTTAGCCCCCTTGAATTTTTCAACTTTTTCCCCAAAACTGATAGACATATACCCCAAACGACTTGCAGCTGTAATCGCAGCAAAAGGTGGCGCTACAAAGTATTAACTTGAAGGGGCCGAATAATATTGCATGCCCCAATTTTCAGTTTTTTATTTTTATTAAGTTTAAAATAAGCAACAAATATGGTTCACTTTCACAATTGTGTTCCACTTGTTGATTCTTCACCATAAATATTCAATTTTTTTATCTTTATGTTTGTGTGCCACCCCTGCGACAGCCGACAGGCTGCTCGGACCTGGATCCGCAGTGGCTCGAGGGGTCTCCGGATCTGAGGCGGGGTCGCGCGGCTACCTCGGAAATAAAAAGGGGGGTTGGTGTTTTGGGTGGTGAATGGAATAATGTTCGTGACGTCACCCATGGTGCGTGGTAATGTGAGAGACCACCGCTGCTGTTGGGGAGCCCGGTGACAATGTTGAAGCAGCAGGATGTTTAACTCCTCCATGGGTAGGGGTCTGGTGTCCCGGGGCCCGGTGATGGATGGAGTGCGGACCCGTCGGGGTGAAGGGATATCGGGTACTCACACAGTCCAAAGTCACTGACGCTGACACCAGGTAAACCAAACTCTTGAATGCACTGCTTCTCTTGGTTGAACACGCTGGGTCCGTGCCCCTTTGGTGTTGCTGGTTGGTCTGAAGCCTTGTCCCTTGGCACTGTGTATAACTTGGTGGATCCCTTTCGCCTAAGACTACTCGGGTCCCGCTCAAATGCGTGGATAGCAAGGTGAGCCTGCTCTCAGGGTTCACACTTGGGATTTTCTGGACGATTTTGGGAAGTCCTATCCCCCTCGTTGCGCTAGTACCCCAATTCTGAAGCGGGTGGGGAATGGTTCCTGAAGACTCCATTCCCGTCGGGTGAATTACTGAACTGCGTGAAGCTTCTTCCCAGCCTAGGGTCCGCGTACCCCATCATGCCCTGGCCCCTGCCCGGTTGTAGCACAAGGCAGACGGCCTGCTCTCTGTGCAGCACCGTACCCCCTGTCACTACCCCCTGCAACCGGGGTTCCAGCTCCTTCTGGCCAGGCCAACGTCTGGCACCTGGGACAGGTACAGTAGCCCAGCTCCACAGCGTGACCTGCAATGTCACCACTGTCTCACTGCTCAACTCTACTCAGCTCAACAACTGACATCTCTGCCCTCCCTCTTCCATCCCCCATTTGGGTGGCCCTATTCCCCTCAGGCTGCCCAATGGGTGGTTGGTGGGTGTGGTGCAGAGTGTTCCTCAGGATTTCTGTATACCTGTTGGTAGCAACACCAAATTGACAGGACCCGTAAGCAAGGCAGAGTGGGTACCATGCAGAAGGGCAGATTGCACGGCACCCTTGTGACGACCTGATAGGACAGGGTGTCACATTTGAAGCCTGAAATGTGGGAAAAGGTTGAAAAAGGGGCCAAATACTTTTGCAAGGCACTCTATTTGGTTGCAAACAATTTGGAATACATAACTGCAATCAATTGCTTCCTATAACCATAAGCAAGTTTCTTATACCTCTCAACTGGAATTTTGGACCAATCTTCTTTTGCCAACTGCTCCATGGCTCTCATATTTGAAGAGTGCCTTCTCCCAACAGCAATTTTAAGATTTCTTCATATGTGTTAAATGGGATTTAGATCTGGTCCCATAGAGCTGTATGTCGCGCCCCGGGGCGGCCGGGTTGCTCGGATCCGGACGGTCCGTGGCTCGAGAGTTCTGGATCCGGGGACACCAGTTTTAAATGAAAAGAAAAAGAAAAAAAAAGTCCGACTACGCCATTTGCGGTGTGCAGCCAGTGATGGTAGGGCCGCCGCTGCGGGTTCCCGCTGGGGGTGATGGATGGGGCAGCGTGGATGGTGGAGCTCTCCACGACCAGGACTTTTCTCCAAGGGTAGGTGAAGGGTTAACGTGGAGGCACAAAGCAATGAAGCAGTCCAAACAGAGAGTGCAGTTTGATTATCTTTACTTACTGTGTTCGCGCCCTGGAGATGTCCTGGATCACAGGTGCGCCCGAGTACTTTATAGCTGTGCCAGCCAACCTGGTGCCACTCTCCCACTGATGCACTCTAGTGTATTTGTTGGCCCTCCCTGGCATGGAGCTCCTGGAGGTCCGTCTAGTGTCTGGGTCCTGCCGCAGGCAGCTTGGACTATTTAAGGCAATATGTCCCAGTCCTCCCTTTGCTGCTGTTGCCTCAGACGTTAGTGGTGGCAGATAAGTCCTGGAAACTCACCCGCCTGGCAGAGTTAGCAGATGGCTTGAAGTCCTGGTCTGTTCTGGGATCTGAACCCCGTGCGTGCAAAGTACTGGGAGCCCTGGATGTCCACCCCACAGGATTCCTCTGTCCTTTGAGCTTGCTCTCTCACTCTCCAACTACTTTCCTCCTCTGAGCGGCTGATCTTTCTACTCAGGTCTTTGCAGAGTCTTTGCTACTTTCAATGTGTCTCAAGATTCCTTTGTCTGTCTTGACACCTGTTTTTTTACTACCACTCACTTCTCTCCTCCACTCATTCCTCTCTCCTTCAAGTCCTTTCTCCTTTCTCTGTCTTCCTCTGACTAGCCACACTACCCAGGTCACTCGCTTCTCCCCCAGGTCTCGTCCCTCCTTTCCCAGTTGGCTGCCTGTTAGTTCACAGTGCCCAGCCCTGTCACCTGGTTCTAAGAGAGGGTCTCCCGTCCTGGCTGTGAGTGTAAATGTCCTGGTGTGCTAGTGTGTGTACTGACTGGCACAGTCAGGTAGGACCGAAGTTGTTACTTTGTTGTTACTTTATTTTTGTGACACCTGGTTACTGCAGGGGCGTCACATGTCCATTTCAGAACACTTCAGTGTTTTGTTTCCAACCAATTCCAGATACTTCTTTAAGTATGTTTAGGGTCATTGTCCTGTTGGAAGACCCATTACCATATTGGACACTACATTGCCCACAAAATCCTTTGGTAACCTTCATATTTCATGATGCCTTGCACACACAGTCAAGGCACTTAGTTCCAGAGGCAGGAAATCAACCCCAAAATATCTTTAAACCTCCACCATATTTGACTTTAGGTACTGTGATTTTTTTTTGTAGGTCTAATTCCATTTTCGGTAAACAGTAGGAAGCTGTGCTTTACCAAAATGCTGTATCTTGGTCTCATTTATCCATAAGAGACTTTCCCAATAGGATTTTGGCTTACGTACATCAGTGTCGACGCGAACTATCTGTCAACATTTCAATTACATTAAACTGTATGGTAGGAGGCCTAGGAGGTCCCTACTGCTGACACAGAGACATAAAAAAGCTAGTCTGCAGTTTACCAAAGTGTACGTGAGAGTAAGCTAACTTCCATTTGAGAAAGCATCTTGCGGATAGATGAGACCAAGATAGAGCTTTATGGTAAAGCACATCATTCTACTATTTATCGAGAATTGAATGATGGCTACAAAGTAATGAACACAGCATCTACAATCAAATAAGGTTGAGGTGTAAACATGTTTTGAGGTTGTTTTGCTGCCTCTGGAACTACAAGGATCACACCAAATTGGATGGACACAAAGCGCTGGAGAGTTCTGAAGTGGCACAAATGAGTCTGGAGCTAAATCCCATTGAACACCTGTGGAGAGATATTAAAATGCTGTTTGAAGAAGGCGCCTTCAAATATGAGAAACCTGGAGCAGTTTGCAAAAGAAGAGTGCTGTTCCGATACACACAAATGAAATAAACATGTGGAGAACAAAACGTGTAATTGCAATAATTTTCTTGAAGAAATACTTCATTTTCTGAAACAATTTCATGGGTGCCAACATTTTGAGCCATGACTGTATTCCAGAATTCCCTCTGCATCCTCCTGGCTAATACCCTGCCAAAGGCACAAGATGCCATTTAGGACCTGTGTTTGGTAGTACTACTGCTTCGATAGCTCTACTGGCAGTGTTTCTGCTGCTGCTAGCGGCTCCCTCATTCTTAGGCATGGTGTGCTTTTTTCTTTTAACAACAATTTGTGCATTGCCATTGCCACTCTTTTATTATACATTTTCTACAATACTACAATTAAGTTTTGACAACCTTTTCAACTCAACCATTGCCAAAAAAGAAGTAATAAGAATTGCTAGATAGGCACACATACAGATGCATTGCTTTTACTTTACAGCAGTGTTCCCTAACGTCAGTTCTCAAAAGCCATTAACAGACCATGTTTTCTGGATTCCCTTAGTATCGCCTAAAGGGTACTTTAAACGCTGCGACATCGCTAGCAATAGCTAGCGCGATAGCACCTGCCCCCGTCATGTGTGCGACATTTGGTGCTCGCTGCCGTAGCGAACATTATCGCTACGGCAGCGTCACACGCACATACCTTGTCAGCGACGTCACTGTGACCGCCGAACAATCCCTCCTTCAAGGGGGAGGTGCGTTCGGCATCACAGCGACGTCACTAAGCGGCCGGCCAATAGAAGTGGAGGGGCGGAGATGAGCGGGACGTAACATCCCGCCCACCTCCTTCCTTCCGCATTGCCGGTAGACGCAGGTAAGGAGATGTTCGTCGTTCCTGCGGTGTCACACATAGCAATGTGTGATGCCGCAGGAACGACAAACAACATCGTACCTGCAGCAGCAACAATATTAAGGAAAGGAGCGACGTGTCAACGATCACCGTTTTTGGACGATTTTACGATCGTTGATCGTCGCTCCTTGGTGTCACATGCTGCGATGTTGCTACTGGTGCCGGATGTGCGTCACTAACGACGTGACCCCGATGATATATCGGTAGCGATGTCGCAGCATGTAAAGCACCTTTTAGTCATAATTTCATCACCTGTAAAATACTTAAGAAATCCTTAAAATATGATCTTGGCAACTTACGTTGAGGGACACATCTACAGCGTAGTTGCACACTTACTAAATATAGGTGATAAAAAATATACATGTCTATAAATTTAAACAAGGGAGAGGACATAATGAAGGGCATTTTGTTCTTTCTTATTGATCTAGAGAACCATTATTTGATTCATCATTCAGCTCCAACTCTAGGTAGATATGCCTTTTCGTGTTTGAACCTCTTTCATCTTCTGACAAAGGGAAGATTTTAGGGAGGTATTACATGAAAGCACTTTTTACCATATTTTTATACAGTGCCATTTATATACTTTTACAATGTAATCATGTCATTCTTTATATAATATCACTTCTTAAGACAAAACAACAGACATGACCCAAAATGATCGAATTTATTGAAATTTAAATTTGCAGCTAATCTTATATACTGCTCAGCTTATACTTTTCCAGAAAAGATTTATGGCTATTTGAGCTCTGCTAGGACTGTACTGAACACCTTTCAAGCTATTTAATGAAAAAATAAAGCCTTAGAAATGACAGTGACCTCAACATATCTGTCAGGGGAAAACAGATGGTAACCAACAGCCTGTTTAATCCATTCCCAACATGGTTTCCTCTCTTTCTTCTAAAAGCCTTCATGTTCTTATTTTCCAGTTGTGATAGCCATATAATGGCTGGTTTCGATCGTGTGATAAACTAGAAGTCAAGGAAAAATTGCAAGGGCAGGAAAACTACGAAAAATAGCTCAATTTCACATACCTTTTTTTGTTTTTTATTTACACTGTTTATTACATGTTAAAAATTGCAAGAAAATGTGATTTTCCAAGCCAGTACAATTATAGTGATACCGAATATGCATAGTTTTTTTTCTTTTCAAAGTAGTGAAATTGGGAAATTTTGAAAAAAAATTGCACTTAAGTCAACATTTTCCAAGACCTGTAACTAGGAATGAGCGATCCGGAACTGTAACATTCGTGCTTCATACTGGACACTAGGTGTCCAGTGTTCAAATCTGAATACAGACTTCGCACAGAAGTACATGGTCTAGTTTAGAGTTTTGAAAAAGATTTGATGCTGAATAAAGTTTATTGAAAAACTGCAACTCAGCTAATCAACAAGCAGCCATTAAAATAATTCCGTGTATTAGCATGGCTGTGATGGGCCAGCACACCATGTGACCCGGCCTGTTTAACTGCTAGATCACAGATTGCTCTGCCATTGTGCTCTTACTAGTGTATTGACATGATAGTGCTCTAGAGAGGGACAGTGTTGGGTTACTCTTCCTAATCTTCTCTCTGCTAGCTCATAAAACATGAAAGTAGAATACTGACTAAAGATGATGGTGTTACTGTCAGAGGTAACATCATCATTCTGTGACTCTGATCAGTGATGTGACGTGACATATGTTCCTTTATGCCCTCTGCTTCCTCCAAAATAATACGCTTTACAGAGGTAAAGGAGGCCAACTGTGACTTGCATTTGGTTCTAGTACTGATGGGATGAATGGTGCCAGCACTGAGTTGGGTTTTGCTTCTAGCACATCACCCCCCGTTCACTGCAAATGCTACTTTTTAATTTGCCATACATTTTGGAGACAAAAATAACATTTACAAAAATAAATAACAGTTATCCAATTAGGGAAATATATGTAATCAACCAAGAATACTAAGCAGGGTACAATAAAAGCCTCATATGACTATAAACTACCCTTTATATTGGAGTGACATGTAAATGTCTCCATTTTGACAACTTAACTGTTGTGCTAAAATAGATTTGTACAGTTAAATGTCTCATATAATTACATAGTTACAACCTTTCTACACCAGTTATACATTCTCTATTGCTAGATTATTAATAACCCACAATGTCATTTGTTGTGAAAAAAAAAACATCTAGCTATTTTTTAAATATAAAGTAGCAACAAATCCAGCTCACAATCTCTGCATCCAGTCTCTGCTCAGAGCCCGGACAAAGGCCTCGCCACGGCCTGATAATCGAACAAGTAAAGGAAAGTCCAGTTGAGCTGGACTTTCCGTTACTTGTTCTATTTTTTAAATGCTGAAATAGTGTCTGACATTACTACCTCCTATGGTGCGGCATTCCAGAGTTTGACTCCTCTAATGATAAAGAGCCAATTCCTATTTATGCGCTGGAATTGCAATTCCTCTACACAATGTGGGGATTACTGGCTGATAGCCTGGGTTAATCTTAGCATTATCATTTGACTGATTCTGTTATCATGTTTGCCTACACAGGCATTTCCTCATGTATCAGCCATTGCACTAAAAAGAGGAATATACCAAGCCACCAATGTTGGTATCCAAGCCATCATTAATCTAAACATACCCTTCTATTGGCTTGTGGCGCCCCTGAGGCTTCCGTCGCCACAGGAACATTGCACCCCATCCAGCGGTGTGATGTACCATTCTGGGTAAGGAAAGGAGGAAAGGAGTGAACGCCGGTCCCCAGGCAAATCTACACTACACCCATTGTTAGGTACACACTGGGACCAGGGACAGTGGCAGTAACCCTCCCATGCTGCATGCTGGGAGGGGCCGTAAGACCCATCCCTGCTCCTATAGGGTACAGCTTAGCAACTGGTGAGGTGGGAGGAGCCATCAGAGAGCAGACAGGGAAAGGAAGGTCAAGTTTAGTCAGATAGAGAGAGAGAGAGGAGAAGGAGGAGGAGGTCTGCGGGAGGCAGACGAGAAGGAGAAGCAGAAAGAAAGCTCTAGTCAGACAGGAGCTAAGAGAAGAAAGTGACGCTTCCTGGTGAAGAACCTGGGACTCAGAGGGTCCAGGTGACACCAAGCAGAGGAAGAGAAGGGATCCCAGGGCCACAGAGAGCTTTTGAGCTGGTGGCCTGTTCCACAGGAACATCGGTGGAGGGATCAAGCTGCAACAGGGGACGGTCCCTAGAAACCGGAGGAGTGAAAAATTATCTCCAACAGTAAAAACCGAGGCCCAGGGAAAGTTGCAAACTCCCAGGGCCACAGCCCACAGCAGAACCTCTGGAAAAGGGGCAAATAACCGCCAGGCGAGCTCCCAGCCCGGAGGCTGTTGTGGAGGCCGAGCCAGGTTCATCCTACAAAGGCAAGGTTTAAGGAGACAGCTGCAGACAGAGACACCTGAGAGAAGGGTACCGGCTTTCATTCCAGGAATTACCCAGGATCGGCGGAGGTCCCTGACAGTGGGTCTCAGCAGTCCAGAGGCATCAGTGTGCTTAAGCCCAGGAAGTGTGAGTAAAGACCTTGGAATTGCACCCTCTGGTGTTGTCTCAGTTATTGTCGCCTGCATAGACTTCCACCACACCATAGACTCTCACGAGCACCAACTGTGCCCCGGGGTATTGCTCCACCTGTAGGGAGCAGTACCATCATTGCTGCCATTCCATCACCCCAGAGGCCTCATACAGCAGCGGCGGCTTAATAGCCGCATACCACAGGTGGCGTCACGAACACAAACTTTATTCACCCCCAACACTCCAGCCATATTTAATTGACACCCACCAGGGCCACGGAGTCGGGCCCCGCCACCACTGACGACCCCCGGACTAGTCCGGCCCGGCACTGGGTGTCCCATAGCCCTGGAGTGGGCGAGTCAACTTTGGCGTCATGAACAGGATAACGTGCCCGGTCCCACCGGGTACTGTGTGCCTTAAAGAATCGTGAAATAGCCTGTGTTTTACTGTGAGAAACTGCCGCCATTGAAGCCACTGAGCGCAGAAAGAAGGGGGGCGTGTCTGCAGAAAGAGCGCGAAAAGAAGCCCCGCCCCCTTGTCTAAGAAGAGAGCGCGAAGCAGTGCCCGCTATGGAGAGCGGAGGAAGAAGATATGGCGCCTAGAAAAGCTGGCTGGCTGGCAGAACGAGTCTAAATGCCAGACCAGCAGATAAAGAAAATGTACCTGATTGCAAGCGGAGCGGTGCCGGCCGTGATGGGCTGAGCGCCAGTCTGGCGCCAGATGCTGGTGCAGCCTCCGGCCCCGCCTCCAAGAAAGGAAAGGGTGCAGCCGAGTGGCGTGGTCGAGCACCCGAGCAGAGTGGTAGAAGACGGTCCCCAGGCAAGCAGCATGGCGGAGAAGCTGCGGCCAGACACCCCGGCGACCCAGAGGCTGGAGCCTGGACTGGAGTTCCTGAGAGAGGAAGTCGAGCTCCTCACCCGGAGGCTGAGTGCCCTGCAGGCTGAAGTGGGACGGCGGGTGGAGAGCGCAGAGCAGAGAGCGAGTGCCGAGCAGAACCAGGCGGCAGCAGAAGTCGTGGGCCACCGAGAACAGGCCGCGGTACTGGACCTGGGTAAGCTGCATGTTGCCACTGCCTGCCCGAGCCCCTGGTACGGCGAAGTGTCCCTGCCTAGCCCTCCTGCAGGCTTGCAGGAGGCGTCCGCCGACCGCACCCTAGCCACAGCATGCCCAGCAGCCCCCAGCAGCGCAGAAGGCTCCCAGGCCTCAGCGGGTCCCGATGAGTTGGTGGGCCCCTTGCCGAGCCCTCCTACTGCCCTGATGGATGCGTGCTCACTTGGGGTGAATTGGGATGCCGCTCCGGTCCGTGATCTGGGACTGGCCCGGCCCCTGCGCCCTGCCGAAACCCCGCTGGCAAAAGGGATAGCCTGCGCCCGCCAAGTGGAGCTGTTCCAGCAAGAGCGGGAGCTCCGGGAGGAGAAGCGGAGGGCCGTGGAGGCGTCCAACCTGGCCTCAAAGGCACAGATCCGGAAGGCCCGCAAGGGATCTCAGGGCCCAGTGAGAAGGGGCCAAGTGATTGACTTCAGGCAGACGGCGGGCTGGGGCTTCATCCGGGAGCCCGGCCTGGGCAAGGATGTCTTTGTCTCCCACTGCGACATTGAGGAGCACTTGACCAAGGGCCACCCAGGGCACGACGTCCAGCCCGGCGACCAGGTGGAGTACACACGGCTGATGGGGAGCCGTGGCTGGTATGCCCTGAGTGTTCACATCTTGCGGGAGGAGGCAGCCCCAGAAGAACCGGAGTGGCGCCGCACTATGCCAGCGTGCAGTACCACCCCCGCCAGCAGCACTACCTCAGAGCAGGCCCAGGCCGCAGAACTTTGCAGCAGGCCTGCTACAGCCACTCAGGAGACGCAGACCAGGATCTCCATAGCCTATATGCTGCCTAGGGCCCTGCCAAAGCGGGACCCCAAGGACCCCAGCACTGAAGAGTGAAAAGAAAGGAATGAAGATGTAGCAGAACTGTATATAGCCCCTGTCTGCCCCTCATCCTTTTTGAAGATGTCCCTTTTGTTTTGCCCTTATGTTCTTTTCGAAGATGACACACTTTCCTGCCTTACTGCCCCTTGTGCTTTTCGAAGAAGTCACCCCCCTTTTGTTTATGTGTTACCGGGCCACGGAACTGGAATGTGGTCCCCGGTGAATGTGAGTGTGTAAATGTGTCCTGTGTTACCAGGCCACTGGACTTAGTGGCTGGTTCGTTTTCTTTGCAGCCCCCTTAAATTAAGAAAGTTAAAAGACGTTTTGGGCCACTGGACTGTGTGGTCAGAAGATCCCTATGTAAATAGTTGCACCTGTTGTGCCCCCTACCAAAATTATGGTGGAAGTGCCACACCGTGCAATGGACTGAAAGTGCACACTTAGAGTTTCTTTATAAGAATGTTTAAAACGTTAAAGTATCTGTGCCTCCCATAAAGGGAAGAAAAGTTTTATTGTTTTATGTTATGCATAACAAAAATTTTGCAATTCCTTCCACATTTTTCTGTTGTTTTTCAGCCCGAGGATGTGCTGGGATTCGCTGTGGGGGAGTGTGGTGCCCCTGAGGCTTCCATCGCCACAGGAACATTGCACCCCATCCAGCGGTGTGATGTACCATTCTGGGTAAGGAAAGGAGTGAACGCCGGTTCCCAGGCAAATCTACACTACACCCATTGTTAGGTACACACTGGGACCAGGGACAGTGGCAGTAACCCTCCCATGCTGCATGCTGGGAGGGGCCATAAGACCCATCCCTGCTCCTATAGGGTACAGCTTAGCAACTGGGGAGGTGGGAGGAGCCATCAGAGAGCAGACAGGGAAAGGAAACTCAAGTTTAGTCAGATAGAGAGAGAGAGGGGAGAAGGAGGAGGAGGTCTGCGGGAGGCAGACGAGAAGGAGAAGCAGAAAGAAAGCTCTAGTCAGACAGGAGCTAAGAGAAGAAAGTGACGCTTCCTGGTGAAGAACCTGGGACTCAGAGGGTCCAGGTGACACCAAGCAGAGGAAGAGAAGGGATCCCAGGGCCACAGAGAGCTTTTGAGCTGGTGGCCTGTTCCACAGGAACATCGGTGGAGGGATCAAGCTGCAACAGGGGACGGTCCCTAGAAACCGGAGGAGTGAAAAATTATCTCCAACAGTAAAAACCGAGGCCCAGGGAAAGTTGCAAACTCCCAGGGCCACAGCCCACAGCAGAACCTCTGGAAAAGGGGCAAATAACCGCCAGGCGAGCTCCCAGCCCGGAGGCTGTTGTGGAGGCCGAGCCAGGTTCATCCTACAAAGGCAAGGTTTAAGGAGACAGCTGCAGACAGAGACACCTGAGAGAAGGGTACCGGCTTTCATTCCAGGAATTACCCAGGATCGGCGGAGGTCCCTGACAGTGGGTCTCAGCAGTCCAGAGGCACCAGTGTGCTTAAGCCAAGGAAGTGTGAGTAAAGACCTTGGAATTGCACCCTCTGGTGTTGTCTCAGTTATTGTCGCCTGCATAGACTTCCACCACACCATAGACTCTCACGAGCACCAACTCTGCCCCGGGGTATTGCTCCACCTGTAGGGAGCAGTACCATCATTGCTGCCATTCCATCACCCCGGAGGCCTCATACAGCAGCGGCGGCTTAATAGCCGCATACCACAGGTGGCGTCACGAACACAAACTTTATTCACCCCCAACACTCCAGCCATATTTAATTGACACCCACCAGGGCCACGGAGTTGGGCCCCGCCACCACTGACGACCCCCGGACTAGTCCGGCCCGGCACCGGGTGTCCCATAGCCCTGGGGTGGGTGAGTCAGGCCTCCTGAGGAACCCGTTCATGGGTGAAACGTGTTGAGGCATCAGGCATGGTCTCAAAACATCAGTTGAGATAAGTAATTTTGATCCCGTCACTTGTCCACCTGCCAATTGTTTTTGAATCAATTAATTTTGCACATTATCATATCTTTAGACACCGTCACTTTTTTCCTGGCAGGGATTCTAGGGACAGTGAGGGAAAGTCGACGGTGAGTGGGGGCACCACAGCGACATCCAGGGCACCGACCCCTGCTGTCAGGTAGTGCACAGGAAGGTTTATTGCATTAGGGTCAGCCATCTTCTTTCCTGTGCACTTAAGTTTATGTTAAGTTGGTTTAATCACAGTGTTGGTTTTAAACATCTTTAATAAAACATTGTATTTTAATAGGGAAAGATTTATACATATTGTATTTTCTCACTATCCTGACAGCATTCTTCTACCCCAATTCCTCTACACACAATAAATCTGCTCTGAACCTTTGTAAGGTCCTTAGAAGGAACAAATCATGTGCTAGTTCTTTATTTATATATATACTTATAAATTACTTAAAATGACATTGCCTCTTAGGCATCTTTTTTGTAAGCTAAACAAACTCAGGTTTTCCAACCTTTCAATGTAGGAGAGGCCTTCCAACCAATATAATAATCTAGTTTCCCAACTTTGAACTTTGAACATACTAAGGCCTTAATATTCTTTTTAAAATGAGACAAAAACTGTATCCACCATTAAAGATGTGCCCTTACAATTAAATTATAGAGGGGTTAATATATATTGCAATCACAGGATTTTATCTTTTTCTTTATACACCCTAAAATCTTGTTCACTTTTGCAGCTGGTGCTTGACATTGAGTACTGCTGCTCAGCTTACTTGTAACTAGAATAGTCCTTCTCCAACTCTGTAATGTAATCCCTAATCTTTCAATTTAATATACAGTTGGGTCCAGAACTATTTAGACAGTGACTGAATCTTCCTGATTTGGGCTCCGTATGCCACTATTTTTATTTAAAATGAAACAACTCAGCAGTGTAAACTTTCAGGTTTAATTAAATTGGTTGAACAAAAATATATTGTGAAAAGTTTAGGAATTGCAACCATTTTTCTACAAAGCCTCCTCATTTCAGAGATTCAAAAGTAATTGGACAAATCAACTTTACCATAAATAAAATGTTCCGTTTTAATACTTTGTAGAGAATCATTTACAGGCAATGACTGGTAGTTTTGTTTCTCTTCCATTGACTGCTCCTTTGACGGCATGTTGTGAGTTCACAGCAACAACTTCCAAATGCAAATGCCATACCTGGAATCAGCTCCCGACCTTTTACCTACTTAATTGCTGATGGATTAAGGAAGAAATAGCCCATGCAGCTCATTAAGGCGTTTTTGAGATAATTGTCCAATTACTTTTGGTCCCTTGAATAAAAAGGAAGCTACATATTGAAGAGCTGTAATTCCTAAACCCTCCAATTAGGATGTGAATACCCTCAAATGAAATATGAAAGTATACACTTTAAGCCCATACTGATTATATAATGATATCTTGAATGTGTTTTGGTAAACAACTAAAATAAAAAAAACTTATGTCACTGTCCAAATATTTCTGGATCTAGGTGTATAGGCAGCAATAGGATTACTCCAGCCTTGGTGCATTACTTTACATTTATGAATATTAAACCTCATTTGTCATTTGATTATTCATGCAGACATCTTATCTATATTATTCTATAATATTATACTGTCTATCTTGGTTTTTTTATTATCATACGTAGTATGAGTCATCAGCAAAGACAGACACTTTACATTCAATCCTACCCACAATGTCATTAGTAGAGAGGATAAAAAGAATGTGGCCTAGTACTGATCCCTGAAGTTCCCACTGCTGACTTTAGCTCCTTTAGAGAATGTAGCATTTGCAACAACTTTGTTTTTTTTCCCTTAAGCTTTTGCTTCTTACCCAGTTGCATATAGTTTCCCCTTGTCTCTGATGATGGAGATTTAGTATAAGGCTATTATGTGGTACAGTATCAAATGCTTTGGCAAAGTCCAGATAACTCACATCAGCTGCAAGGCCAACATCTAGATATGCATTTATCTCCACATACAAACTCAGCACATTCCTTAAACATTCTTATTTTTCATAAATCCATGGTCTTTGTCAGTTATTATAGTTTTCTCTGCAATATATTTTTGCAGGTCATCTCTTATAATGCCGTTGAAAACTTTGCACACCATTGATATCAGGCTTACTGGACGGTAAAAACACAAAAAAGGAATTTAGTTCAGCTCACCACTCCAAAGCAGGTCTCTCCAATTTCTGGTCCGGTGCACGGAACAAGTGGTTTGGCTACCACAGCTAAATAATCAGTCACATCAATAGGAGAAGGGGAGGAGAGAATATCCAGCACCAAAGTAATATAAAGATTCTTTATTCAAAATTCATAAAAAAAGTTAATTTCAACCAAGTGCAAAATATATTTACGCTTGACGCGTTTCGGAGAAAGTAGACTCCTTATTCATAACCAACATAACAGTTATGTTGCTTATGAATAAGGCGTTTACTTTCTCCGAAACGCATCAAGCGTAAATATATTTTGCACTTGGTTGGATTTAACTTTTTTTATGAATTTTGAATAAAGAATCTATTTATTACGTCGGTGCTGGATCCTCTCTCCTCCCCTCCTCCTCCTGATGTGACTGATTATTGGCGGTAGTTGCTTGCATCCACCTTCTATATTTTCTTAAATATCTGTACCATGTTAGCCATCCTCCAATTTTGTGGCACCAACTCTTTTATAAGATAGTCCAAAGGGTGCTTTACACGCTGCGATATCGGTAACGATATATTTTCGGGGTCATGTCGGTAGTGACGCACATCCGCCGCCGTTACCAACATCACAGCGTGTGACACCAATGAGCGACGATCAATGAGCACAAAAACGTGAAAAATCGTTGCTCGTTGACACGTTTCTCATTTCTTTATTATCATTGCTGCTGCTGGTACGATGTTGTTCGTCGCTCCTGCGGCACTACACATCGCTATGTGTGACACCGCTGGAGCGACGAACATCTCCTTACCTGCCTCCACCGGCAATGCGGAAGAAAGGAGGTGAGCGGGATGTTACATCCCGCTAATCTCCGCCCCTCCGCTTCTATTGGACACCTGCCGTGTGATGTCGCTGTGATGCCGCACAAACCGCCCCCTTAGAAAGGAGGCGGATCGCCGGCCAGAGCGACGTTGCAGGGCAGGTAAGTCTGTGTGACGGGGTAAGCGAGGTTGTGCGGCACGGGCAGTGATTTGCCCGTGTCTCACAACCGACAGGGGTGGGTACGATTGCTTGCGATCTCGCCAGCGAGATCGCAGCATGTAAAGTACCCCAAAGAAGAT
Source organism: Anomaloglossus baeobatrachus (assembly GCF_048569485.1). NCBI lineage: Eukaryota > Metazoa > Chordata > Amphibia > Anura > Aromobatidae > Anomaloglossus > Anomaloglossus baeobatrachus. Next base: position 108,648,178 of record NC_134356.1, on the reverse strand, counting down.
GAGATGTGTCAATTAATGAGCTTTCACAATATCTGTAGATTAATGCCGTCAGTCTTGGGGCATTGTCAATATCAAATACTTAGATGCACCATACTCATTCTTGTCTCAATTTAGCTTTATTAGATGGTGAACTTTGATTTCTATCTTGCTGAATGATACCTAAGCACAGACAGTTCATTGAAGAACACAGATGAAAAGTGTAGGTTTTCTATCTCAACCCACTATTGTATTAGTCCTGTACAATTATTTTTATGATCATCTTTTAAAGCACCATTCTAGTGTTTTATATTTTTTTGGATTGGCGCTTTAAATGCAAGTCCCCTGCCTCCTGTCTTATACTTATCCTCTGGCGTTTTCATCTTTTTTCAACACTGCTTGTTCTGGCACCCTCAATCTGTGCGTTGGAAGACGAGTTGACAGACAGCTTAACTCTTTCCCATCAATGCATTGACTCGGACGCTGGGGGTCCTTTACAACTTTTATTAATGAGATCAGTATAAAACTACAAGAAATAAATGAAAATACTAAGTACAACATACAACATATCTGAGTTACATAGCATTCCATTTGATACAGGACATGCAGGGTAAATGCACTACATGGCGAATACATATTAGCTAATGACAGGATAATACTTGCAGAACAGACCAACTACATTATAATTTTGATGAGCCCTAACCAGGGGATCATAACTCACCGACTGTGCTATGTAGAGGCAAACATAAGGAGCAGAGATCTGGAGAGATATTCAGCATGCAGAATGTGTGTGTTCATGTAACTGAAATGGCTGCTGAAGAAGAAGGGGCAGAGCCTATGCAAGGTCTGATGGGTAACTACATAAGCCTTGGTAGGACAATTTTCATTGCACAGTAACCAGTGAAACATTAAACTAACTGCAGTAAGACAACATTGTCAACAGATGGCGCTGTTGGATATCACTGGACAAGTGGACAGTATCAATGTCAATTACTAAATGTAATCTTATTACTTGGCATAATAAAATAATTATATGCATTTCTATGAAGGCATGACACTCCCCGTCTGGCATCCGGGGGAATGCCACAAACTTAAACTAGAGCAATAGAATAAGTTCAGATACAGGTCTAAGAAACAGCTTTCCACTTTGCTTGGGAATCTTGATTTCCACTTTCCTGACCTGTCCGTCTTGACTTGGGAAGACCTTGGTTACCAATCCTAGAGGCCACTCGTTCCTTTTAGACTGAGTGTTCTTCACTAGGACGACATTCCCAGGTTTCATGTTGGGTCTACTATCTTGCCATTTGTCTCTTGTCTGTAATGTAGAGAGATATTGTTTTCTCCACTTAGTCCAGAAAAGGTCTACTAACATTTGAACTCTTTTCCATTGAGATTTGTACAAGTCTTTTGTAGTAAACTCTCCAGAAGTCGGCATACTCACATTAAACTTCTGGGTGAGGAGAGTTGAAGGGGTGAGCAGAGATAGGTCATCAGGGTCATTGGATATGGGAACCAGTGGTCTGGCGTTCATTATAGCTACTACCTCGGCCATGAAGGTTGTTAGAGTCTCATGAGTGAGCTTCGAAGGACCAAGTTGCAGAAAGATGGAATCGAGGATTCTGCGAGCGATGCCGATCATGCGCTCCCACACACCTCCCATATGAGATGAGTGCGGTGGGTTAAAGGTCCACGTACAACCTAGTTCTGAAAGACGTCTTTCTACTTGGTTAATGTCCAGATTTGAGGGAATCTTTAGTTCACCACATGCTCCTACAAAGTTAGATCCTCTGTCAGAGCGTATATGCTTTACATGTCCTCTGAGAGAAATGAATCGTCTGAAGGCATTTATGAAGCTGGATGTGTCCATTGTCTCAATGACTTCTATGTGTACGGCTCTAATACTCAAACATGTGAACAAGACGGCCCAGCGCTTGCTGTTTGCATGTCCTCCCCTAGTCTGACGTGTGACAACTGACCAGGGACCAAACACATCGAGGCCCACGTTAGTAAAAGGAGGTTCGGTACTCAAACGGTCTGCTGGTAGGTCTGCCATTTTTTGGGATTGACAAGAACCACGGAGTTTCCTGCAGATGATACATTTGAAGATGACTCTACTCACAAGTCGCTTAACTCCTGTTATCCAGAAACCCGCTTCCCGTAGGGCTCCTTCAGTTATCAAGCGCCCTTGATGTCTAACCTGTGCGTGATAATGCTCAACCAGCAGGAAAGCAACATGGCCGTGAGGAACAATGATTGGAGTACACTCGTCATTTTCAAGCTTTGCATTTGAAATTCGTCCCCCGACTCTCAGCAGTCCTTGAGTATCCACAAACGGGTCCAGTTTTTTAAGGGGACTATCTTTTGGGACACTTCTGTGGTTCCGGAGGGACTCTAGAGTCTGGGTATAAGCTTCATGCTGTACACAACAGATGATTGCGTGTTTGGCTTGCGTGAGCTCTTCCACTGTGTAAGCTTTATGACAACGATGCCAGCCTTTGCATGGAGCTGGTCTCGATTGTCTGTTTTTAAAGGATCTAATGACATGTATCAGGCAAGTCAAGGCTCTGTAGGCCGATCTCCAGGTAGAGAATCTGAGGAAGCGGCTGGAATCAAGGTGCCTGTTGGTGATCGTTGTGCTAAGTGTGGAAACTTGAGGCTGTAGCTCTACATCTGATTCGGGTTCGAAGAGTTCATGTGTATGTGTCTCGTGAGCAGTGGGTACTGGTTGATACAGAAATGCAGGTCCGACTAGCCAGTTAGTGTCTTTGAGGCGTGGTGCCGATACCGCTCTGGTCGCATGGTCTGCAGGATTTTGGTCGGTTGGTATTTTGAATATTTTGTCCATGAAAGCAAAGAAATGTACCTCCATTTCTGGCTTCTTTGAGAAACTTGGCTTTAAGTAGGTAAGGCGCTTTAGTGCCATCTCTTTGTTGTTAGGAAGACAGGGTCTTTGTGGCTTGAATGGTAGTGGAGCCACCCAGCTGTCGTTTTCATCCTTGTGAAATCCTTGATCCATTATCTCCAGGAAGGTCTCATCTTCAATGGAATGGGCTCGTTTATAATCTTCTTTGGTCTTTTGAAAGACAGCGCACCCTAGATGATCTTTGTCTCCGTCGCACAATTCATCCATGGCGTATCTGTCTTTCCCACCATCTAAGTGTGCTGAATTGGTGAGATTTTCCTTCACTGGGAATTTGTTGGGGCAGGGTAGGAAAAAGGATGGACGGCCACTCTCCAATGTGTTCGTGTAGAGAGATTGGATGTTGTTCGGCTTGGGAACTTTTCCGAGGCAGACGTCCCCTATAACTACCCATCCTAGATCTAGCTTCTGAGCGTAGGGCGAGTTATGAGGACCGTTTATCTGTTTCCTCACCTTGTGAACTCTGATGATGTCTCTCCCCAGCAAAAGGACCAACTTGGCTTGGGAATTAAGTGCAGGAATGAGATGCGCTATGTTTCTCAAATGGGGATGGTGTAGTGCCGCTTCTGGAGTGGGTATCTCTTCTCTATTGTTCGGGATGGCATTGCACTCGATTAATGTAGGAAGGGGTAAGGATGTCTTCCCATCTAGGGATTCGATTTGATAACCTGTTGCCCTCCTGCCAGATTCTTCACTCACTCCTGTACATGTTTTCAGTGAGTAGGAGCAGCTAAGTCCCTTGATTCCAAAGATGTCAAAGAAAGCTGAGCTGGCGAGTGATCTATTACTCTGGTCGTCGAGTATAGCATAGAGTTTAACCGCTTTTTCTCTGTAGCCCATAGGGTAAACTGTAACCAGACAGATCTTTGAGCAGGATTTGTTAGTGAGACCTTCTCCACAAACTTGAGTGCACTGGGGTGACACTTCAGGAGGTGTACTGTCTGTCTCCTCCCCGCCGTGCTCTGTAAGTCGGTCGATGTGCGTGGAATTCTGTGGGGCTGGTTCTGGGTGTAGAGCTGTGCTGTGCTCTTGACTGTTACACTCCGAACAAGTGATACTGGCATTGCAGTCTCTAGCTAAGTGAGATGTGGATGCACAACATCTGTAACATATGTTGTTTTCTCTGAGGAAGATTCTACGGTCTTTAAGAGATTTTCCTCTAAAACTCCTGCACTGTTGCAGTGGGTGAGGCCTTTTGTGTAGGGGGCACTCTTTGTCTGGGTCAATTGTTAGTGACCCTTCAGGTTCTGTTGTACTGTGGGTCTTGCGTGATGAATCTGTAGCAGACACATTAGTTTTGTGTACAGTGATAGGTGAGCCTCGAGGGTTGCGTACTGGAGCAGGCTTACCTGTTCGTGGGTTGATGGGATCTGCGGTGGATAGGTCAAAGCTGGGATCATTCCTGATCTTGGCTTGCTGGCGCACAAAATCTACGAAGACATGGAATGGAGGAAACGGCACGTTGTGACGTTGTTTCTAATCTGAACCCCGGTTCAACCATTTCTCTTGCAGACTGTAAGGCAACTTATTCACTATGGGTTTAATACCTCTGGCTGCATCTAGGGACGCGAGGCCTGGCAGGTCTCCTTCAAACTTGGCGACTTGGAGTTCTACCAAGAGGTCGCTCAATTCTCTTAGCATGTGAAAGCTCTTATTAGAGATCTTGGGAAAGTCCTCCAACCTTTTGAAGAGGGATTCTTCTATCCTCTCTGAAGAGCCATAGCACTCATCAAGTCTCTCCCATAACAGGCACAAACCTTTGCTCGGGTGGTTGATGCTGATATCCCTGATGCGTTTTGCATGTTCTGCTGATTCGTTTCCTAGCCACTTGACCAAGAGATCGATCTCTTCATTGGCAGAGATGTCCAGGCCGGCCGTGGCGTTTCTGAAGGAAGCTCTCCACGCTCTGTAACTTTCAGGACGGTCGTTAAACTTTAAAAGACCTTTGGTGAGTAACTCACGGCGTGCGAAGAACTTGAGGAAATCTGGTAGCTCTTGATTTCTGAGAGGGTGGTCCTGATACATGTTGCTATGATGAGGTCCCAGTGAGTTATTGTTGCCATCAAATACGTTGTCGCCATGATAGTCACCATCGGGGTCCTCCATTTTGGGACGGTTCGCTGTGTAATAGGAATCTACAAACTTGGGTGCAGGTGACACTGATGGTGTTAGGTGGACGGAATTACCTTCATGCTTAACATGGGATGTTTGTTGAATGAAGGTTGATGGCTGAATGGCAGGATTAAGTCTCTCTCTTGGAGCTGAATGTAGACGGTCGTCTGATGCGGTATGCTTTAGTACGTAGTCTGAAGTGCGTTGTGAGATATCCCGATGACTGAGTTCGGGTCCGAGCCTTAACCTGAAACTTTTACTGTCGCTGCGTGCTGCTTCTTCTAAAGCCTGTACTTCAGCTTCTGCTGCTGCTGCTTCTGTGTCTACAGCAAGTTTTGCAAGGTCGGCTTCTAGACGTGCTTTTTCTGTCTTTAATTTCAACTCTTGTTCAGCAAAGGCAGCTCTCACTTTGGCGGCTTCCGCCTTCGCCCTGGCGGTGGCAATTGCAGCGCTGCTCACAGACTTCCTTGAAGCTGACGAGCTTACATGGGAGCGTGTTACATAAACTTCAGATCCTCTATCTGACATGGTGTCTGTATGCGGCTTGACTGCTCTCTGATAGAAGTCGGCGTCTATGCTTCAACCCCGTTAATAGCAGTCGTTTTACTGTTCTGGCACCCTCAATCTGTGCGTTGGAAGACGAGTTGACAGACAGCTTAACTCTTTCCCATCAATGCATTGACTCGGACGCTGGGGGTCCTTTACAACTTTTATTAATGAGATCAGTATAAAACTACAAGAAATAAATGAAAATACTAAGTACAACATACAACATATCTGAGTTACATAGCATTCCATTTGATACAGGACATGCAGGGTAAATGCACTACATGGCGAATACATATTAGCTAATGACAGGATAATACTTGCAGAACAGACCAACTACATTATAATTTTGATGAGCCCTAACCAGGGGATCATAACTCACCGACTGTGCTATGTAGAGGCAAACATAAGGAGCAGAGATCTGGAGAGATATTCAGCATGCAGAATGTGTGTGTTCATGTAACTGAAATGGCTGCTGAAGAAGAAGGGGCAGAGCCTATGCAAGGTCTGATGGGTAACTACATAAGCCTTGGTAGGACAATTTTCATTGCACAGTAACCAGTGAAACATTAAACTAACTGCAGTAAGACAACATTGTCAACAGATGGCGCTGTTGGATATCACTGGACAAGTGGACAGTATCAATGTCAATTACTAAATGTAATCTTATTACTTGGCATAATAAAATAATTATATGCATTTCTATGAAGGCATGACACTGCTCATATTCCGCATTGCCATATTGTGCCTGTAACATCTGACTGGCTAGAAGTCAGATGTTACGCTAGTTCAATCCAACTCTATGAGATCCAGAACAAGGCTCTCATAAACTTGCCTTGATTTGGGACCTTCAACACACTCCATAAAACATCGAAGCTTCCGGCAGGTCTCAAATAGCTGGGGACTGACCGGAGTTCTACTGGAAAAAGATGAAGATGGCAGCAAGTGAGTATAAGACAGGGGGCGGGGAACTTACATTAAAAGCGCCACTCTAGTGCTGAAAGGAAAAAAATGCTGGAGTGGGGCCTTAAGGGGCCAATGCCATGCACACGTCACCTCTGAGCGCCATTTTCCTTAAGTTCACTGATGGTCCAGAGGCGTCCTGTGCATAGATGAGATCTTGAGCTGAGAGCGTCCTCTGCGCACGGGTTGACTATGGGCATCATTATTTGAAGCTCGCACCACTTACATTTTCAGGATGGCCCCTGCCTTACCGCCCGCAGCGAGCACCAGCACCGCCTGCAGCACTGCGCACAACCCACAGCATTGCCCTTGCCTCCAGTGACCATTCTCCACCACCCCCAGTAAGCTACATTTGGCTTATAAGATGCCCCCCTGATTTTCCTCACAAATTTATAAGGAAAAGTGTGTCTTATAATACGAAAAATACAGTACTTATATTGTTTTTTATTTTAGAATCATTAGCAATTTGTTTCTCTGTAGCTAACCTTGCTAGCCTGATTTCATTTTTACATTTCTTACTGAGATCTTTACACTTCTGGAGTGCTATTTTTGACTTCTCAGCTTTCAATGTTTTTAATTCCTTTGTTATTCACTTATTATACTCCTTACTGCCATATTTAATTTTTTTATTCACCTGGACAATTTCTTACTAGAGGATATAAATTTTGTACAGTATTTTAGTAATATATCTTTAAACACTCTCCATTTATTTGCAGTATCCCCAGTTAGGCTGTGTGCGCACTTGCGTAATTGCATGCATTTACACTGTTTATTGCACTGCAGCGTAAATGCATGGGTCCTGCATCCCCTGCACAATCTATGTAGATTGTGCATGATACGTGCGCATGTTGTTTTTATGAACGCAGCGAATTGGGTGCAACATTTTGACCCAAATCCGTGCGTTCAGAACAGCAGCATGTCAATTATTCTGTGCGCTATGGATGCAGCTCCCACTCTATGGTGGGGGCAGCATCCTGAGCGCTTGAAATCGGCTTTTTTTAACAAAAATACTGCATTCATTCTGCAGCGATTTAAAGCGCACATGTGCTGTCAAATCGCTGCAGAAGAATCAACAGTTATGTGCGCATGAGCCCTTACAAGGACATGATCCCAGTCTATAAAGCTAAGCTTTTCCTTTCATAAAGTGAATGTCTTTTCTAAAATTCCAGGTTTTTTTGTGTTTTCCCTTTGAAATGTTTTATTAAATATTATATTAAAACTTACCATATTATGGTCGCTTCTGCCCAAATGCTCAAGGACCTGCAGATCTGATGTTGTATCTGGTCTATTTAACAGGACAAGATCTTCTCTGATTGTGATTGATTGAGACAAATAGTTGCCTTGAATTGTATTAAGGGGGCTTTACACGCTACGACATCGCTAATGCAAACTCGTTGGGGTCACGGAATTGGTGACGCACATCCGGCCGCATTAGCGATGCCGTTGCGTGTGACACCGATGAGCGATTTTGCATTGTTGCAAAGACATGCAAAATCGCTCATCGGTGACATGGGGGTCCATTCTCAAAAATTGTTACTGCAGCAGTAACGAGGTTTTTCCTCGTTCCTGCGGCAGCACACATCGCTCCGTGTGACACCGCAGGAACGAGGAAGGTCTCCTTACCTGCCTCCCGGCCGCTATGCGGAAGGAAGGAGGTGGGCGGGATTTTACGTCCCGCTCAGCTCTGCCCCTCCGCTGCTATTTGGCGGCCGCTCAGTGACGTCACTGTGACGCCGCACGGACCGCCCCCTTAGAAAGGAGGCGGTTTGCCAGTCACAGCGACGTCGCCGGGCAGGTAAGTATGTGTGACGGGTCTGGGCGATGTTGTGCGGCACGGGCAGTGATTTGCCCGTGTCGTGCAACAGATGGGGGCGGGTACCCACACTAGAGATATCGAGACCGATATTGCAGTGTGTAAAGCCCGCTTTAGTGTAATTTCTTTTTACATTTTTTGTTAAGAACATTAAATTCACCTGTCCAAAAATGATGATGTAGCAATAAATGGCAAGTATGTAAATGATTTCTAATATAGCAACAGTCCACAGTAAAGTTATGGTATGTACAGTTGCCTAATTGATCTAATAAAACACACACAGATTTAGCCATGGTAAAATGAACTCAGATAACACAGCACTGAGATATCACAGCACAAAGTGTAATCTGACACCTAACTTGAGATCAAATAACGGCTTTTTCTATGTTAGTTTATCTTATTCCGTTTAAGTGAGATCATTAAGTTCGCGAAAAGGTGCATTATTGGTTCAATTAAATTTGGCTACAGCTGTGTGCAAAAATGAAAACATCTATAATTTTGAAAAATTGTATTTATTTATTCACTTAAACACTATTCTCCTTCCCCCTCTGCCCCCCCCCCCAACAAAAAACATAACCAAGAATGCAGCGCTGGTTAGGTGCACAGACGGAATGGAACACATGACAACAGTTGTTGTGGTACGTATGGTTGATGAACTGGACTATTAAAACTGTTGTGCAAAACAAACTTTCTTCTTATTTTTGAATATTTATTTATTTTTTTAATTGTCCTCAAACCCTTGACAAAAATTCTAGAACCTTAAAAAGATACATAGGTAAAAGCCAAGGAAGGAGCATATAAAGCGGCCATAGCATAAACTGTTTTTGTGTGTTGGTGAATTGGACAAGTACAACAATAATGCAAACTATTAAACTTTTTTGTATTCTACTGTATATATTTGTTTGTTTTTCTTACTTTTTTCTTTCAAATTTCCATTTTTCGTAAAAAAGAAAAAAAGAATTACCGTAACCCCAAAAAACCTAGGTAGTTACATGTAGGTACAAACCCAGAAAAGTATCGGCGGCAACAGCATGTAGTATTACCATGGGGTGTACAGTTTCTGAGTATGACTGGTAAAATAGCTCTGCAAAAAGTAGATTGTTTTCCCTTTTAAGTGTCCCTTAAAACTTTTTTTTTTTTAAAATAAGCAGTCTTTGAGAGATAGACAATTGGAAATAAATTTAAATAATCTTGGTAATTTTTCTTAAAATAAAAATAAAATTACCCTTGAAAATAATTTCAGGACCCTTAAAAGCCACAGGTAGGAAGAAACGTACATTGGATTCAGTAACAGCACATAGCATTTCTTGGGTGTGTATAGTTTATAAATTTGACTAGTAAAAAAGGTAAGTACATGTATAGTCCCATAAAAAAGTATTTTTTAAGTATCCTGTAAAATTTTCCACATTTTTTAATGTTATGCCCACAAACATAAAGGTATTCTATACGATATTTCAACACTAAGTAGCATTTATTTTTAGAATAACTACAACTTTTTTCTGTGAAGGTGGGTTTGAGAATCTTAGGGATCAAACATCATTATGAAAACCAAGGAACAAACCAGACAGATCAGGGATAAAGTTGCGGAGAAGAGGAAAGCAGAGTTAGGTTATAAAAATAGCCCAAGCTCTGAACATCTTACTGGGCACTGTTCAATCCATCAGCCAAAAAATGTAAGGAGTATGGCACAACTGCCCCCCTACCAAGATATGGCCATCAGTCTAAACTGACATCCTGAGCAATGAGCGCTCTAATTACAGATGCATCCAAGAGGCTCATAATCACACAAAAGGACCTGGAGAGATACACAGCTCAGTTGGGAAAATCTGTCCACAGGACAACTGTTAGTCATACTCCACAAATGTGGTCTTTATGTAAAAAGTGGAAAAAAGAAAGCCATTTTTGAAAGCAAGCCACAAGAAGTCCTATTTGCAATTTGCCAAAATCCATTTAGAGGACACAGCTAGTATGTGTAAGAACATGCTTTGGTTAGATGTGACCAAAGTAGAGCTTTTTGGTCTAAATCCAAAATGTTATGTGTGATGGAATATTTACACTCCACCATGAAAATATCATCTCCACCTTCAAACATGGTGGTGGCAACATTATGCTGTGGGTATGCTTCAGTAGAGTCAGGAAAGCTGGTTAGAATTGATTGGAAGTTGGATAGACCTAAATACAGGGCAATCCTAGGGAAAAAAACTGTTAAAGGCTGCAAAAGACTTGAAACTGGGGTGTACCTTTCAGCAGGACAAAAACCCTAAACATACTGCCAGAGATATAATGGAATGGTTTTACCAAATCATATTTATGTGTGCGAATAGCCCAGTCAAAGTTCATTCCAAAATCTCATTGAGAATCTGTGACAAGACTTGAAGATTGCTGTTCATCCAATCTCATTGAGCTACAGCTATTTTACGAAGCAGAATGTGTAAAAATGTCAGCTTTTACAGTAGTTGTGCAAAGCGGTAGAGACATACCAGAAAAAACTTGCAGCAGTCATTGCAGCAAAAAATGGTTATACAAAGTATCGACTCAGGGGGGCTAAATACAAATGGACATCACGATTTTCAGATTTATATTTTTTAAATATTTAGAACAGCATGTTTTATTTCCTTTACACCTCACAAATACTAGATACTTAGTGTTGCTATATCACATAAAATCACTATAACATACAATTACGTTTGTGGGTGTAACGGGAAAAATGTGTAAAAAATTTGACAGGGTATGAATACTTTTTCAAGGCACTGTAGTTACAAACCCTGGAAGTAACAATAGACCAGCATTGTCATGGGGTTAGTTTCTAAATTGCACTAGTAAAACAAGTAAGCAGAAAGTAAAACTTGTTTTTTTTGTTTTAAAAAGTAATGAAAAAGATATAAAATAACCCCCCCACTCTCCTTTAAAACTGTTTTTAAACAAACAGACTTTGTGAGAAGGACAATCGCATTTAAAATTCAATGATTTTGTCCCTTTTTGTGTTTATAAAAATAAATAATAAAACTCTTTAAAAAAATGCAAAACAAATACAAAAATATGTTAATTATAGCATGATAAGCAAACAAGCACACATTCTCAGTATTTTTTTTTTCAGTAGGAAAATTAGAACTATGGGGATTTGTACAGCTCTTCACATTTGTAGTGCACTAAGAGTGGAAATATAATGGTGTATTTAAGGTGCTGTACGGCAGTATATTACAGATTAATGAGTTCACAGTCACACAGACTCTGCAGATCCAGCACCTCCCTATAACTTGAATCTATCTATTTATATTCATAGACTGAGAATTTACTTCCATTCACTATGCTCTCCATATTTGTAGTAGCACACCATAGTCAGAAATAGGCCTTCTTATCTCTATATGTTATATAGAGCTGTACACTCTGACCTCCTATTCCTATGCTTTAATATCATAAAATGTCTATTGTTTTCCCTGCCCCATCTTTTATAGTGGCTGTGATTCCACCTTGATTGGCTGCACTAGACCATGTGAGGAAACAGCTGCAAGATGTAATGTGAGGCCACTCTCTAGTTGATGTAATGTTCAGCAATGTTTAAAATGGTGCTGTTCTTTTTAGCAATTTGCACCAATCCAATCACAAATTGTTTGATTTTTCTGAGACCGAAAATTTTAATCAAATTTGACTCAAAGTTGATTCACAATAGATAGATTCAATGAATGTTCTTAAATCAATTTCATTATTTTAATACTTCCTCATTATCGATGTCCCTTTCCAGCTTTGTGACTCTTTTCGGTGATTTTTCTTACTCCAGAGCATCCTTCCTATGAAGTGGTGCCCAGAACCAAACTGCATATTCCAGATGATGATATACTAACACTTTGTAAAGTGGTAGTAGGTAGTGATAAGTGAGCACTAAAATGCTTGAGTGCTCGGTGCTCGAATTGAATAGGTTGGATTCTCGGAAGGGCTCGACTTGAGTAACGAGTATAATGGAAGTCAATGGGAAACTCAAGCATTTTTCCAAAGGTAAGAGGAAGGCCTAGGATGAGATCTCTCTTTCTCTTTCTCTCTTTCTCGTTCGGAAAAATGAGAGAGAGACTATGCTGACCAGGAAATTGAGCGTATTGGGCACACGCACAATACTCAATTAAGTATTGGGCATCTCGACACCCTGATACTGGATCGAGTATCGAACAGTGCCGAGGAGGTTAGTTCGTCATTAGTAGTAGTACATCCCTGTCCCGCAAGTCCATGCCTCTTTATGTGCAAATATCCTGCTTGCCTTAGAAACAGCTGATTGACTTTGCATGCTGGTGTTTAGTCTATGGTCTATAAGTGCATCCAGCCCTGCTCAGCAATTGACTCCCAATTCTACTTCCCATGTGATGCATTTTTTGATTCATATAAGTTGCAATCGCAATATAATGCATGTGGTACGTCTATCGTATTTGCTATACAGTTTAGAAGACTGCACAGTTTGTTTGTTTTTTTATTGTATTTTTTGGGGCGGGGGGCTCAGAGTGGAAATTTCGCTGCACAGGGCCTTCCAGTATTTTACCAAGAATAAGAGTATTCTACTGTGCATTATTTCTTTTACAGGTCAACTGTATGTTATGGACTACGTGCCTCGCCAAAACAAGTCAGGTATTGGATTTTTGTATTTCTGACTTGCTGGCTAATTCATCGGCATCAGAATCACAACATAGTCCATGGAAACCATTTGCATTAATTCATAGCTTTATGTCAGCTTTTCGTGTTCTTGTTAAAATAGGAAAGTTTACAATCTTTATGATATTATGGACAGTTATCAGTGCATAATGATACTCTCCTCACACTTTCACTAGGTATTTATAGTCAGTTTCTGTTTTTTTTGTAGAATTAGCAAATCCAGTGTATAAAAATTAGAAAACCTTACTGATCAAGTCAACGTGGGGAAGAAGCACTTATCATGATGAAGATTAGTCCTGTCCATCATGGATACTGTCATTCCAGTGTAAACAGAATCCTGTTTTCTGGAACAGTTTTTGAGACATATCATGGAAATGAAACAATGATTTTTTTTTTGTAGTCGAAATCTAACATATTGTACTTTTAATGAAGACCTGTAAGAAAATTTTTCATTTTCTTGTTGATCTAGACATAATTGTGGCTGCAGAACAGAATAAAATATTTTTGGTTTATTTTATTTTGCCTTTGCATTGCAGATGTATTAACAATCAAAGTACTTGGAACCTAATGAGTTAAGCCCAAGTGGACATTATCATAGAGCTTTCACTGAGGGCATATACATTTTTTCTCCTCTATTGTGTTTCCTACACATAAGCAGGCAGAAACATACAGGAGAAAAAGAACACACCCCACATTAGCTCAGAACAGGCTAATCCTGTTTGAGATGATATGACAGTCTGCTCTGCTGTCACCGGAGAGCCATTACAAGCTGCCAATTTAATGTGAGCCCAATAGACATAAGTGTGGTTACTGACATCATTGAGCTCCCATGTCTGTTCAGACAGTGTAGAGGGAGAAGTAGTACAGCAGAGGTCACAGTGTTGTAAGAGGGGAAGAGATGATAGAAATGTTTTTAAGAGGACACAGCTAGAATCAGTTCTGCTGCCCATTTCCCCACACTGACTTCTGTGACCCTATCTGAACGGTATTAGTTATATGTGTTTTACTACCAACAATTTCTAATCATGCACAAGGTTAGACCAGGAGATCAATAAATCAGGGCTTTCGGTCATCACATCTTATATACTCAGAAATGTGCTCTACGTCTAAGTTATGGTGGGGGCATGTTGTTCTTTCCCTAGAGTGTTGAGAACTCTGTGATAAATCACTTGTGGACTTTAAGAAAATTAACTCATTAGGATATATATTTTGATTGCTAATACAACTGGTGAAATAAGTATTGAACACATTATCAAGTTTTTAAGGAAATATATTCCTGAATTCTTTACCAGATGTCAGAAACAACCCATCCAATCCACACTGGCAAATAAATCAAACCATAGATGTCTATAAATTAGGTTATGTGTAATAATGAGAAATTACACAGGGAAAATGCATTTAAAGGAAACCAATCACCAGGATTTTCATACATAACCAAAAGCCAGTGCTATACTGGCACTATTAGGCTGATTCTATACATACCTGTAGAGGTCAGCTCGGATGTTTAGGCTTTCAAATCCAAGAAAGTAAAGTTTAGAAAATCAGCAGCTTCTTGAGTGGCATTTGCAATGGAGCAAATAATATATGGGTGGGTATTCATATGGATTCCCACCCCCCTGCCTGTTCTTCCTCCCTCTCTGTTCACTATGATCTTATACAAACAGATCACTTTGCTTAAGGATCTGTGGTGAGGTCATTCCCATGTGACCAGAAGAGGTGGGGCCTCAGCCAACAAAGCTGGATACCAGGTCACATGGGTATGACCTCACGCAGGTCCTTCAGCAAAGTGAGTCGTTTGTAAAATACCATATAGAACAGAGAGGGAGGAACAACAAGCAGGGGGGCGGGAATCCATAGGAATACACACCCATATATTATCTGCTCATTTGCAAATGCCACTCAAGAAGCTGCTGATTTTTTAAATTTTACCTTCTTGGATTTGAAAGCCTAAACATCCAAGCTGACCACTACAGGTATGTATAGAATCAGCCTGATAGTGCCACTACAGCACTGGCTTTAGGTTATATTCAAAAATCCTGGTGATTGGTTCCCTTTAACAAATGAAGAATGAGAGGTGTAATAGAGCCATAGAAAATCATTACAATAGCTGAAATATACCATTAATTAGAAAGTAATACTGCCACTTAGTGAAAAATAATATAAGCTAGTTTAACTAATGACCTATAAAAAGGTGTCTCATTACCAAGGTGCCACACAAGAAACAACTTATGATGGGTAAAACCAGTGAGCTGTCTCAAGACCTTTGCAACTTTATTGTTACAAAACAAACTGATGGCATTGGTTACAGAAGAATTTCTAAACTATTGAAGATTCGAGTGAAGATGGAAAGAGGACTGTTGGAGCCATAATTCGGAAGTGGAAAAAAAATAATTTCACAAAAAAAGGCCATGACCAGGTGCTCCCTGCAAGATTCAGACAGGAGTGAAGTGTATTATAAGAAGAGTTGTCCAAGAGCCAAGGATCACCTGTTGAGGGCTACTGTTGCGCTCATGTACCTGGTTTGGGGCCACATTACTCCAGGCTTTGCAAGTAGCCTGGCTTATTTCTGTATGATGAACTGCCTTGGCCTATTTAATGGCTTCTTCGACTCACAGCTGGGCCCTAGTATTGATGGAGACTAACCATGTTTGAGTAAGTTCTGAGAGATTGAGCTGGAGTAGGTTTGTTTTGCTGCACATTGGCTTCTAGTGACCTCCATAAGCCTGTCTGCCACCTACACTGGGTCTTTTGACCTTCTGTCTCATATCTGCCTTCAGTGTTTATTTTTCTTTTGAGGTTATTAGACTTCCCAGTTAAGGCCCCTTTACACACTGCAACATTGCTAGCGATATCGCTGTAACGTCACCGGTTTTGTGACATAATAGCGACCTCCCCAGTGATATTGCAGTGTGTGACACACATCAGCAACCTGGCCCCCGCTGTGAGGTCGCTGATCGCTAGAAGTCATTCAGGACCATTTTTTGGTCCTTTGTTTCCCGCTGCGCAGCATGTATCGGTGTTTTTGACACTGTTACAACGATATCATTAGCGACCCAGCCCATAGGCGTGCTAGCGTTCCATTTCCAGTGAGGTCGTTCTGCAGGTTCGTATCGCTGCTGCATCGTTGGCCAGATCTGCCTGTTTGACAGCTCACCAGTGACTGTTAGAGACTTTCCTGCGATCCCGGCCAGGTCGAGATCACTGGTGGGATCGCTAGAAAGTCTCAGTGTGTAAAGGGGCCTTAACTCCTGAGATTCACATACCTGTGTGCCAGTGCTCTCCTGTAATCCTGTTACCTGTCTCTAGTTGTGAGTAAAGCCTGCTTTACACCTTCCAATTTCTCGTGCGATCGCATTTGCGATCGCACCCGCCCCCATCTTTTGTGCAGCACGGGCAATTTGTTGCCCATGTCGCACAATCCTGTAACCCCCCCGTCACATGTACTTACCTTCCAAACGACCTCGCTGTGGGCGGCGAATATCCACTTCCTGAAGGGGGAGGGACGTTCGGTGTCACAGTGACGTCACACAGCGGCCGGCCAATAGAAGCTGAGGGGCGGAGATGAGCGGGATGTAAACATCCCGCCCACCTCCTTCCTTCAGCATTGCCGGCGGCCGCAGGTAAGCTGCAATTTATCAATCCCGGGGTATCACACGGAGCGATGTGTGCTGCCCCAGGTATAATGAACAACAGGACGTGCGATTTTTAGAAAATGAGCGACGTGTCAGCGATGAACGAGAAGGTGAGTATTTCTGCTCAATCATAGCTGTCACAGGCTACGATATCACTAATGATGCCGGATGTGTGTCACTTACGACGTGACCCCGCTTTACTCTGCTACCTGTCTCTTGTCTGCCAGCAGTCTCCAGGACTCCTGTTACCTGTATACACTTGACAGTAATTCTGCAACCTGTCTGCCAGCAATCTCCACAAATATTATCAATGTGCATTCATCAGTACCTCTGCGACCTGTGCTACTTGTCTGCCCATAGACTCCAGCAACTGTGTTTCCTGTTCAACCTGTTACAGGTCTTCGCAACGCTGCCATCTGCCAAGCTGTTCTGGCTGTTAGCCCGTTTTGTTCAGTAACCCTGCTTGTTTTCCGTTATCTGTCAGTGATTTCCAAGTCTTTATTAAACTATTATTTTTGCATTTTACCTCTGTGTTCCATAATCTATCTGGTGCAGTATGATGGAGGGAACACCATGGTGTGGGGCTGTTTTTCAGCACTGGCAAGCTTCATATAATTGAATTAAGGATGAATGGACAAACGTATCAAGATATTCCTGATAAACATCTGCTGCCATCAACCAAAATGATGAAGATGAAACGAGGGTGGAAATTTTAGCAAGACAATGATCCCAATCACACAGCCAATGAAACTCAATTGGATTCAGAGAAAAAGAAAATAAGTCTGCTAGAATGGTCCAGCCAATCTTCTGACCTGAATCCAATAGAAAATTTATGGAAGGAACTAAAGCTTAGAGTTCATAGAATGAGCCCACGGAACCTTCAGGATTTGAAGAATTTTTGTGGAGAAGGATGGGCCAAAAAAACATCTGAGCAATGCATGCGACTAGTTTCTTCATACATGGAGGTGTCCTGAAGCTGTCATCACCAACAAATTATTTTGTATGAAGTATTAAATACATTTCAATAAATGTGTTCAATACGGTTTCCCTGTAATCTGTCATTAGTACACATCTCTAAATTTATGGATATCTACGGTTTAATGTATTTGCCTTTGTGGATTGGATGAGTTGTTACCAACATCTGGTTAGAAATTCATGTCGATAGCACTTTTAGAAATATATTTACTTACAAAAATGTTGATGTGTTTAATACTTAATTCAACCACTGCATCTCTACAACAAAAAAGCAAGAAAACCCCAAAATGTTTTATATTGCTCTGCATCCACTATTAAATCATTTGTCCAGTTAAACATGAAAATTTGATAAAAGTTCCACTTATACACATAACTGATGAACTTACAAAATTAAATAAAAAAAAAAACATATATAATGTTCACAGTGTACAATGCCACCAAACTGTGAATAGTTAACATTTAGATCGTAATGAAAGGTACCTGTTAGAAAATGTTGGCTGCTTTCATTGCTTATATTTGTGTTTTATTGCATGTAAGTATATATGTGTATGTATCAGATATAGTGAATTTTACTTTGTATCACTAATGTTGTGGATGATAAATTTTACTTTTTTTTACATAGAAAAAAAATATTTTTTATTATTGAATGTAATAATTGGATGCACATTTTACATTTTTAGATGTACTGTACTTCACTAAATATTGCATACTAGATTTGTGCCTTTTAAAATAGGAGCTGAATAAATAACTCCAAGAGTGACTTTTTTTAAGTTCCTTTCAAGAATTGTATGGGAAAGTTATTAATAAACAATGTTTTCTTTTGCTTAAATTCCTAATATAGGCTTTTTTACTTAGTGTTTCTGGAATTTTACTCACAATAGCACACATGTGGCAGAAAACATGCAAATCCATTTTAAAGGGAACTAATCACCAGGATTTTTGTATATAACCTAAAGCCAGTGCTGTACTGGCACTATCAGGCTGATTATCTACATACCTTTAGTGATCAGCTCGGATATTTAGGTTTTGATACACAAGCAAGTAAAGTTTATAAAATCATCAGCTTCTTGAGTGACAGCAGCTGAAGATCTGATAATATCTGGGGGTATTCATAGTTATCCTCTCCCTGTGTTAGAATTAGCATAAGTATTATACAATTAATTTAATTTTTGACTTGCAGGACCTGTGCTGAGGTCATACCCATGTGACCAGAAGGGGCGAGGCCTCAGCCAACAAAGCTGACACCAGAAAGCAACATTTTTCTGTTGGCTGAGGCCCTACTCCTTCTGATCACATGGGTATGACCTCAGCACAGGTCCTGCAAGTGAAAAATTAAATCAATTGTATAATACTTATGCATACTCCCCAGATATTATCTGATCCTCAGCTGCTGTCACTCAAAAAGCTGATGATTTTATTAACTTTACATTCTTGGATTTCAACCTATACATCCTAGCTGCCAACTAAAGGTATGTATAGAATCAGCTTGATAGTGCCAGTATAGCACTGGCTATAGCTTATACAGTGCCTTGCAAAAGTATTCGGCTCCCTTGAATTTTTCAACCTTTTCCCACATTTCAGGCTTCAAACATAAAGATAAAAAATTTTATGTTATGGTGAAGAATCATCAACAAGTGGGACACAATTGTGAAGTTGAACAAAATGTATTGCTTATTTTTAAAAAATAAATAACTGAAAATTGGGGCGTGCAATATTATTCGGGCCCCTTTACTTTCAGTGCAGCAAATTCACTCACAGAAGTTCATTGAGGATCTCTGAATGATCTAATGTTGCCCTAAATGACTGATGATGATAAATGTAAGCCACCTGTGTGTAATCAAGTCTCTGTATAAATGCACCTGCTCTGTGATAGTCTCAGTGTTCTATTTAAAGTGCAGATAGCATCATGAAGACCAAGGCACACAACATCCAGGTTTATGATACTGTTGTGGAGAAGTTTAAAGCCAGATTTAGCTACAACAAGTTTTCCAAAACTTTAAATATCCCAAGGAGCACTGTGCAAGCGATCATATTGAAATAGCTTGAGTATCATACTACTGCAAATCTACCAAGACCCGGCCGTCCATCCAAACTTTCATCTCAAACAAGGAGTAGACTGATCAGAGATACAGCCAAGAGGCCCATGATCACTCTGGATGAACTGCAGAGATCTACAGCTGAGGTGGGAGAGTCTGTCCAAAGGACAACAATCAGTCTTACACTGTACATATCTGGCCTTTATGTAAGAGTGGCAAGGAGAAAGCCCTTCTCAAATATATCCATAAAAATTGTTGTTTAAAGTTTGCCACAAGCCCCCTGGGAGACACACCAAACATGTGGAAGAAGGTGCTCTGGTCAGATGAAACCAAAATCGAACTATATGGGCACAAACCCAAACAATATGTTTGGTGTAAAAGCAACACAGCTCATCACCCTGAACACACCATCCCTACATGGTAGTGGCAGCAACATGGTTTGGGTCTGCTTTTCTTCCGCAGGGACAGGGAAGATGGTTAAAATTGATGGGAAGATGGATGGAGCCAAATACAGGACCATTCTTGAAGAAAACCTGTTGGAGTCTGCAAAAGACCTGAGACTGGGACGGAGATTTGTCTTCCAACAAGATAATGATCCCATACATAAAGCAAAATCTACAATGGAATGATTCACAGATAAACGTATCCAGGTGTTAGAATGGCCAAGTCAAAGTCCAGACCTGAATCCAATTGAGAATCTGTGGAAAGAGCTGAAAACTGCTGTTCACAAACGCTCTCCATCCAACTTCACTCAGCTCCAGCTATCAGCAAAGGAAGCATGGGCAAGAATTTCAGTCTCTTGATGTGCAAAACTGATAGACACATACCTCAAGTGACTTGCAGTTGTAATCCCAGCAAAAGGTGGCGCTACAAAGTATTAACCTAAATGGGACAAATAATATTGCACGCCCCACTTTTCAGTTATTCATTTTTTAAACAGTTTAAAATAAGCAATAAAATTAGTTTAACTTCACAATTGTGTCCCACTTGTTGTTGATTCTTCACCATAACATTAAATTTTTTATCTTTATGTTTGCAGCCTGAAATGTGGGAAAAGGTTGAAAAATTCAAGGAAGCCGAATACTTTCGAAAGGCACTGTATACAAAAATACTGGTGATTGGTTCCCTTTAAAGAGGACTTTTCAGCTTATATGACATGGGTATTTTATAAAAAAACAAAATACCTCAAAATATAATAATTCTACAGCATTACTTCTTAAACTCTACACTGTGACACTGTTCCTCTGATGGAACATACGGATACGTTTCCAAGTGGGTATTAACAGATGGAAGGTGTTCCTGTATGCTCTCATACTATCGAATCAGTGCTCCTGGTATCATACTGTAAAGAGACACACCTCTATGACAGTGGAATGGTAACAGTTAGTTGTAATATATTCATACTTTTCTTGGAGAAACAACAGATATACAGAATATCACAAACGTGAATACACCCCTCACATTTTTGTAAATAGTTTGTCTTTTCATGAGACAACACTGAAGATAGGAAACTTTGATGCAATGTAATGTAGTTAGTGTACAGCTTGTATAACAGTGTAAATTTAGTGCCCTCTAAATAACAATATTCTATATATTTTCAAAGTTGTCAAGTTCAGTTATGAAATGAGTCTTTTCTTAATGATTTTCATTTTCTGAATTCAAATCTGACAATGAAAATTTTTGTTGGCTCTGGTTTTTACGATATCAAAGACTTTTCCTTTTACAGCTACATAAAACTCACGCATAATAGTTTCAGTACTATGAAACATTATTATTTTTGTAAATATAAAGATGCAGAATATTTTGTTATGCCAATATTCTGATATTTATTTAGACGAAACTTAGCAACAATTTAAATAATTAAACCTGTCTTAAGACTATTGCGAGTTATAAACAGTTGCAGAAATTGTACTACAATATTTGGTCCTCATTCAGTTGCAACTCATTTTTGCTTGCCTCTTGTACTTCTGTATCAGATCATCTCTTACAATTGTCCAACAGTAATCTGTAAGCATTGATGGATTCCATTTTCCTTTATATCTTTTCTCCATAGCCACAATAGCTTGATGAAATCTCTCACCATGCTCATCACTCAATGCTCCACAGTTTGGTGGAAAAAAGTCTAGATGCAAATGTAAGAAATAAATATCTAAGGACATGATACAATCAAGATTCTTTTGTGTTTTGAGGAGATTTTCTACTAACT
This sequence comes from Anomaloglossus baeobatrachus, assembly GCF_048569485.1. Taxonomy (NCBI): domain Eukaryota; kingdom Metazoa; phylum Chordata; class Amphibia; order Anura; family Aromobatidae; genus Anomaloglossus; species Anomaloglossus baeobatrachus. Next base: position 108,626,364 of record NC_134356.1, on the reverse strand, counting down.
CTTCATAGTTATCTGCCCTTGAGCTTATCCAACAAGTAGTTAGGGGTGCTTCACACACAGCGAGCTCGCTGCCGAGATCGCTGCTGAGTCACGCTTTTTGTGACGCAGCAGTGACCTCATTAGCGATCTCGCTGTGTGTGACACTGAGCAGCGATCTGGCCCCTGCTGCGAGATTGCTGCTCGTTACACACAGCCCTAGTTCGTTTTCTTCAAAGGCGCTCTCCCACTGTGACACACAGATCGCTGTGTGTGACAGCGAGAGAGCGACGAAATGAAGCGAGCAGGGAGCAGGAGCCGGCATCTGGCAGCTGCGGTAAGCTGTAACCAAGATAAACATCGGGTAACCAAGGTGGTTACCCGATATTTACCTTAGTTACCAGCCTCCGCAGCTCTCACGCTGCCTGTGCTGCCGGCTCCGGCTCTCTGCACATGTAGCTGCTGTACACATCGGGTTAATTAACCCGATGTGTACTGTAGCTAGGAGAGCAAGGAGCCAGCGCTAAGCTAAGCGGTGTGCGCTGGTAACTAATGTAAACATCGGGTAACCATACCCGATGTTTACCTTAGTTACAAGTGTCCGCAGCTTCCAGACGCCGGCTCCGTGCAAGCGCAGCGTCGCTTGCACGTCGCTGCTGGCTGGGGGCTGGTCACTGGTCGCTGGTGAGATCTGCCTGTTTGACAGCCCACCAACGACCATGTAGCGATGCAGCAGCGATCCTGACCAGGTCAGATCGCTGGTCGGATCGCTGCTGCATCGCTAAAGTGTGAAGGTACCCTTACTACTAATGCGAATTTTCCTTACCCTGCAACAAAAGGAGAACCTTCTCATCTTCAAGAAGCCTACAAATCTGAGGTCCAGTAATGACTCCTTCCTTTATCTTTTCTTCACTCAACCTTGGAAATTTACCTATGAGATACTTGATTGCTTTTGAATTTTTATCCATTGAACTTACAAAATTCATTGTTAGACTCAAGTTGATTTGCAATGGTGGTAACAAAATCTTATATGAGTCAACAGGTGCTGAATCTAGGGCTTTTTTACTCCCTGGCTGGAGTGAATGGTCGAAAGGCCAGTCTCTTTTATTGTAGTGATATTCTCTTCCACAACTATCCCACTCACATAGAAATCACCAGTACTTTGTGTGTCCACCCTGGAGACCAAGTTAGAGGGCAGCCACCTTTAAATCACCATATATTAAAATATTGACAAATATTTGTCATAGTCCAGGAACCTTATCAGCTGTTTATGTTCTCATAGGTTTCCTTCATGTGGACTGCTTAACCAGCTGGATGTAGCAAGATGGCTTTTTGGCTTGTTTTGGACGATACATTAAAGAGCCTCCATTTATCTCAGGGTATAACTTATCTTCAGTGCTTCCATTAAACTGTTGCTGCATGCCCCAAGATCACCATCCATGAAAAAATATTGGACAAGATCTTTTTCGTAGTTGTAGAACAAAGACATCCAAACATCATCTGCTAGGAGATTCCACTGCTGTAGCCTGAAAGCTAAGAACTTTGGATAGATCCAAATCTCTAACAAGATCGTTTAGTTCACTTTGTGTTATAAGGTGTGGCTCAGTTGAAGTTACTGACAGATAGTATGGGTTGTGAGAGGAACATGCTTCGCCAAGACACCAAGCGATCTCTTCTTCCTCACTTGACTCAACTGAAAATGTTTCTAGTGCTTTTGGAACGGGCAGTTCTTCTGTATGTGGTACTGGGCATATTGTAGAATAAATGTTTAGATACTGTCCACAACTTCTTCCTTTCCTAATATGGGGCACCATGCAGAAATAGCAATTTGTAGTGTGATTGGTTGGCGCTCTCCAGATCATTATGGCTGCAAAAGGCATAGATTGCCTCTTTCCATACAATCATTGAATAAAATGTGATGCTCAGCTTTTGTAGCACATTTGGGAGCACAACTCTTGTCCTGACCTCCTATTCTGCAGCCAAAATACATTTTGTAGGCTTTCCTTACCATGGTAGTCAATTTTCGACTTTGTGATGCAAAAGTGACATCTCCGCATATGTAGCAAACATTATCCTCTTTGCTAATGTAAGAATGAGGCATATTTGAAAAAACATACAGAAATACTGTATGTCAATATACTAAGAGACTAAGCCAAGAAATCCTAAAATTATATACCTAACACAGAAAGTATTTATAAAAGTAGGTTATGCAATTGTAATTAGGATTACATCATCTAAGCTGAGTTGGCGTTTTTTGATTGACCACTCTAAGATGATAGAATACTGAAAGCTCAATAGACTAAACAGATGATGTAATAGACTTGATACTAAAAATGCAATAATGGTGATAAAATAATAAAGACACAATTTTTTTAGAAGCCTGCATGAAAGGTGTCATAAGAATTTATAACCACCTCTAGATCTTAAAAATTAGAGGCAATCAACAAATGTTAGTATCATAATCATTTTCAGAACCACAAAATTAGCTAAGTTCAACTGTTTTACTGTCAACACATGGCCATTAATGTCCAAAACACTGGCATTAAAAGTGAGTACACCCCTAAGTGAAAAAGGCCAAATTGTTCCCAATTAGCCAGTCTTCCTCCCTGGTGTCAGGTGACTCATTAGGATTACAAGGTCTCAGGTGTGAATGGGGAGCAGGTGTATTAAATTTGGTGTTATCGCTCACACACTCTATCATATTGATCACTAGAAGTTCAACATGGCACCTCATACCAAAGAATTATCTGAGGATCTAAAAAAAGAATTGTTGTGCTACATAAGGATGGCTGAGGATAAAAGGAGATTGCCATCACCCTTCAACTGAGGTGCAACACGGTGGTCACACCATACAGCAGTTTAACATGACAGATTCCACTCAGAACAGTCCTCCCTGTGGTTGACCAAAGATGTTGAGTGCACATGCTCAGCATCATATCTAGACGTTCTCTTTTCAAAATATACATATGAGTGCTGCTAGCATTAAAGAGTTGGGGGTCAGACTGTCAGTGCTCAGAACATATGCTGCACACTATCAAATTGGTCTGATTGGCTGTCTTCACAGAAGGATGCGCCTTCTAAAGATGATGCACAAGAAAGCCCGCAAACAGTTTTCTCAAGAGCAGAAGCCTAAAGAAATGAATTACTGGAACCATATACTCTGGACTGATGAGAGCAAGATAACTGTATTTGGTTTAGATGTTGTCGTGTTTGTGACGACAACCAGGTGAGGAGTAGAAAGACAAGTGTTTCTTGCATACACTCAAGTATGATGGTGGGAGTATCATGGTTTAGGGCTGCATGAGAGCTGATAGCTATAGAGAGCAATATTTCACTGAGGGAACTATGACGGCCAACATGTACTCTTACCTTCGAAAACTGGGCCACAGGCAAGTATAACAACATAACGACCTGAAAAAGATGATCACTGCCTTCCTAAAGAAATTGAGGGTAAAGGTGAGGTGCTGGACTGACCAAGCATGTCTCCAGGAGCTTCAGTTCTAGCTGGAGAACTCCTTCAAAATGTATTCTACAAGATATTCTACATGACCTCAGCCGAGGAGCATTGGTTCCAATTGGAGGATAATAGAATTGCTTCACTTTGGTTATTTTATATGACCTCAGCCAAGGAGCTTCGGTTCCAGCTGGAAGATCACAGGACTGCTTCAAGATTCATTCTACAAGATATTCTATATGACATCCATCTAAGAGGTATGGTTCCTGCTGGGGGAATGACAGAACTATTTCACTTTGGTTAATTTAGCATGATCTCAGTCAAGGAGCTTTGGTTCTAGCGGGGAATCACAGAACTATTTCTCATTGATTGTTCTACATGTTCTCAACCAAGGAGCTTCTGTTCCAGCTGGAGGATCACATAACTGCTTCACTCTGGATATTCTATGTGACCTTTGCTTAGGAACTACGATTCCAGCTGGAGGATCCCAGGACTATTTCACTGCTCAACGCTAAGCCAACAAATTTGCTTGAACCCAAGCTGGGACAATTTGGTCACCTGGCTACATATCTATCTGTGCTCGGTCAGTTCCTAAGCTTGCTGCTATCGCTTCTAAGTGGGTGCCCGACAAAAGCGAGGTGCTGCTGGCTGTTGATTGTACTATCTTGTATTCTTGCTGGGAATGTATAATATGTTTTTAACTGTTGGAGAACCAATAAAGTCTTACCATTGTGTGGTTCCCTCACCCGGTGTTGTCTCAGAAATGTTTTGCACACAAGGAAGGAATGAGTGCATTCAGTGGGATGAACCCATGTCCCTGTGGTCTTTCTGAAGGCAGCCAGGCCAATGGATGAAGCACCATAGCCCTCATGTTTCCACAACTGGCAGCAGCGGGGGAACACTATTGGTCCTGGCTGATCTGGAGGAGTTGCACGGAACTAGTGTTTGTTGGCACCATCCAAGAGCTCAACAACCAGGAAGGAAAATAAGCATACCGTGCATGCCATGGGTGAGGCATATATGTTTCTGACACCACCATATCCAACCCTACCAGCTTGACCTTGGGAAAAGGACCGGAGTGGCTATACAGCCTCCACAGTAAACAGCAACTACAGGAGCTGTGCCAGTTTCAATAGACTTAATTAAGGTGCACCGACACTCGGTTTGATTTGATCCCAGAATTGGCCTGTTGGGAGGCTCAGAATGTCATGGAGGATGACAAAGACCCTGACGACATTGTCATGGAGGTATTAAACTGCATGTCAGATCAAGGATCCCATGGCAGTTTACAATCAACAACCCAGTCCCAAACAGCCCAAATCTGAGAGTTGTTGGCCATATTGGTGCCAGAAGCCTCAAGCTAGGTGAGGGCTTGTGTTATGGAATCAGTTTTGGGAGTTTCAGCTCCCCTACCACCAGCTCCAGCCCCTACCGCCATTTTGGTCCACTACCAAGGAAATCATCCTTGCTACAGTGACGTGTTAGTATTTAGTGAATGCAACATCAAAGTAGATGAATACCTGCAAAGATTTGAGACACTAATGCATCAGGTGCCCGCAGATGATTGGCACAAATACCTGTGGACTAGTTTGACTGGTGTGGCCCAGGATGTTGTCCTATCACTTGGACCTCAGGACTGCCTGAACTATGGCACTATAAAGAACTCCGTGTTGGCCCATTTTACCCTAACTCCTGAGAGACAGTTCTGGAATTTGTCTCTCCAGGGTGCCTCCTAAGTAAAATTTGTCAGTCAACTCCGATAGCATTGCAACTGCTGGCTCGATGGTCGGGCTGCCAACTCCGCTGCTGCCCTCCATGACGTGATCATGTTCGAAAAACTTATTGAGAAGAAGGCCCCAAAAATATAAGAATGAACAGCTGACTGGAAACCTGACACCCCAGAACAGACAGGTTTACAGCCAACAACCCCTCTGGAGGCGCAATTTGCCAACTGATCCCAGGAGGCCCCTGTTACGGTTACTGCGAGCACTGGAGACTATGTCCAGATTTCTTGCTACTGCACATGTGCGAGCGCTGGAGACTAAGTCCAGATTTCTTGCTACTGCACATGTGCGAGCGCTGGAGACTAAGTCCAGATTCCTTGCTACTGCACATGTGCGAGCGCTGGAGACTAAGTCCAGATTTCTTGCTACTGCACATGTGCGAGCGCCGGAGACTAAGTCCAATCTTGGAGCCATTGCACATGTGCGGGTGACATCATCGCTGACACGAGGTCACATGTCTCTGACACCTTCTATGCCGATTGGTCGCTGGTCATGTGCTTGTGACGTCTTGCTCGGTGATAGGCCAGCATGACGTCACTCCTGTCGTTCTGGCAGCGGATTGGCTCTGGTGTCCTCCATCTTGGATGAGGCACAGAGTCTATATAAGACCCTGACACACGCCGCATGGTGCTCAGTCCTCTTGGTTCATGCATATGAGTAGACGCTCTGTGCGCGTTCCTCTAGGCATTCCTCTGTCTATGCTAGGTGAGCGCTACCGGCAGGGTAGCGTTCTTATACCTTACAGCTTCGGCTGCTGTCCGTATCCTTACCTCTTAGGGGAGCGGACATAGGCAGGTGCCTGAGGCACATGGTCTGGCTGGGCCTTGTGATTCTACTCGTAGGTGGACGTTGCCGCTAGGGTAACGTTCCTTATACTGCGTCTGGCAGTTGTTCGTATCCTCGCACACTAGGGGAGCGAACAGAGGTAGGAGCTTTGTGCGGCTTACGCTGCTGTTCGTCTCTTTTGCACCACTAGAAGAGCGGACCTAGGCAGGTGCCATATCTAGTGGTTCGTGTCCTCGCACACTAGTGGAGCGAACGCAGGTAGGAGCTTTGTGCGGCTTACGCTGCTGTTCGTCTCTTTTGCACCACTAGAAGAGCGGACCTAGGTAGGTGCCATTTCGCACACATTGCCTTTGTCTCTGTGATTATTAACAGAGATCATTCCACACACCCTCCAAGTAAGGGAGGAATTGCTTTACTTACTTATTATATCCTTCTGTGAGTTAACAGAGGTATTGCACTCTGCCATAGTCTGCAGCAAAGTCTTTGCACGGTGGACCCTGACTGTCTGATACTCCTTTCGGTTATTATCAGACAGCCCCCCGTAACATTAGGACTGAGCCAAGGGTCTGGCAGTTATGGCAGAATATCAGCAGTTACACCGTTACATACAAGTACTTGAGTCACGGCTCAAGAGTATAGAGGATAAACCTCAGACCATGGTGACATCTGCACATGATCCTCGACTTGCTCTGCCAAACAGATATTCTGGCGATGCCAGATCATGTCGTGGTTTCATTAGTCAGTGTCAGATACACCTAGAGGTCAACTCCTCTCGCTTCTCTACGGAGAGGTCCAGAGTAGGCTTTATCATCTCCTTACTTCAGGACAAAGCCTTAGAATGGGCGACTCCCCTATGGGAGCGCTCTGATGTGGTTACTCTGAGACATCAAGACTTTCTTGATGCTCTTAAGGCGGTATTCATGGGTCCGCAGGTTACCCATGATGCGGCCCTGAGACTGTTAGATCTATCTCAGGGTTCGTTATCCACTAGTTCTTATGCCATTGCTTTTAGAACTCTGGTGGCAGAACTAGATTGGCCAGAGAAGGTGTTGATTCCTATCTTCTGGAGAGGGTTGGCAGGCTATGTCAAGGATGCCCTTGCTACTCGTGAGGTCCTTGCTTCTCTGGAGAACTTGATCACAGTAGCAACGAGGATCGATGTACGCCATAAGGAACGTAGACTCGAGGTCTCTTCCTCACGCCCTAAGCATCGGGCTATTCCAGTTGTTGAGGGTCCACTACCATCTTCCTCAGCATCTGAAACATCTCCCACTCCTATGGAGTTAGGTCATACGTTCTCCAGACTACGCAAGTCTGGTCCTCCTATATGTTACGTATGTCGTCAGGCTGGGCACTATGCCAACAAGTGTCCTAGTCATCAGGGAAACTCCCTGGCCTAGTAACCATTAGAGGGGGGTTACTAGAGACGTCTTCTGCACCCTCTAAGTGTTGTATCCCAGGTCAGCTCTCGTTATCTGAGAATACATGGCCTATTATGGCTTTTGTGGATTCCGGAGCTGACGGGATTTTTGTGTCCTCAGGATTTGTAAAGGGACACAATATTCCCTCTATCATGTTAGAGGCGCCTATTCCTGTCCGTGTTGTTAATGGAACTATGTTGTCTGACTCCATTACATTGAGGACAGTTCCCTTGCGCCTTTCCCTGTCTCAGGGTCACATAGAGGAGATATCTTTTCTTGTTTTGCCTGAGGGTATAGACGACATCCTTCTGGGTCTTCCATGGCTTCGGACTCATGCTCCTCACATTGACTGGGAGTCTGACAGCATTATTAGTTGGGGTTCGAAATGTCAGTCCCGATGTCTTCCCTTACCACCTAAGGTCGTTGCGGTTGCATCAACTGATCTCTCTCCCATACCTACACCCTATTTGGATTTCGCTGACGTGTTCTCCAAACAGGGTGCTGAGGTTCTTCCACCCCATAGGCCGTATGACTGTGCCATAGACCTTATCCCAGGTTCGGTTCCACCTAAAGGCAGGGTTTACCCCCTGTCGATACCTGAGTCGGAGGCCATGTCGACCTATATAAGAGAGAGTTTAGAGAAGGGGTTCATTCGTAAGTCTGTCTCTCCCGCGGGAGCTGGGTTTTTCTTTGTTCGGAAGAAAGAGGGTGATTTGCGTCCCTGCATAGATTACAGGGGTCTCAACGCAATCACAATAAAGAACAAATACCCATTACCTTTAATTTCGGAGCTGTTTGACAGACTGAGAGGAGCTCAAGTTTTTACGAAGTTGGATCTGCGGGGTGCGCATAACTTGGTACGAATTCGAAAGGGTGACGAATGGAAGACCGCTTTTAACACCCGAGACGGTCACTATGAATACCTCGTCATGCCTTTTGGGTTATGCAATGCACCCGCAGTATTTCAGGACTTCGTAAACGATGTGTTCAGGGATTTACTGTTATCCTCAGTAGTGGTGTATCTGGACGACATCCTGATTTTTTCTCCTGATCTGGAGACTCATCGTCAGGATGTCGTTCGTGTCCTTTCCCGTTTAAGGGAGCACTCATTGTTTGCTAAACTCGAGAAATGTGTATTCGAGCAGTCCTCATTGCCTTTTTTGGGTTACATTATCTCACAAGAGGGTCTGGCTATGGATCCTGCGAAGCTCTCTGCTGTCCTGCAATGGTCCGAACCTCATTCCTTGAAGGCGGTGCAACGCTTCTTAGGATTCATAAATTATTACAGGCAGTTCATACCCCATTTTTCTACTTTGGTGGCCCCTTTGGTGGCCTTGACTAAGAAAGGTGCTAATCCCAAAGCCTGGTCTACTGAGACATCTCAGGCTTTTGAGGCAGTAAAAAGACACTTTTCAACTGCTCCCGTTCTTCAAAGACCCGATGAGAATAAGCCCTTCCTCTTAGAGGTTGATGCCTCTTCAGTGGGTGCTGGTGCGGTCTTGTATCAAAAGAACGGTGCAGGTAGAAAAAGGCCGTGTTTCTTCTTTGCTAAAACCTTTTCACCGGCAGAGAGAAACTATACCATTGGGGATAGGGAACTGCTCGCCTTGAGATTAGCCTTGGAGGAGTGGCGTCACTTGCTGGAAGGAGCGAAACATCCTTTCCAGGTCTATACAGACCATAAGAATCTGACGTACTTACAAACCGCTCAGCGTCTGAATCCTCGCCAAGCCCGCTGGTCCTTGTTTTTCTCCCGCTTTCACTTCTCCATCAACTATCTGTCTGGGAGTAAGAATAACAAGGCAGACGCCCTGTCTCGCTCTATGCTTTCTACCCAGGAAGAGATTGACGAACCTCGTCTTATCCTTCCCTCCAGGGTTTTTCATACGCTCTCCCCTGTGACGTTAGACCAAATCCCACCGGGCAAGACCTTTGTTCCGCCTGATCGACAGAATGATATACTGTCATGGGCCCACACCTCAAAGGTGGGTGGGCATTTTGGTATTAAGCGGACACGAGAGTTACTGGAGAGGTGGTATTGGTGGCCACACTTAGCCAGCCACGTCAAGAGATATGTCGGTTCCTGCTACTCGTGTGCTCGCAACCGTCCATTACGGCAGAGACCGGCTGGGCTCTTGCATCCTTTACCAGTGCCAGATAGACCATGGGAGGTGGTAGGCATGGACTTTGTGGGTGATCTTCCATGTTCACAGGGACATAGATTTGTGTGGGTCATTACGGACCATTTCTCCCGGATGGTTCATCTCGTACCGTTATCGAGAATCCCATCTTCCAGGGTACTAGCCAAACTATTCCTCAAGCATGTCTTTAGGCTTCACGGGATGCCAGATCGTATTATTTGTGATAGAGGCCCGCAATTTACTTCCCATTTCTGGCGAGATCTTTGTAGCCTTCTGCAAATTGAGTTGAATCTCTCTTCGGCATACCATCCGGAGACTAATGGTTTGGTTGAACGTACCAATCAATCTATGATTATATACCTTCGACACTTTGTTGCTGAGAACCACGATAACTGGTCCTCCCTCCTACCCTGGGCAGAATTTGCCCTTAACAATTCGCTGGCTGAGGCCACTGGGCAGACACCGTTCGTACTCAATAATGGGCAACACCCTAGGGTACCGGTACCGTTTCCCGCTGCTGCACCTCCTCCTCTTGTGGCCGACTGGGCAACTAATGCCAGAGAGGTTTGGGATCGGACTCAAGAGTCGATCCAAGCAGCTAAGGATCGTATGAAGACGGTGTCCGATCGGTTTCGTCGCCCGGCTCCTGTCTTTTCTCCAGGGGACTTTGTGTGGCTCCCTGCAAAACACGTGAGACTTAGAGTGAGCTCTGTCAAATTTGCTCCTCGCTTCCTGGGTCCTTATGAGGTTCTTCGACAGGTAAATCCTGTAGTCTATCAATTGAAGTTACCTGTCCATCTTAGGATCCATGACAAATTCCATGTCTCACTGCTAAAGCCGGCTATTTTACCTCACGCTCGTGAAGTGCACTCTCCTGCCTCTGATTCCTCTCGCTCTAGCTATGAGGTACGAGCCATAGTTGGTTCTAAGATGGTTAGAGGGCGCAGGTTCTTCTTGATAGATTGGGAGGGCTATGGCCCGGAACATCGCTCTTGGGAGCCTGAGGAGGCTGTCCATGCTCCCGACTTAGTTGCCGATTACCTGCGTCGCCGGGAGGGGGGCCCTTGAGGGGGAGGTACTGTTACGGTTACTGCGAGCACTGGAGACTATGTCCAGATTTCTTGCTACTGCACATGTGCGAGCGCCGGAGACTAAGTCCAATCTTGGAGCCATTGCACATGTGCGGGTGACATCATCGCTGACACGAGGTCACATGTCTCTGACACCTTCTATGCCGATTGGTCGCTGGTCATGTGCTTGTGACGTCTTGCTCGGTGATAGGCCAGCATGACGTCACTCCTGTCGTTCTGGCAGCGGATTGGCTCTGGTGTCCTCCATCTTGGATGAGGCACAGAGTCTATATAAGACCCTGACACACGCCGCATGGTGCTCAGTCCTCTTGGTTCATGCATATGAGTAGACGCTCTGTGCGCGTTCCTCTAGGCATTCCTCTGTCTATGCTAGGTGAGCGCTACCGGCAGGGTAGCGTTCTTATACCTTACAGCTTCGGCTGCTGTCCGTATCCTTACCTCTTAGGGGAGCGGACATAGGCAGGTGCCTGAGGCACATGGTCTGGCTGGGCCTTGTGATTCTACTCGTAGGTGGACGTTGCCGCTAGGGTAACGTTCCTTATACTGCGTCTGGCAGTTGTTCGTATCCTCGCACACTAGGGGAGCGAACAGAGGTAGGAGCTTTGTGCGGCTTACGCTGCTGTTCGTCTCTTTTGCACCACTAGAAGAGCGGACCTAGGCAGGTGCCATATCTAGTGGTTCGTGTCCTCGCACACTAGTGGAGCGAACGCAGGTAGGAGCTTTGTGCGGCTTACGCTGCTGTTCGTCTCTTTTGCACCACTAGAAGAGCGGACCTAGGTAGGTGCCATTTCGCACACATTGCCTTTGTCTCTGTGATTATTAACAGAGATCATTCCACACACCCTCCAAGTAAGGGAGGAATTGCTTTACTTACTTATTATATCCTTCTGTGAGTTAACAGAGGTATTGCACTCTGCCATAGTCTGCAGCAAAGTCTTTGCACGGTGGACCCTGACTGTCTGATACTCCTTTCGGTTATTATCAGACAGCCCCCCGTAACAGCCCCTCAACCATGAACTCAGGCATGCCTTCAGCCACTAGAGGAGGACTATCCCACTACCTAGCAGTGGCCCTAGCAGGATAAAGGTTTACAAACAGGGCCCATGAGTTGCCAAACCCATGGCGCTGTTATACTTGTGGGTGCCTTGGATATATGGCCAAAGATTGTCTCCAAAGCCGAAGCCTCATGCCTGCATTCCAGTTGCCAGCCCAGAAAGACAACATCTGACAAAATGAGCCATCAGAGTCTGAAATATTCTACCACCGAGATACACTAGAAACGGTGGAAATGATATACCCTGTCCATACCCTACAATGGGTCGGACATCATATCCCAGCCAACCTCCATCGCCCCAGCCAGGTCATTAAGGTTGGTGACATACAGACACAGGGACTTTGAGACACTTGGTCTACCATCACCCTGGACAGCCCAGACATTGCTCCCCCAGAACACCCTTTACCAGGCCATCACGTGACGACCTCCCTGGCTGGAGGCCAGTGCCCCGAAATCCCTCTGGCACATCTGCAGTTGGACTGGGGAACTGACCATGGAGAGTTTGAAGTGAGGCTCATTGATGGTGTCCCCATACCTGTTATTGTGGGAAACGACCTAAGAAAAGGACTATCCAGCTAGTTTGTCATAGCCATCACCCACAACCAAGCCAAGCAGGACCTTGATGCGGATCCTTTTGCCACCTCATCCGAAAATAACCCACAAGCCCAGCCTCCATCACAATCCTCTGAACAATCAATAGTGAGTACACCTAAGTAAACTGTGGCTATTGATTGGAAGGAGATACATCCTAAGGAGCTTAGGGAAGCCCAACTAATGGACCCCACCTTAGAGCAGGTCTGCAAAGTGGCTATTCAACCTGGGGGGAGATCAGGGGGAGGTGTATAGATGGAGCTTCTTGCTGACCTCACCATCAAAAGCGCAAAGATTCTGGAAATGCTAGCTGACTGTCCCGAGAAGAGGATAGCGATGATCAGAGACCTATTACATCTGGTCGCCTCATTAACAGCGACCCTCACCAGGATCAGGATCCAGCAGTTTTCCGGGGCTTATTAAGAGGGGGAGGAATGTGATGACTCAATGTCTGGCCACTTGTGTGTGGAGTTGAACTGTTTTTAAATAGGCCAGATGTTTCTTTTGTTTGTTAAATCATGAGAGGTTAGCTATTGGTTCATCAGAGTTATCAGAGCCCTATTAAATGTAAATGTGGATTGTCTCAGCCTTTCTGGTCACATAGTTCAGAGGAAAATTATGCAGTCAGATTGAACTAGCAACCAATGAGAGCAGTCATCTCCACCAATCCTGTAAGAGAACTCTTAAAGGGCCTTGCTTCTGTCACCAGAAAGTGATTCTACATGACTTCAGCCAAGGAGCTTCGGTTCTAGCTGGGGGATCACAAAACTGCTTCACTTTGAATATTCTCCATGAACTCAGCCGAAGAGCTTTGGTTTCAGCTGGGTGATCACAGAACTGCTTCAAGATTCATTCTACAAGATATTTTTTATGACATCCACCTAGGAGCAATGGTTCCAACTGGAGGATCACAGACCTGCTTCATGTTGGCTATTCTAAATTACCTCAACCGAAGAGCTTCATTTTCATTTGGAGGATCACAGAATTGCTTCAAGATTCATTCTACAAGGCATTCTATAAAACCTCCACCTAAAAGCTATGATTCCAATGGGGATCACATAACTGATTCACTCTGGTTAATTTTGATTGACCTCAGCGAAGGAGATTTGTTTCCAGCTGGGGATTTCAGAACTGCTTCACTTTGATTATTCTACAAAACCTCAGCTGAGGAGCTTTGGTTACAGCTGGGAATACAGAACTTCTTTACTGCTTAACACTGAGCCTACTAATTCACTTCAACCAATGTTGGGACAATTTGGTCGCCTGGCTACACTATCTTTCTGTTCACAGTCAGATTCTATAGCTAGCTACTATCTCCTCTAAATGGGTGACTGCCAAAAGTGGGGTGCTGCTGGCTTGAATAGTTGGTCCTGGAATCCCCAAAGTTATGAAGATTCTAATCTCTGGTGAGTCTACGTAATGGTGAAATCTGTTGCTTGTACCATCTTGTTTTCTTGGTGGGAATGTACAATATATTTTTGCCTTTTGGTGAACCACTAAAGTCTTACCAATGTGTGGTTTCCTCACCCTGTGCTGTCTCAGTAGCGTTTTGCCCATAGGGAAGTGTTCAGTGTGATGAGCCCCGGTCCGTGCTGTCTTTCACAATCAGCCAGGCCAACGGATGAAAGGCAGCCAATGACTCTCATGTCTCCACAGTGGTCACACAAAATATTACTAGTTTGGGCAAAATTTGGCCATTTTCACTCAGGGGGTGTACTCACTTTTGCTGTCAGTGATTTGGACATTAATGGCTGTGTGATGAGTTATTTAGAGGGTACCCAAATTTACACTGTTGTGCAAGCTGTACACTGACTACTTTACATTGTATCAATGTGTCATATCTTCAGTTTGGTCCCAAGAAATAATATAACTAAATATTTCTAAAAATGTGAGGGGTGTACTCACTTTTGAGATATGCTGTCTCTTCTTTCATAGACCTAAGTTCAATTTCCGTGACACAATACTATTTTTTTATACAGACCATTACATAGTCTGCAAAAAAACATGGACATGTATACAGTGTTATGAGTATGTGTTCTATCTGTGTCGCCCTGGACAAGCCAGGGGCCACAGAGCACAACACCTACACACCCCACACTCCCTGCAGGCACATCAAGGTCAGACGCAAAACCCTTGTTGCCTTCCTCCAGGGGCTGATGTCCACACCAGAGGGTGGAGCCAGGCGGTTGGTCTCCACCCACCAAGGAGTTCACAGTCCTGGAGGAGGGAAAAGGAGCAGTTCAGTTGAGCTAGGGAAGTGAAGGAGTGAGGAGTTCAGTTTTGACAGTGAAAGTGGAAGGAGGAAAAGTGAACAGTAGTGAAGTGGCAAGAGAGCAGACTGAAGTGAGTCCGGGTGTGTGGCCCGGACGGAGCAGCAAGGTTGGCAGACGGTGGTGATCGTCTGCAAGAGTGGCCTATCGGAGTTTGCCGCAAGGACCGTGGACGGGCGGTGGCCCGGCGGTACCGGACCGGTACACAAGGAGAAGCCAGCACAATTGGCAGTGGCTTTTCGGACCCCGGCAAGGCTAGGAGTCGCCGTGAAGTTGCCGAATCCGTCAGTGAAGGGGACCTCCAGGTTTCCAAACAGTCAAGTCCCGACAGAAGGCAACCGTCCAACCGTGAAGGGGAGACACCGCCACCGCCAAGGGCAACCGTTTCCCAGGGCCAGCGCCTGCGGGCAAAAGGGGCTCCTCCGGCCCACATCCAGGTCGGGGAGCGGGTTACCGGTGGGAACCCATCGGAATCAACATAGAACATAGGTGCAGGGAGAGACAGTCATCACTAACCTGCAGGGAACAACAACACCGCAGCCGTCCGAGGGACCCGTCCATCCAGCCGCTTGTTTTACCGTGAAATGTGTCATCATCACTGGGCTGAGTGAGTACCTCCGTGCCGTGCGGCACAGCGCTGCCCCTGCGACCCTGCACCTCACCAGGCCCTGCAACCCGCCTGCCATCCACTCCTACCCCATCACCGGGCCCCGGGACAACCAACCCCCTACCCACGGAGGGGTGAAATAACAACAAAGCTGCTCCCTGTCATCGCTCCCGGGATCCCCGTCCAGAGCAGCGGTGGTGTCCACACAATCACCACAACCGTGGGTGGCGTCACGGACAATCTCCCTTACCTAACCCCTTTTTACTGTGGAGCCTGGGATCACAGACCGGGTCATGCCACCGTGATACCCACAGAAGTGACCTCGTGGCCCGGATCTGAGAACCCCCTGGTCCCCGGGCGACACATATCCATGAAAAACACAGATATAACATGTGAATGAAGAACTTCTGAATGAGGCCTGAAAGTAAAAAGACACCTGAAACATGTCAGCAGCACTGCAACTTGTGTGCTGAAAATACACATTGGATTTTCGCAAGCCTTTACCTCCAATACTGGATATAAAATATTTGCTTTTTGAAAATTCGTTTGTGCATCAAGCCAGAAGTGAGGCACCATGCACAATGCAATGGCTGAACATATGGGAAGCCAGCATAGATTTTGTTTTACAGTATATCTTGACTGCTACAAAGGGAAACTGTTGCGTAAAAAAAATGTTATTAACCTGCAGATCTGGGGTTAATCTGCAGGTTAATAGCATTCTAAAGTCGCACAGCACTGAAACCCAGCTATCAGGAGAAAATGAACTTTATGCTTCCTGACAGCCTCCACCTTTCAGTGATAGAGGCGCATTTGGCATAGCTTCAATTTTAGTACATAGTGAGCGGTAGCTGTAACCACTCTACAGTGACAGCCTGCTCAGCAGAAATGTCGGCTTCCACTCAAAAGTGACCAAATAGTCAGTTTACATCCACCAAAAGATGAAGATGATTGTAACATATACATACAATCTGCCTTGCAAATGTTATGGCCACACTGATTTGTATAAAGTGCGGAAAGTTGTTATCTGGGAGCTTCCTACGAGTCTTCATAAGATGATGATACTGTGTTGTGGAGTAAACTACAATTTTCTTCTTTTGTTTTCTCTGTTTTCTGTGTAAATACAGAATATGATACAGAGAAATTGAAAGAGAAACTGTATTGACATTTGTTTTAGTAAATTCTTGAAATTCTCAGATTCTGGAACATTGTTTTGTAAATTATATAACAAAAGTGAGTACACTGCTTACATTTTTGTAAATATGTTATTATATCTTTTCATGGGACAACACTGAAGATATGACACTTTGATATAATGTAAAGTACTCAGTGTACAGCTTGTATAGCAATGTAAATTTGATTTGTCCTCTAAATAACTCAATACAGAGCTATTAGGCTATGTGCACACGTTGCGTTCTATTACGCAGTGTAAATAGTCACTGCATGTGCATCTCAGAACGCAGCCGAAAAGCTGCGTTCTGAGACGCATTCGGCAGAACACAACGTTCGCACATTCCTGCAGAATTCATGCGTTCTGGATGCTTGCTCTGCCATGGGAAAAGCATCCAGAGCGCACATTTTTGACAGTGCGGTCCCACTCGGCTCTGCTGCATCCCCATAGACTTGCAGCAGAGCCGACTGGGACCGGAATGTCAAAAAGAGCACATGGCTGGCTGCAGGAGACAGCCACGTGATCAGAATGAACTCTGATGAACTTCACCCGACTTCATTCTGATCGCGCGGCTCTTTGCGTGTGCCGCAGCTTGATTTGCGGTTACAGGTGAAGGACTCACCTGTGACCGCAAATCTGAGTGACTGAAGTGAGCCGCGCGATCACCGGTGCCGTCACTCAGGTTACCCGCGGCCAGCTCGAGTCCTCCACCTGAGACCTGTGGCCGCGGGTAACTTGAGAGACGTCTCCGCTGACAGTGCTGCTCACTTCAGTTTCTGCGTGGAGTGGACAGGAGCGGCGGTGTTGTACGGCCGCTCATGTCAGCTTCATGTAGCAGAGCTGGATGCGTCGCGGGACCTCGTGGATTACGCTGGACCTGGAGGGGTGTTTAGGGATTTTAATAAAGTGGTGAAAGAGGGTGTTTTTTGTCTTTTATTTCAAATAAAGGATTTTTCGGGTGTATGTGTTTATTTACTTTCACTTCCAGGTTAATCATTAGGGGTGTCTCATAGATGCCTGCAATGATTAACCTAGAACTTAGTGGCAGCTATGGGCTGCCATTAACTCCTTATTACCCAGATTGCCACCGCACCAGGGCAGTTCTGGATGAGCCGGGTAGAGTCCCGGGACTGTCGCATTTAATCCATGCGGCAATTCCGAGCGTCTGCTGGCTGATATTTTTAGGCTGGGGGCTCCCCATAACGTGGTGCTCCCCATCCTGAGAATACCAGCCTTCAGCCGTGTGGCTTTACCCTGGCTAGTATCAAAATTGGGGGGACCGCACGCCGTTTTTTTTTTATTATTTATTTATTTTACTGCACCACATAGACCCACCCACCAGCGGCTGTGATTGGTTGCAGTGAGACAGCTGTCACTCAGCATGGGGGCGTGTCTGACTGCAACCAATCATAGGCACCGGTGGGCGGGGGAAGCAGGGAATACGAGATTGAATAATGGAGAAGGAGAAGCCGCCGGAGCAGTGTGACAGATGTTCAGTGCCGCACCCGTGATCGCTCAGTGATCGGTGAGTATGAGAGAGGGGGGGAGAGGGATAAACCGATAGACAGAGAGACAGACCGACCGACAGGGAGACACAGAGACCGATAGACAGACAGAGAGAGAGACCAACATTACGCACAAAATAAGTGACATGTTGCTTTTTAGAATGCAGCAATTTGGCAGCAGCCGAAACGCTGCGTTCTAATACGCAACGTGGGCAAGGATTATGCACAATCTTCATAGATTGTGCTGGGGACGCAGGACGCATGCAGTTACGCTGCTGTGCAGATTGCAGCGTAACTGCATGAAAATATGCAACGTGCGCACATAGCCTTATGACGTTTTTGCACTTCTCCAAAATGCTGCATTTTTGGCTGCAAAAAACGCACAAAAACGCACCCACGGCAAAAATGAATCAGTAAAAATGCACCGCGTTTTACCACTTTTTTTGTGGTTTTGGCTGTGTTTTGCTGCGGTTTTCATCACTGTGTTTTGCTGAGTTTTTCCAATGCATTGCATGGGTGACAAACGCAGTAAAACACAGGAAAGAATTGACATGTCCATTTTTTTTTTAGCTCAAAAACGCAGCTAAAAAAAAAGTTGTGTGCGGACAGCAAAAATGAAAAGTCAAAAACTTTGCAGCGGAAGCAAAGTCATGCAGTTTTGAGTCCAAAAACGCACAAAAACGCACCCGAAAAACGCGCAAAAATGTCGCAAAAAAGCTCAGTGCCTTAATGTCAAAGCTGCAACAAAAGTGAGTACATCCATAAGTGAAAATGGCCAAATTGTGCCAAAGTGTCAATATTTTTTGTGGCCACCATTATTTTCAAGCACTGCCTTAACTCTCTTGGGCAAGGAGGTCACTAGAGCTTCACAAGAGCCGCTGGATCATCTTCCATCCTCCATAATGACATCACAGTGCTGGTGGATGTTAAGCCTGCTTTACACGTTGCAATTAGTTGTACAATCGCATTTGCGATGTGACACGCCCAGGTCGCATATGGGATCTTATGAGATCGCACGTAGGTCGTTCATTTGCTATCACACGTGCGTTAGTAGTCTATGTTAAATTGATCAATTTTGTGTGCGATCTTTCAGATCATGTGTTCTGTGACGTATGCATTATGCACCCTTTTTTTTTTTTTTTTCTTTTTTTTTATTTATTGACTTGCCAAGCGTGTGTAATGTGTAGGGATCCATTTTTACTATGTCATCTGACATTCAGCTCTGCTACATGGCCGCTGACAGCAGACACAGACAGCCATGTAGCAGAGATGAATGGCAGATGACAGAAGACACAGACAGAGCCGCACGATGAGAATGAAGTCGGATGAACTTCACCCAACTTCATTGTCATACCGCGGCCCTGTCTGTGTCGCGTCCTGATTAGCGGTCACCCGTGAAGGACTCACCTGTGACCGCTAATCTCCTGAGTGACTGAATTGAGCAGCCCTCTCTCATACTCACCGATCCCCAGCGCGGCGCTGCACGGCGTTCACACTGCTCCGGCGGCTTTTACTATTTTGAAAAAGCCGGCCGCTCATTATTCAATCTCGTATTCCCTGCTTTCCCCGCCCACCGGCGCCTATGATTGGTTGCAGTCAGACACGCCCCCACGCTGAGTGACAGGTGTCTCACTGCACCCATTCACAGCAGCCGGTGGGCGTGTCTATATTGTGCAGTGAAATAAATAATTAAATAATTTAAAAAAACGGCGTGCGGTCCCCCCCTAATTTTAAAACCAGCCAGATAAAGCCATACGGCTTAAGGCTGGTATTCTCAGGAAGGGGAGCTCCACGTTATGGGGAGCCCCCCAGCCTAACAATATCAGTCAGCAGCCACCCAGAATTGCCGCATACAATAGATTGCGACAGTTCTGGGACTGTACCCGGCTCTTCCCGATTTGCCCTGGTGCGGTGGCAATCGGGGTAATAAAGAATAATGGCAGCCCATAGCTGCCACTAAATCCTAGATTAATCATTGCAGGCATCTCCCCGAGATTCCTTCCATGATTAATCTGTAAGTTACAGAAAATAAACACACACAGCCGAAAAATCCTTTATTTGAAATAAAAAACACTAACAAATTCCCTCGTTCACCAATTTAATAAGCCCGGAAAAGCCCTCCATGTCCGGCGTAATCCAGGATGGTCCAGCGTTGCTTCCAGCTCTGCTGCATGAAGGTGACCGGAGCAGCAGAAGACACCGCCGCTCCTGTCACCTCCACGCGGCAACTGAAGACAGCCGTGCGATCAGCTGAGCTGTCACTGAGGTTACCCGCGGCCACGAGTAACCTCAGTGACAGCTCAGCTGATCGCGCTACTCACCTCAGTTGCCGCGTGGAGGTGACAGGAGCGGCGATGTCTTCTGCTGCTTTGGTCACCTTCATGCAGCAGAGCTGGATGCGACGCTGGACCATTGACTTATATGGAGTGAACTTATATGATTGAAATCTTTGCTGCAGTAGATGTATACTACAATTACCTATCTGTGAGAAGAATTTAAAATGTTCCTATCTACGATTTTAAAAAATGAACTGTACTTTCAACAAACTTTGCATAAATTAGTACAAGTGACTTAACAAAAACTATACTATATCTTAGCAGTGAAATCAGCATCCTCCATTTATTAGACACTTGTTCCCCTCCCCTCTGCCTCCTGAATGTGTCATCCACTGTGAAAAAGCAGCTAAACTGACACAGACCATTATCCTCTGTGGAAAAGGGAGAGAAGGAGTGAACAGCAGGGAAAGGAACAAAGACAGAAAAACATTATGCAGAGCTCTGTAAAGCTATGTTCACACAGGGTGTTGTTGCTGCTTTTTTTTTGTTGCTGCTTTTTTTTTTTTTTTTGCAGCAAAACCTTATCTTGTGGCAGGAAGTCTCCTGGCGGTTTTCTGTGTTTTTGGTATGGTTTTTGGCCAGGTTTTTGGTGTTTTTTTATGGTGCTTTTACAGCATTTTTTTACTGTGAATTGTTGCACTTACGTGATGGCCGGATCAAGTCCAGACCTGCGGGGGTTCAAAAGAACCCGAATGCCAAGCCCTAAATCCGGCACTCGAGCAATAAAAAAAAAATAAAGTAAATATAAAGAAAATAAACATAATGCAAGCACGCTATGCTTACCAGTCTCTGGCGTGGCTGTACCTGCTCCCATGGTCCCTCTTTCCATTTCCAGGAATGCTCATTAGCTTATGTTCCCCACCCACTGGCATCTGTGATTGATTGCAGTCAGATGTGCCCTCAGTCTGTGTGACCACGTATGCCTGCAAACAATCACAGGTGCTGTCTACAGGTGTATGGTACAGTAAAAATAAATAAATAAACAATAGGCATAGGGTTCCCCCATATTATGATACCCAGCACAGATAAAGCATTTGGCTACAGGCTGTAGCCCCCAGTTGTGTGCTTATCGTGGCTGTGTATCAAAATAAGAGGGACTCCATGCTGTTTTTGGTAAAAAAAAAAATAATAAAATAAATAATTAAAAAACCACTGTGAAGTCTCCCCCGATTTGAATACCTAGGCAAGATAAAGCCCGACAGCTGGGGGTTTCTATTCTCAGGCTTTGTCTCCTTGTTTATTGGGCACCCCACAGCCTAAAAATAGCAGTGACAGCCTCCCAGTTTTGTCACATCCATTAGATGCCACAATCCCAACACTTTACCCGGCTCTTCCTGATTGTCCCTGTGTGGTGGCATTCTGGGTAATCGGGGGATAAGCGCAGCTCACAGCAGCCACTAATCCCTAAATTAGTAATGGGAGATGTCTATGAAACACCCCCATTACTAATCTGTAAGTGAAACGAAATAAACATAAACACCGAAAAAATCCTTTATTTGAAAAAAAATACAAAAAACACCTTCTTTCACCTCTTTATTAACCCCAAAAACAGCTTTGCAAGTCTGACATAATCCACACAAGGTCCCACAACGAATCCAGCTCTTCTACATCTGGAGCTCACAGTTAGCGCCATAGAACATGACTGCCCACTGTGATGTTCAGGCATAGACTGAATGAGCTGCGCGATGAGTGGTGACATAACTCAGGCTATTTGCTGTCGCTAGTGGAGGACCATGGGAACCACCAGCTGTGACCGCAAATCACCTGTGTGATGTCACCGCTCATCACAAGGCTCACTCAGTCTGTGCCTGAACCTCACAGTGGGCAGTCATGTTCTAAGGCGGTTGCTGTGAGCTGCAGATGTAGCTGCGCTAAAATCGTTGTTTGACCTCGTGTGGATTATGTCGGACCTGCAGGGGTATTTTGGGGGTCAATAAAGTATTGAAAAAGGGTGTTTCTTATAATTTATTTCAAATAAAGGATTTTTTGGTGTTTGTGTTTATTTACTTTCATTTACAGATTAGTAATGGGGATCTCATAGATGCCTCCCATTACTAATCTAGGGCTTAGTGGCAACTGTGCGTGTACATTAACTCTTTATTACCCCGATTGCCACTGCATCAGGGCAATCAGGAAGAGCCAGGTAAAGTGCTGGAATTGTCGCTTCTAATGGATGCAACAATTCTGTGCATTTACAGGCTGCTATTTTTAGGCTGGGGGGATGCCCAATAAACTTGTGTCTCCCCAGCTTGAGAATACCTGCCCCCAGATCTCGGGTTTTTTCTTGGCTTGGTGCTAAAATTGGGGGGACTGCACGCTGTTTTTTAAAATTATGTATTATTTTGATACACAGCCTATAGCTGTATGCTTTATCTGTGCTGGGTATCATAATATAGAGGGACTCTACGCCAATTTTTTTATTTATTTATTTTTACTGTACGATAGAGCAGGTCTCTAATAGGTTACAATTAAAAAGACTGCTGAAACACCATTGTATATGTGAACAGGGTGCTAGCCAAAATATACACAATTTTATGAAGTGAAAGCTGCACACCAAATTCAGAGAAATATGAACAAGCATAACTGCTTTATAATACATAAGGAATGAAATATACAATTAGCCATATGGAAAATTGAAATGTGACATTGCATGACTGCTGAGGATTATTTGAAAAAATAAAAAGAGATATTTAGCTAATGTATTGATCAATTCTTTACTGCCCCATAACCACTTCACGGTAATCTCTTATTTATGGGGTCCCTAACCAAATGTTACCTCTATGTGCGGTTAAAACCTGCTTGTGTATGGGTCCCTAGTCAAAAGTTACCTCTATGTGCGGTTGAAACCTGCTTGTGTATGGGAAGCCATGGCTAAGCCAAGGCTATATAGGAAATTGAATAGATTACAGTCAGATGCTGCCACACAGGTCTTACTGCAACCAGTCACAGATGACGGTGTGTGGGGAATACAAGTGAATTAAAGCAGCAAATTCAATAAAGGTTACGAGCAGCCCCGGAAGTTAATGAGTGGCCATGATAGCGTGCCGCTGCACTGATGATTTGGTAAGTATGAAGTACCTTTCCCAATCCCCCTATTCATTCCATCACCATTTTTAAGTGCAAGATTCTGGTCCCCATAGACTTATATGGGGAATGGCGTTTGGCGAGATACCCTGGATCAATTCCAGGCCAGAAAAGGGTTTTTTATTAATCTGGTTAGGCCCGCCAATCCAGGGTATCTACGGGTCCGCTCATCACTAGAGTGAAAAACCAAGGCAAAACCGCTGAAAAGAATGGACATGTTTATAACGCAGACATTTTAATAACGCAGCAAAAACCAGGGTGGTTAACAAAGATGTCAGGAAAACACTGCAGGTGTTTTGTCTGTATGTGCGTACAATAAAACCAAAGCAAAAACCATGCTAAAACACTGCAAAAATGCCCTGTGTGAACATAGTCTAACAAGTGTTTTTCGTCACATCAGAGCTTTTTCAGATCAAAATAGCTAAGCCGTGCTGTATAAGTCATCCATGTTATTGCAGCTTTCTGTGCCAGCTTAAATGTGAAGGAAGAGCAGGCATTCCTCTCTCTGCATTGTCTAGGAGAGAAATCACTAAAGCACATTTCCTCACCTAAGCTCCCAGTGAATTACAAGTTAGAGAAAGCATTTTAAAAAGAAAACGGGTAAAAATGGAGGCTATAAGTCACGTAATGACGAGAAATGGTGTTATTCCTCGTGTATACTCACAAGACACCTGATTTTGAAAAGGGGAGGGGCAGCACAGCAGAGTTTAGCTGTGTCACATTACAAACCATTCTATCAGCTCTCCCCTTTTCATAGCACGTCAATATTTCAGTACTGCACCTCACCCCACACTGTCTTTCTGGAATGCCAGAAAAGAAACAGAACTATAATTATATCAAAATGTACATAATCTTTATTCTATACAAAACATATTACAACACAGACATATAAGGGAGGATAAATCCATTATAATACAAATCATCTGAAATAAAACAGGGAACTTACATGTAACTTATCCCACTGTGCTGCACAATTATTTATTACGATCTTTAAAGATAAAAAAAAGATTCTCTCTTTCATCTAATATATAAAGCTGAGTGAGTGTGTGTGTGTGTGTGTGTGTGTGTATGTGGGTATCTGGGTATGTCCATTAAAGGAAACCGGACCATTGCATTTACAATCACAGACTTTTGTAGCCTGTGTTTTGAGGGGAAATTTAACCCCGCGCTTTACAGTTATTCGCCAAAAAAGCTGCTTACATTAAAGTCAATGAAGCTGGGAGCTACAGGTCATTAATAAACAACAAAGGACATTCTTGGTATAAGACATATACATACACTTAAGGGTACTTTGCACGCTGCAACATCGCTAGCCGATTGTAGCGATGCCGAGCGCGATAGTCCCCGCCCCTGTCGCAGATGCGATATTTTGTGATAGCTGCCGAAGCGAACATTATCGCTAACGGCAGCTTCACACACACTTACCTGCCCTGTGTCGTCGCTCTGGCCGGCGACCCGCCTCCTTCCTAAGGGGGCGGGTCATGCGGTGTCACTGCGACATCACCCGGCAGGCGGCCAATAGAAGCGGAGGGGCGGAGATGAGCAGGACGTAAACATTCCGTCCACTTTTTCCTTCCTCATTGCAGGCGGGACGCAGGTAAGGAGATGTTCCTCGCTCCTGCGGCTTCATACACAGCGATGTGTGCTGCCGCAGGAATGAGGAACAACATCGTACCTGTCGCTGCAGCGAAAATATGGAAATGACCGACTCTACACAGATCATCGATTTTCGACGCTTTTGCAATCGTTTATCTGTGCTTCTAGGCTTTACACGTTGCGACGTCGTTACCGGCGCCGGATGTGTGTCATTTTCGATTTGACCTCGACAAGATCGCAGTAGCGATGTCTCAATGTGAAATGTACCCCTTAGAGACAGTGACACACAGACTGATGTGGAGACATACACAGACAGAGACACACAGAGGCTGATACAGAAACACACAGAGACTGATACAGAGACACAGAGAGACAGAGCAAAACACACAGAGACTGATACAGAGACATAGAGACAGACACACAAAGACAGAAAGACACAGAGACACTCAAAGACAGACACACACAAGCGCAGAGACACAAAGAGACACACACACACACAGAGACTTAGACACACAGAGACAGAGTATCACAGAGACACACACACAGAGACACACAGAGATACACACAGAGGCAGACACACACAGAGACAGACAGAGACAAAGATACACTGAGACTGATACAGAGACACACAGATACACATACAGAGACACACAGACACACAAGACAGACACACAGAGAAAGAGACAGAGACACAAACACAGAGACACACAAAGACAGACAAACAGACAGAGACACAAACAGACAGAGACACACAAAGACAGAGAGAGAAACACAGAAACAGAGACACACAGAGAAACATACACACACAGTGACACACAAGACAGAGACATAGAAAAACACAGATACAGAGACACACAGACACAGACACACAAAGACAGAAACACAGAGACACAAACAGACACAGAGACACACAAAGACAGACACACAGATACAGAGACACACAGACACACACTGAGACACACACACAGAGACACACAGAGGCTGATACAGGGACACACACAGAGACTGAGACAGAGACACAGACAGAGACACAGACACAGACAGAGACACAGACACACAGACAGAGACACAGAAAGAGACACACACAGAAAGAGACACACAAAGATACACACAGACAGATACACAGAGACTGATACACAGACAAACACACAGAAACTGATACAGAGTCAGAGAGACACACAAAGACACACATACAGACACAGAGAGACACAGAGATAGAGACACCCATAGACAGACACACAGAGGCATAGACACACAGAGACACACAAAGACAAGACACAGAGATGCACAGAGAGACACACAGAGACAGGGACATACACAGAGACATACACAGAGACAGACTCACAAAGACAGACACATAGAGACCAAGACACACAGATGCACACGCCGACACAATGAGAGAGAGACAGAGAGGGAGACAGACAGAGAGGGAGACAGTCAGAGAGAGAGGGAGAAGGAGAGAGTGTGAGAGAGGGACAGTGAGAGAAACAGAGAGACACTTAGTTACTATCCCGGGCAATGCTGAGTACCACAGCTAATAAAATATAAAGACACTAAATTAAAAAACTGATGTCAATCAATATACCTAACAAGGTGTAATGATTATAAACCCAAGTATGAAGCATAGGCATTAGAAAGACACAATTTATACACAAATACCTCTACCTAGTGAAGATTTTTATATATATATATATATATATATGTATATATATATATATATATATATATATATATATAGCTAATGCCAGTAAAAACTAGGGAAGTGGTTAAATAAACATACTACAATTCTTATTCAACAGTACTGTAAACCTAGAAAGTCACTAAGTGCTATAGAGACTAAAAAATGATATGCATCATAACTAGCATAACTTTTATATATATATATATATATATATATATATATATATATATATATATATATATATATATATATATGTAAATTCCGGCTCCAGACCAATAAAGCCTAATGGCAAAGTTAATTATACTGGTGTCAGTTGTCAGGAGAAGGTCAGAACTTTTACCCTTTGGTAGCATGCTGGACCCCTGACGCGCGTTTCACAAAATGCTTCTTCAGAAGAGTCTGGCTGGAGTTGAGAACTCAAAGTGTAAGTATAAGTTCTTATTTATGTTAGGATCTTATAATCTCTGTACAGTGAGATAAGAGCAGGGCTATCATTATATCTCACACAGGAGTAGCTCAGGAATGGCAGGTTACTCCTGTTTGGGACTTAATGACAGCCATAATTTCACTGCAAAGTTATTATAAGTTGCCTCAGCAAAGCAGACAAAAGTGTAATACTGACATAAATCAGTAATCAGAAGATCTGATAGAAGATTTCCGTGTAGGCATAGATAAGATAATTATTATAAATAAGATAATGATTATAGATGAGCGAACCCAAACTTTAAAGTTTGGTGTTTGTATCAAACACAGACTTTAGAAAAAAGTCAGTGTACAAGTTAGGAGTTCAGGTGCTTTATGTATACAAACCACTTGAGAAAGCATCGCGGTGCTCGGGTACGCTCGGTGCTCTGCCCAGTAGGAGCCTCTTTCAGTGTTTGAATGGCTCTCACTGGGGGTAACAACAGCATTATTCGATGTAGTATGTATAAAAAGAAAGAAAAAAAGCCACTTTGTTTATGGCTGGCTGTATGTGGAAGGAGAACTGAACTGCCCAATCAGTGACTTCCAATGAGGTTTGAGTCAACTTTAGGGCCAGAACAGAACTTTATCTAAAGTTCGATTGAATCCGCAGAACCTGAACTTCCACGGGTCCACTTATCTCTAATAATGATAATAACACTTGGGAGTGTGACGCCCCTGGACTATCAGGTCATCACAGGGTATTGCACAATCTGCCCTCCCGTGCAATATCCACCTCCTTCTTGGTTATGGGTCCCCAACTACATGGTGTTGCCTACATTAGGTACACTATGCACCACACCCACCAGACACACCAGTGAATGGCCTGAGTGGAATAAGGTTGGTTAGGGGAGGTCAGGAGTGTCAGGAGTAGAGAGTTGAGTTTTGGAAGTGAAGGAGAGAGGAGGTCAGTAGCAGGGCTCCTAAAAAGCTATCTAGGTGGCAGACGGTGGTCTGGGCCTAGAGGAGCTGGACCCCCGGTCGCAGGGGATCGTGGCAAGGGGCACAGGTCTGTCGAGGAGGACAGCCGACGGCGTTACACCATTACCGGGCTGGGACCAGGGCATTAAGGGGTATGTGGACCCTAGGTCAGGGAGTAGCTTCAGGCAACCTGACAATTTACCCAACGAGAATGGAACCTTCAAGATCTGCTCTCCACCCGCTCCAAAATTGGGGTACTAGCACAACGAGGGGGATAGGACTTTCCACTCAAATGGTCCAGCAAATCCCAAGCGTGAACCCTGAGAGCAAGCTCCCACACTAAGTCTTAGTGGGGAGCGGGACCCAGCAAGTTCCATACTACCGGGACCAACAGAGAAGTAAACTTAGTACCAAGAGGCAGGTCACGGATCACCAGGCAGCACCATTGGGGATGGGACCCGAACAAAGCTCAACTCAGAGGCACTGGTGTCCAGAGACTTGTTTGACCAGTTGTCGGTGTCAGCTTAATGGACTGAGTGAGTACACATGACCCCTCTGCACCCAACGGCACTCCCCCACACCATCACCATCACTCCACTGCAGCAGTGGTACTCCAAATTACCACATACTATGGGTGGCGTCACAAACTCTAACACAATCCCCTGTAAATACCCACTTCATTTAAGTGGCCGCACGACCCCCGGGTCCGAAAGACCCCTCGAGCTACCGTGGATCCAGATCCAAGCAGCCCGGCTACTGGCACGGGGGCAGCACACCTCAAATTCCTGGCGTCATGAACAGGATACGAGCAGGACCCACTTACCTGGGTGACGTGTGCCTTAGAAGTCGAAACTGAGAGTCAAAATTCCTGTTTCCCGCCGTTCCCGCTATCTTCCGCCATCTTTTTGTGCCAAAATGCCATCTTCTCCACAAAGGAGGAAAGGAGAAGAGTGCACCACCGCGGCATACATATATATATTATCTTTAAGGGGTGCTGGAAATGCAACGGAACATGAATACGATTAGAAGAAAGAAAAAGACATTGCACATAGCCGCACAACCCAATAGAATTATAGAAAACCTTTATTCAATGCACTTGTACATATTAAAACCAATTAAAATGAAAACTCCAACAACCTGGCACCCACAATGTTGCACTACAATCAATGCATATCCATACAATAGGTTTATACAATACCCAATTATGGAAGGCATGTGTCGCCCAGCTGCACAATTCCAACTACAATCCCTAGTAATGCATGTCAAGACCATATATATACATCCTGCTGAAGGACCAAAATATGTCCAAAAGTGTCTGCTTATCCATGTCAGGGGGACAGAAATTACATATACAGGGTATAATTAGATATAATAGTTACCACAACCTCCAAGGGGGACATGTAGCCTGACAGGATTATAAAGATGGAAAATCATGTGTCAAGGCAGGTTTATCCCTGAAGTAGGGAAAGCGGTCAGTGCAGCAATTGGCCACCCCTACAGGGTTGCAAGGTAATTGCTCACCCGCACCAGCATAAGCAATGGTATTGTCTCACCAATGTCTCCAAACAAGCTGGCATCAAGACAAATAGATCATAGGATAAGGTGGAACACAAGCCATGAGCGCAAGGGGTGGGTGCTCAGGAACCCCACGCGTATCGCCGCCGCTGCGGCTTCGTCAGGGAAAGGTTAGTTGCGCTCACGGCTTGGGGTGGCCAATTGCTGCACTGACCGCTTTCCCTACTTCAGGGATAAACCTGCCTTGACACATGATTTTCCATCTTTATAATCCTGTCAGGCTACATGTCCCCCTTGGAGGTTGTGGTAACTATTATATCTAATTATACCCTGTATATGTAATTTCTGTCCCCCTGACATGGATAAGCAGACACTTTTGGACATATTTTGGTCCTTCAGCAGGATGTATATATATGGTCTTGACATGCATTACTAGGGATTGTAGTTGGAATTGTGCAGCTGGGCGACACATGCCTTCCATAATTGGGTATTGTATAAACCTATTGTATGGATATGCATTGATTGTAGTGCAACATTGTGGGTGCCAGGTTGTTGGAGTTTTCATTTTAATTGGTTTTAATATGTACAAGTGCATTGAATAAAGGTTTTCTATAATTCTATTGGGTTGTGCGGCTATGTGCAATGTCTTTTTCTTTCTTCTAATCATCTTCTCCACAAAAGCGCGCAAAGATGAAGCCCCGCCCTTCGTCCTAAGAGTGAGCCCGGAACCGGAAGTTCCCAGAGGGCCACAGCAGTGAGAGAGTGCTGAGTGAAAACCGAGGGGGCGTGACGGCATGTAGCAGCGGAAGAGAAGCAGGGACTCCAGGACTCTGCCATAACGTTCCTGGATCCTGCAGAGTCAAGATGGCAGAGAGGCACGGTTGTTAAGCAGAGGATACAGCTCCCGGAGCAGCTACATGGACCGAGATGCGAAGGACGGCCGCGGCGGTGCAAACCCATGATATCGGAGTCCCACGAGAGGAGCGGGTAAGTGGTTACCCAGTCCCAGTTGATTTCACTAATCTGTCCGATGCGGCTGTGGGATCCGAACCACCCCCGCTCATGGCAAGCACTCAGCCGCCGTCGCCTCCACCCTCCACCACGGCTGGCCCCAAGGCGCTGCCTGCAGCACCAGCAGTGGATCCCTCTTCCCCTGATGGAGATGACCAGTCCACGGCTTTTGACCAGATTGACCCGGTTACCATGGACTCGGAACCGAAGGGGATGAGGAAGGCGATTCAGGTTCCAGTAACCCAGAAGCTGCATGGGTGTCACGTTTTGGAGGAAACAGTTGTCAGATGTCTCTGTCATCAAAAGCACTACAGGCATTAGTGATAATGGAGGTGGAAGCGGAGTGAAGAGATCTCAGTCGATACCATGGATATGGTGCCCATCTGTCGTCGCTGTGGTTTACCAGGGTACTTTGCAAGAGTGTATCCAGGAGGTGCCCAATGTTAAAGGGACCGGAACCTGCAAGTTTAAAGTTTTGTGTGGACTGTCACCTTTGTTGAACCTTCTCCATTGTTCAAATGGAGAAGGCTGTCGGGGACCGGCTGAAGGGTTCCTAATGGAAGGTGGCAGGAATGTTCTGCTATAATTAGACTGCGCCCTCCTTGTTGAACCTTTTTCCATCCTTTGTTAAAGGGAAAAGGCCACTAGGGCCTTGGGTGGTGCAGTGCTGGTAGACAGCACCAGGAGGCCCCTGGTGGGGGTCGGCGCAATGGGCAACAGATATCAGGTAGCTCAGGACTTCCACCAGAGTCGTCTTTTGCAACACCCGGGATCTTAACCTGGTCACGGACCCATGAATAGGTATGCAGCGGGTCAGGTTGTTTGGGTGGCGGGTTAATGGAATCCGGGACATTGGGACTGAACTGTTGCAGGAAGAGGCTGCAACAGAGCAAGTTGAGCCTCCGCTACTAACGTAACCGGTAGCGTTCCACTGTTGAAATAACGAACTCTAAAGTTACGTAACGTTTAAGTACCCAGACTCCCTAATGTGGGATGAATCTTGTAAATAAAAATGTTCTTATTTTCTACTTTTGCAGTTTAAAAAAAATAAAAAAATAAAGAAACCTCTGATGTCCTGTAGCTCGAGGACGAGCTACGTTTAACCAAGGGGGAATTTGATGCCTCTAGACTATCAGGTCGTCACAGGATATTGCACAATCTGCCCTCCCGTGCAATATCCACCTCCTTCTTGAGTATGGGACCCCAACTACATAGTGTGCCTACATCAGCTAATCAAAATCCTAGGTACACTCTGCACCACACCCACCAGACACACCAGTGGACAGCCTGAGTGGAATAGGGTCGCCCACTTGGGGTGTTGATTAGGGGAGGTCAGGAGTGTCAGGAGTAGAGCATTGAGATTTGAAAGTGAAGGAGAGAGGAGGTCAGTAGCAGGGCTCCTAGGAAGCTATCTAGGTGTCAGATGGTGGTCTGGGCCTAGAGGAGCTGGACCCCCGGTCACAGGGGATCGTGGCAAGAGGCACAGGTCTGTCGAGGAGGACAGCCGACGGCGTTGCACCATTACCGGGCTGGGACCAGGGCATTAAGGGGTATGTGGACCCTAGGTCAGGGAGTAGCTTCAGGCAACCTGACAATTTACCCGACGATAACGGAGCCTTCATGATCTGCTTTCCACCTGCTCCAAAATCGGGTTACTAGCACAATAAGGGGGATAAAACTTTCCACTCAAATGATCCAGAAAATCCCAAGCGTGAACCCTGAGAGCAAGCTCCCACATTTAGCCATAGTGGGGAGTGGGACCCGGCAAATTCCATACTACCGGGACCAACAGAGAAGTAAACTTAGTGCCAGGAGGCAGGTCACGGATCACCAGACAGCACCATTGGGGACGGGACCCGAACTAAGCTCCCCTCAGCGGCAGCAGTGTCCAGAGACTTGTTTGACCAGTTGTTGGTGTCAGCTTAGTGGACTGAGTGAGTACACGTGACCCCTCTGCACCCAACGGCACTCCCCCACACCATCACCGAGTCCCGGAGCATTTCCCCTACCCGTGGAGGGTGTTAACATCTGGCTGCTCCATTCCATCAACCCCGGGTACTCCCCACTGCAGCGGTGGTACTCCAAATTACTACATACCACGGGTGGCGTCACGAACTCTAACACAATCCCCTCTAAATACCCCCTTCATTTGAGTGACCGCATGACCCCCGGGTCCAGAGATCCCTCGAGCCACCGCGGATCCGGACCCGAGCAGCTCAGCTGCTGGCACGGGGGTGGCACAGGAGCATTTTTGAACATTATTTTTGTTGAGTTTGATTTTTCTGTTGAATTAGTTTAAAATAGACATGCTGATTTCAAAACTGCGATTAGTTTTCTTCTATCATATCAATTTTTTCTCTACAGTTTATCTTTATGCAATGAGGAAAGGTGGAGGACAACCTTGGCAACCGGCAACAAGTTATTTGTCAAAGCTTTTCAGTTACAAATGAGACAGTGTGGTGAGAGGTTGTGTCCCAATGTATATAGTGAAATGTATTCCAATAGTCTTTATACAAGGGATTAGCAGAATGTGTTTATTTCCACACTTATTTTCTTTCTTTTAAATCATATCCGTCTCCACTATTTCTCGTCGTAAGTGCCTAAACAGCCTGATTCCCTTTATTATATATGTGATAGTTTCATCATTCCCAGCCAAAGGACAAACATCATTTCTCAAGCAAGTCTATTTTGCATATTTTAATGTTAAGCTTGATGATCAAGATAGGTTTTGGGCCCTTCACAAGCTGTGCAAGCAGTCAAGAGTTTATGGATGTAGACAAAGGGAACATGCGATAAGATGCCATTTGGTATATCTATGGTTTGTCAAGAGCTAAGAGATCCTTCCAGTGACTGTTACTCTTCTATAGTACAAAACATCAGGATATAACAAGAAAACTAAATATAAAGAGTAACCTAGTCTACCATCTGCTGTACATCCAGTGCTGCATTCAGTTTAAATCCTAGTGCCAGTTTTCATTGGACTACACTCTTTTCAAGAACAGCATTAAGATGAAGAACAAAGTGACAGCAATGATGGCAGTGTTGAAATGTAAAGGCCCAGTCATACGCAGCGATATCACTAGCGATATCACTTGCGAGTGTACCCGCACCCGTCGTTTGTGCGTCACGGGCAAATCGCTGCCCGTGGCGCACAATATCGTTCGGAGCCGTCACACGGACTTACCTGCCTAGCGATGTCGCTGTGCCCGGCGAACCGCCTCCTTTCTATGGGGGAGGTTCGTGCGGCGTCACTAAGTGGCTGCCCAATAGAAGCGGAGGGGCGGAGATGAGCGGAAGTAACATCCCGCCCACCTCCTTCCTTCCTCATTGCCGGCGTCCGCAGGTAAGCTGTAGTTCGTCATTCCCGGGGTATTACACGTAGCGATGTGTGCTGCCTCGGGAACGACGAACAACCTGCGACCTCAACAATCAACGATTTTTTGAAAATGAATGGCGTGTCAATGATGGACGCCTTGGTGAGTATTTTCCATTGTTAACGGTCGTTTGTTGGTGTCACACGCAACGAGGTCGCTAACGATGCCGGATGTGCATCACAGAATCCGTGACCCCGGCGATATATCGTTAGATATGTCGTTGCGTGTGACGGGGCGTTAAGATTTCTCATGTCATACAGAACTCCAAAAGACTGCCTGGTTACATTCAAAGACCTTGTCAAGAACATTCTTGGAAATACACAATCATACAAGTTCACCAAAATTGTCTAGAAACTCATGGAGAACTACAAAATGTGTGGTAGCAACATGAGCATCAAGGTGCATTTTCTGGATAGCCATCTTGCTCACTTCCCTGAAAATGTTGGTGCAGTCAGAGATGAATAAAGTGGATGATTACACAAACAATTGAAGCTCATGGTCACACTATTACAGGAGATGGGATGTAGACTATGATGGCTGACTACTATTGGAGCATCCGGCGAGATTGTCAACAGATTGACCATTCTAGGAAGAGCTATAAGTAGGGATGAGCGAGTATACTCGTTACTACTCGGTACTCGCCGAATAGTACGGTATTCGGGCTACTCGTTACTCTGTGAGTATCCTTGTGATTACTCATTAGGAGTAGCGAGTAGGGATGGGTGATCCTGAACTATAAAGATAGATAAATCACATTATTAAAAAACATTCTGATCATACTTACAGATCCCGCGACGCGACCTGCAGATTCTGCCTCCCGGCGCTTCTCCTTCCGCGTCCGTCCGATCATTGCTGTGCCGCCCGGTAACCAGCACTGACTACAAAAGGACCTTCAATGACGTCATAGCCATGTGATCCAGTCATGTGTGAATGCTTTATTACTTCATTGGCTACAAACTAATCACATGACTATGACATCTCGAAGGTCCTGGTTACTGAACTTTAACAGTCACTGTGCTAGTGTTGCATCGGCATCACCCGGTACAGCGGCACACTCTCCTGACAGGAGCGCTTGTGTCCGGAGAGTATCAGTCCGTTCGGGGAGATGCCCATGCAAGACTGCACGAGTCACACGTAAGTGTAACTCAGGCCTCAGTGTCAGCCTGCATCTCACTCTGTATAGCCGCTGCTGTACAGAGTGATGTAGCGGAGTTGACATTGCTCATTGCTCTCTCTGCTTCTTACACTGTTTAGACTGTCCGTACAGAGTGATGTAGCAGAGTTGACATTGTTCATTGCTCTCTGCTTCTCAAACTGTATAGACTGTCTGTACAGAGTGATGAAGCAGATGTGACATTGTTCATTGCTCTCTCTGCTTCTCACACTGTGTTCACTGTCTGTACAGAGTGATGTAGCAGAGTTGACATTGCTTATTGCTCTCTGTGCTTCTCACACTGTATACACTGTCTGTACAGGGTGATGAAGCAGATGTGACATTGTTCATTGCTCTCTGCTTCTCACACTGTATAGATTGTCTGTACAGAGTGATGTAGCAGAGTTGACATTGGTCATTGCTCTCTCTGCTTCTTACACTGTATAGACTGTCTCTACAGAGTGATGTAGCAAATGTGACATTGCTGTACCTGTGGACTATTTTATTATTATTATTATTATTATTTATTTATAGAGCACCATTGATTCCATGGTGCTGTACATGAGAAGGGGGTTACATACAGAACACATATACAAGTTACAATAGACAGACTAGTACAGAGGGAAGAGGTCTCTGCCCTTGCAGGCTTACATTCTAAAGGATTTTGGGGAGGAGACAGTAGGTGGGGTGGAGGGGTCAGGCGGCAGCTCCGCACGGTGGTCGGGCGGCAGCTGCGCACGGTGGTCGGGCGGCGGCTCCGCACGGTGGTGGGGCGGCGGCTCTGCACGGTGGTGGGGCGGTGGCTCCGCACGGTGGTGGGGCAGTGAGGTCATTGAAGGTTATAGACATTTCTGAACAGATGAGTCTTTAGGTTCCGTTTGAAGTTTGCAGCTATGGATTTTTTATAATAAAGATGGAGTCTCTAAATATTTTTTTTGTTTTATTTCTAATAAAAAAAAATTTCTCTGTGTTGTGTTTTTCTTTTACTATTTACTAGAAACTCATGGTGCCCATGTCTAATTTCGCATGACACCATGAATTTCGGGCTTAGTACCATCTGAGAATACAAAGCTGGTATTAACCCCTTTATTACCCAGTGTGCCACCGCCATCAGGGCCACTGGATGGGCCGGGTAAAGCGCCTGGAAATGGTGCTAAAAAACAATGTGCCATTTTCAAAGGCGGCTGCGGGCTGCCAAGAATCCCAGCCCCCAGCTGCCTGGCTTTACCTGACTGGCGATCAAATTACCGCGGGACCCCACGCATTTTTATCATTTTTTTAAATAAAAAAAATTAATGGGCTTCCCTGTATTTTTATTGCCAGCCAAGGTAAAGCCAGGCAGATTGGAGTGGGGGTGACAGCCCATAGCTGCCAGCTTTAGCTGCGCTGAGATTCAAAAATACCGGGGAGCACTACGTCATTTTTTTTAATTATTTATTTTTATACAACTATATATTGTGTGTATATATATATATATATATATATATATATATATATATATATATACTTACTACCTAAGTTTACTACTTGCACACAATTTCACTTAGGCTGCAGTCACACGAGCATATAAAAAAATCAGTCCAATTCTCATCTAGAAAAGTGGGATGATTTTTTTTTTCGCGCTTGTTATCCATGTACAATCCGTGTAATGTCCATATGCAATGTTTTTTTTACTCATTTATTAATCTTGCACTGAACCATTTACAGCTTCCCTTCTTACAGGATTGTGCTGTATCTGTAAAAATCTGATACCATACTGATGGTCCGCATGGTATCCGATTTTGTTTTGCACTGTATTGATTTCAGAGTCAAATCATGCTGCAATTTGTTTTTCAGGACAAATACAGCTGAGAAAGCAAGTTTCATCAGCACTCCTAGTTCAATCCTTTATTTTATTAGATTGTGCTCGTCTGATTTATACACTCGTGTGAGCGAGACCTTACAGTAACGATATGTTCTTTATTTGTATGAACAAAAAAGTTTTAAATGCACACTACATTTAGGTTATTTTTTTTCCCATTATTTTTCATTGTATGTACATTTGGTATGGTTTTGGAGACAAAGGCAGGGTTCCTGTAGCTTAACACAATAGCAGATAGGTGTATAATGCAGAAAAAAGACTTAAAATATAACTTTTAATACATTTATCTAAAATGACCTAGGCCCATTCTCTAAAAAGACACACTAAACGAACATGAAGCATTACACAATGGACCACCAAGCTCAAATGGGTCCAAGTGTATGCTGTGGCACAATTAAAGGGGACTGACCCCAAAACAAATGTACTAGACCCACTTTACAGTTGTCCTATTAAAGGACCAACAGTTGTCCCATTCTAGGACCAAAAGACCTCAATTAATCTCCAACTCACAATAAAGAGATATATAGTTTCATAGACCTATGGGAACTGCCCATCAGGTGAATGTATAACTAAATACAGGGCCAGTACATATAAGTAACAAACTGAGGAGAGCTGCCTTCACAGAAATGATACTTATCACTCACTCATTACATTATATAGTAAAGGAACGCTCTCACCCATGTGTATAGTTGTGATCCCAGCAGGATTTCCCACATTCATAGAATCACATTCATAGAATCAGATGGTGATTCTATGAATTGTACTTTTGGACTTTTTACAAATAGAGATGGGCGAATAGTGAAATATTTGGGTTTGTATTGTGCTATTCGAATACTGAGTACTTTTCCAATACTCGTCATGAATAACGAACCTATGAAGAACCCAAGCATTTTTCTGGGAAATCTTTAAGAAAAATACTTGGTTTCCCCATTGACTTACTCAGATGCATTATTCATTATGAATAATGGAATAGTACTCAGTATTCAGATAGCATAATCTGAACCTGAATATTTCACCATTCACCCATTTCTAGTTACGAGTAATCCGAACATGAATAGAGATTATTCGCTCTTTACTATTCAAAAGCCATAAGTTATTAGTTAAAAGCAAGTATAAGATCTAACTCAATGAAAATTATGTTCCCTATTGTAATAGGTATTAAAGCTGATAGAAGACGTCTGGTATAAAGTATGCTGCAGTAGGTCGTGAATAAGATGAGATGCAACATCACACCCCCATTATGCCCCTGCCCTGCCCAAACTCCACACATATTGGTGGAGCTGTGCCAAACTGGCATGAAGCCATCAAAGGTCCCAAACTGTGTGCATTTCTGCTTTCTGCAAAAAATAGCTACTTTTCAAAGTAATTTGTGCCCGAATTCTGGGGTAATTACTTTAAATAAACGAGGCCACTAATTCTTTGCATTGAAAGGGATAAAAATATTGCCATAATGTGCAAATAACCCAAGATGCATTCTCAAGTCCATGCTTCATGTTTATTTTTTTTCAAATCAACAGTTCTTAGGCAAAGATCCACAAGTATAGAGTTAGGCATTTGGAAAGTTGTCTACCATAACTCCATTTAATAGATTTTCACTTAAGTCTATCACCCATCTTACTGATTGATCATTTCAGTTGGAGGATAATCATACAAATTTAAACATATAGTGGCGTGAAAAAGTGTTTGCCCCTTCCTGATTTCTTATTCTTTTGCATTTCTGTCATGCTTAAATGTCCCAGATCACCAAAAAATTTAAACATTAGACAAAGATAGCACAAGTAAACACAAAATGCAGTTTATAAATGAAGGTCTTTATTATTAATTCAAACAATAAGAAAATCCAAACCTGTCCAGTGTGAAGAAGTAATTGTCGCCTAAACCTAACAACTGGTTGGGACACCCTTAAAAGCAACTGCAATCAACACATTAAAGACTGATGTGGCTTACACAAAGTCCTGACCTTAATCCAATTAAAATGCTGTGGTATGACATTAAAAAGGCAGTTCATGCTCCGAAAACCTCCAATTCTACAAAGATGAGTAGGCCAAAGTTCCTCAAGAGCGTCGCAAAAGACTCAATGTCAGTTATCACAAATTCTTGATTACAGTTCTTGCTGCTAAGGGTAGTCCAACCAGTTTTTAGGTTTAGGGGCAATCACTTTTGTCACATAGGATAGGTTTGGATTTCTTTTCCCTCAGTATTAAAAAACTGAATTTTTGTGAACTGAATTTTGTGTTTACTTGAGTTATCTTTGTCTAATATTTGGTGATCTGAAACATTTAAGTGTGAAAAACATGCAAAAGAATAAGAAATCAGGAAGTGGGTAAACACTTTTTTACACCATCTTAGTGCCATCCATCTTTCCATCACCTCTGAGTAGCTTCCCTCTCCTTAATGGCAAATAGTTTCCCCACAGCATGATGCTGCCACCATAATGTTTGATTATTGGGATAGTGTTTTCAGGGTGATGTGCAATGTTAGTTTTTTGCCACACATAGCATTTTGCATTAAGCCCAAAAAGTTCTACTTTGATCTCATCAGACCAGAGCACCTATTTCCATATGCTAACTATGTCTCCCACATGACTTTTTGCAAACTGTAGATGGACTTTCTTATGGCTTGTTTTAAACAATATCTTTTGTTTTGCCACTCTTCCATAAAGGCCAGATTTGTGGGATATATGACTAAGGGCTCGTTTACAGTACCATATTAATTGGATGAGTGCTATCCATTTTTTATCGCATAGCAGTTGGACCAATGTTATTCAGTAGGTCAGTGCTGCTCTGTGATTTTTTTTCGCCATCAAGATCAGAAAGTAAAAATAAGTGCAGCATACTCCCATTTTCTGAACAAATCAGATGGAATGCACCAATTCAAGTCTATGAGTACAAGGAAATCATTGGACTGCACATAGATGACATCCGAGTGCAGTCCGATTTCTACGGACTCAGAGAATAAAGAAAATTTGACCTCCATCTTCTTCTGACAGTCTGCACGTATTATTTTATCCGAGAGAACCAGATCTCACTAAGCTGACACTCAGATGAAACTGTAATCAGAGTTTGATCTGAGTATTATTTACATAATTGATCTGATTCTATCGCATTACAGATTCTAAAGTCATGTGACTAATATTTGTCCTGTGGACAGATTTTCCCATCTGAGTTATAGGTCTCTTCAGCTCCTCATAGTGATCATGGGCTTCTCGGCTTCTTTTCTAATTAGTTCTCTACTTGCTGGAGATGTAATTTTAGGTAGACGGCCATATCTTGATAGGTTTGCAGTTGTACTATACAGTACAGACCAAACGTTTGGACACACCTTCTAATTCAAAGAGTTTTCTTTATTTTCATGACTCTGAAAATTGTAGATTCACATTGAAGGCATCAAAACTATGAATTAACACTTGTGGAATGAAATACATAACAAAAAATTGTGAAATAACTGAAAATATGTCTTATATTCTAGGTTCTTCAAAGTAGCCACCTTTTGCTTTGATTACTGCCTTGCACACTCTTGGCATGATTGATGAGCTTCAAGAGGTAGTCTTCAGAAATGGTTTACACTTCACAGGTGTGCCCTGTCAGGTTTAATAAGTGGGATTTGTTGCCTTATAAATGGGGTTGGGACCATCAGTTTTGTTGTGCAGAAGTCTTGTGGATACACAGCTGATAGTCTTACTGAATAGACTGTTAGAATTTATATTATGGCAAGAAAAAAGCAGCTAAGTAAAGAAAAACGAGTGGCCATCATTACTTTAAGAAATGAAGGTCGGTCAGTCCGAAAAATTGGGAAAACTTTGAAAGTGTGCCCAAGTGCAGTGGCAAAAACCATCAGACGCTACAAAGAAACTGGCTCACATGAGGACCGCCCCACGAAAGAAAGACCAAGAGTCACCTCTGCTGTGGAGGATAAGTTTATCTGAGTCACCACCCTCAGAAATCACAGGTTAACAGCAGCTCAGATTAGAGACGAAGTCAATGCCACACAGAGTTCTAGCAGCAAACACATCTCTAGAACAACTGTTAAGAGGAGACTTTGTGCAGCAGGCCTTCATGGTAAAATAGCTGCTAGGAAAAAAACTGCTAAGGACAGGTAATAAGTGGGAGAGAGTTTTTTGGGCTAAGTAACACAAGAAATGGACATTATACCAGTGGAAAACTGTGCTTTGTCTGATGAGTCCAAATTTGGGATCTTTGGATCCAACCACTGTGTCTTTCAGCGACGCAGAAAAGGAGAACGGATGGACTCTACATGCCTGGTTCCCATCGTGATGCATGGAGGAGGAGGAATGATAGTGTGGGGGTGCTTTGCTGGTGACACTGTTGGGGATTTATTGAAAATTGAAGGCATACTGAGCCAGCATGGCTACCACAGCATCTTGCAGCGGCATGTTATTCCATCTGGTTTGCGTTTAGTTGGACCATCATTTATTTTTCAACAGGACAACCACCCCAAACACACCTCCAGGATGTGTAAGGGCTTTTTGACTATGAAGGAGAGTGATGGGATGCTACGACAGATGACCTGGCCTCCACAGTCACCAGACCTGAACCCGATCGAGATGGTTTGTGGTGAGCTGGACCGCAGAGTGAAGGCAAAAGGGCCAACAAGCGCTAAGCATCTCTGGAAACTCCTTCAAGACTGTTGGAAGAGCATTTCCAGTGAATACCTCTTGAAGCTCATCAAGAGAATGCCAAGAGTGTGCAAAGCAGTAATCGAATCAAAAGGTGGCTACTTTGAAGAACCTAGAATATAAGACATATTTTCAGTTGTTTCACAATTTTTTGTTAAGTATTTCATTCCACATCTGTTAATTCATAGTTTTGATGCCTTCAATGTGAATATACAATTTTCAGAGTTATGAAAACAAAGGAAACATTTTTGAATGAAAAGGTGTGTCCAAACTTTTGGTCTGTACTGTAAGTCTTCCATTTTTGGATGATTCATTGAATAGGGCTCTGTCAGATGTTCAGAGCTTGGGCTATTTTTTTTTATAACCTAATCCTCCTTTACTGCACAAATTTATCCCTGATTTTTCTGAGTTGTTCTTTGGTTTTCATGATGCTATTGGTTCTGTAATGTTCTAAAACAAACCTCTGAGGCCTTCAAAGAACATCTGTAGTTATGTTGAGAATAAATTAGAAAGAGAAAAAGTTCTCCAGCATCCAAGTACAACAATTACGATAAAATTCCTATTTTATTGGATATGAAACGCAGGTTCAACATATTGAAACCAAAAGTTAGCCGTGAATGATGGTACA
This sequence comes from Anomaloglossus baeobatrachus, assembly GCF_048569485.1. Lineage (NCBI taxonomy): Eukaryota > Metazoa > Chordata > Amphibia > Anura > Aromobatidae > Anomaloglossus > Anomaloglossus baeobatrachus. Next base: position 108,584,258 of record NC_134356.1, on the reverse strand, counting down.
CGTTACGGACATCTTGTGTCCTTATTCCTAGACCATAGACAGTAATGGACTAGGAATAAGGACACAAGATGTCCGAAACGCCTGGTCAGAAGGGCACAATACGTTTTATGGTGCATTTTTTCCTGATACCCTTGTGGAAAAAAAAGCTACCTGTTTGAAGAAACAATTTTGTGGTAAAAAAAAAATATTTTCACGGGTGAACATTACAAACGTTTGTGAAGCCTCCAGGGGTTCAAAGTGCTCACCAAACAGCTAGATAAATTCCATGAGGGGTCTAGTTTCCAAAATGGGGTTATTTGTGGGGGAGCTCCATTGTTTAGGACCCTCAGGGGGTCTCCAAATGCAACATGGCGTCCGCTAAAAATTCCAACCAATTTTGCTGTGAAATGGCGCTCCTTATTTTCTGAACCCCGTCGTGCGCCCAAACAATTGATTTCCACCACATATAAGGTATCTGTGTACTCAGGAGAAAATGGACAATACATTTTATAGTGCATTTTTTCCTGATACCCTTGTTAAAAAAAAGCTACCTAATTGAAGCAACAGTTTTGTGGTAAAAAAAATTTTTTCTTTTCACGGCTCAACGTTATAAACTTCTGTGAAGCCCCCAGAGGTTCAAAGTGCACATCAAAAATCTAAAAAAATTATTTGAGGGCTCTAGTTTCCAAAATCGGGTCACTTGTGGGGGAGCTCCATTGTTTAGGCACCTCAGGGGGTCTTCAAACCCGACATGGCGTCCGCTAATGAGTGCAGCTAATTTTGCACTCAAAAATTCAAATGGCGCTCCTTGCCTTCCGAGCCATGCCATGTACCCAAACATTTGATTTCCACCACATATGAGGTATCTGCATACTCAGGAGATAATGCACAATACATTTTATAGTGCATTTTTCCTGATACCCTTGTGAAAATGCTAAATTTTATGGCTAAAGTAAAATTTTTGTGTAAAAAAGTAAAATTTTCATTTTTTCCTTCTACATTGCTTTGGTTGCTGTGAAGCTCCTATAGGGTTAATAAACTTCTTGGATGTGGTTTTGAGCAGAGTGAGGGGTGCAGTTTTTAGAATGGGGTCACTTTTGGGTATTTTCTGTCGCCTATGTTTCTCAAATCACTCCAAATGTGATGTGGTACCTAAACAAATTTTTTTTCTAAATTTTGTTGGAAAAATGAGAAATTGCTGATGAACTTTGAACCCTTCTAACTTCCTAACGGAAAAAATATTTGTTTAAAAAAATTGCGCTGGTATAAAGCAGACAAGTGGGAAATGTTGTTTAGTAACTATTTTGTGTGACATCTCTCAGATTTATGGGCATAAGATTTCAAATTTTGAAAATTGTGAAATTTTCAAAATTTTCGCCAAATTTCCCAAATTTTCACAAATAAACACAAAATATATCGGCCTAAATTTACCACTGACATAAAGTACAATATGTCACGAAAAAAACAATGTCAGAATCGCCAGGATCCGTTGAAGCGTTCGAGTTATAATCTGTCAAAGTGACACTGGTAAAAATTGCAAAAAATGGCCGGGTCTTTAAGGTGAAAACAGGCTGAGGGCTGAAGGGGTTAAATACCTTGAGCTTGTGTGAACTCTACCATATGCCATGGAGTGCAAATGTCTGCAATTGGTGTTGAATTGCAATCAGAGATTTCAAGGAGCACATGTGACTGCTGTACAGTGATGTGCAAACCCATTGATATTCAGGTTCACCAAACTAGCACAGACTAAAAAAAATGGATTTGGTAGGTAAATTTGACACTGGACACTGAACTCCATATAAGTCTATGGAACCTGAACTTATATGTTATAAAATGGTGTTATGATTTCAAAGGCAGGTGAAAAGCGGGTTTAAATACTGCGCCAAAACCACAGGAGTCCGGAAAATATAAGTAAATCCCTTTTGTTTTCACAAGTCTTCTACGTGTTTCAGGGACATCTCCGTCCCCTTCATCAGGACAATATACATGGAATAATACAACAAATAGGGAGCCACAGGCTCCTATATATGTCTAAAATAGCCACGTATACACTTATTACGTCATCCTGTTCGTGACTCATAGGCACGTGAGGTAATCAATAAAGTTGCAAGAATTGACAAAGAGAAAAAAAGGAGAAAAGGAGAGAAAAAAAAGGAGAACATAAAAAACGGGAAAATTGAAAGGAGCGTATAAATAGCTATACTTCTTTGCCTGTTATTTGAATGATAAGTTGTACGGGTGGGGAGAAACAAATAAGAATGAAATGTTGGGGTAGTTTAATAAAAAAATTGCGTTGAAATAAAAATGAGAATAAACGACCATGTTTTGTCTTTATTTATATTTATGCATTACATGGAAATGGAATGAAGGATGGAAAAACAAAAAAATTGGAGTGATGAAAAACAAGGAAAGATTGGTACTCTGGGATAATAGACCAACATAAATATAAAAATAAATATAAATAAATATATATATATATTTATATGTTTTTTTGTATCTCAATCTAATTAAGTATATATAAGTGGGAACAGATATGATTATATTTAATCTTTTAAAGGAAAAAAATCTTCATTAATCTCTCAAAAAAATGAAATCCACTGTGAATAGTGGCTGACAAGACTAATAGCGGGGAAAAAAATGGCGCTCGTATAGAACAAGTGCTGTGGATGAGAGTGAAGGGCGCCTGCTTGAAGGGTTACTCAAGGTTGACACCGTGGGAAAAAAACTGAATGCGATTGCGCGAAAAGGTAATACAAGGTTATGGTCATTCAAATATCATGAATGGGAATGAGGAACACTTGAGCTTTTAGGGGTGATGTGGAAAAGTATTTATATGGGCAAGGGAAAATGAAGGGGAACGATTAAATGAAACTGGAGGTGGAACATTAATAGAAAAAGAAGAAAAACTGGATCTGTATACAATAACGGAAGAAAGGGTTTGTTAAATATATAGTGATCTCAAATATGATGAAAATTAAAGGTGAATAGTGTAAGTTTAAAACCAAGATGGCTATTTAGGGTGATATCAGAATCTCTGGAAGGCAAAAATGGTGTGGACCCGAAAAAATGCATGGACCCGAAAAAAAGGGATTAAAGGTTAAAAGTTACAGTTTAATTAGTTAGAAAAGTGGAACACATGTTAAAAATATATATTAACCCCTTCACGACCGCGGGCAGTAAAATTACGTCCTATTTTAACGTGACTTAACGACCAGGGACGTAATTTTACGGCCTAAAGTTCATTTGATTGCTGTGGCCATAGCAAGGGCTTTCAAATGATGTCCCCTGCTGTTTCTTACAGCAGGGGACCTTTGCTTCACCCCAGGGGGGGTGGCATTGCCACCCCCCATCGACGATCGATGTGATTGGCTGTTCAAATCTGAACCGCCAACCACATCTTTCGCACTGATTTCGGTAAAAATAATGCCGGAAATAGTACGATACTGTGAGATCCAGCTATGAGATGTCGTAGCAGGTACAGCAGATCATAGGTGGATCTCAAACATGTCGCCCCCAGTCCCTACAGCACTGATTGGAGCGATCGTGCTATGACGCGCAATCGCTCCAATCAGTGTGCAGTGGGGCGGTTTGATTTGCTGGTGGCCGCCCTCCCCAGGCCTGTGCTGGTCTGGGGACCCTCCCCCAACATGTCTGCAGTGTGCAGCACTGGCTGGTACTAGTGGTACCACGCCACCGCTGCTGCTGCCGCTGCTGTCACATGGAGCAGGAGCGGTGAGTATTGTGCTCACCTTGCAGCCCCTGCGCGCTCCTGTGATTGCTCCTGCGCGCTCCCGTAATGGCCCCTGCCCGTGCCCCCCTGCGATCTTCCCCCCGACATCCCGATCTTCCCCCCCGACATCCCGATCTGCCCCCCCGACATCCCGATCTGCCAGCCCGACATCCCGATCTGCCCCCCCGACATCCCGATCTGCCCCCCGACATCCCAATCTGCCCCCCCCCCGACATCCCGATCTGCCCCCCGACATCCCGATCTGCCCCCCGACATCCCAATCTGCCGGCCTCCCCCGTGATCTCTATTCTGCAGCTCCTCCAGTAGTTCCCTCCTCCTCTGCTCTCCCCCTTCCCAGGCCTGTGCTGGTCTGGGGACCCTCCCCCAACATGTCTGCAGCGTGCAGCACTGGCTGGTACTAGTGGTACCACGCCACCGCTGCTGTCACGTGGAGCAAGAGCGGTGAGTATTGTGCTCACCTTGCAGCCCCTGCGCGCTCCTGTGATTGCTCCTGCGTGCTCCCGTAATGGCCCCTGCCCATGCCCCCCTGCGATCTGCCCCCCCGACATCCCGATCTGCCAGCCCGACATCCCGATCTGCCCCCCCGGCATCCCGATCTGCCCCCCCGACATCCCGATCTGCCCCCCGCCATCCCGATCTGCCCCCCGTCATCCCAATCTGCCCCCCGCCATCCCAATCTGCCGGCCTCCCCCGTGATCTCTATTCTGCAGCTCATCCGGTATCTCCCTCCTCCTCTGCTCTCCCCCTCTGCTGTCCCTCTCCCCCTCTGCTGTCCCCCCGACGTCCCTTACCTGTCTTCACTGGGTCCTCTGAGGTCTTCACTGGCCCGATCACATCTGCCTCCATCGCTGGGTCCTTCTTCCTGGGTCTTCTGCTGAGCTGTCCAACTTCCTGCCTGCTGCTCCTGTAAAGCTGTTCCTCCTGCTAATCCTCTGGGTACTGTGAGTATAACTTTTTTTTTTCTTTTTTTTCCTCTATCCCCTGTCCATTTTTACACCTCATGCGTCCGTGCGTCCCGCCGAGCGCTGATCAGGAATGCACATAACGGATCGGCATCCCTGCTCAATTTTTGGCGGGACTTAAAAGCATCGGGGATACGGAAAAAAAGTCACGCCAAAAATTGAGCAGGGATGCCGATCCGTTATGTGCATCCCTGATCAGCGCTCGGCGGGACGCACGGACTGATGCAATACAAAAAGCGTCGGGGATACGGAAAAAAAGTATTGCATCTGTCCGTGCGTCCCGCTGAGCGCGGATCAGCATCCCTGCTCAATTTTTGGCGTGACTTTTTTTTTTTCCGTATCCCCAGCGCTTTTTGTATCTCATCCGACCGTGCCTCCTGCAGCGGCCGATCAGTGCACTGCATCTGTGCGTTTGAAAAGTCAAATGGCGTTCCTTCTCTTCCATGCCCTGCCGTGCGCCCAAACAATTGATTTCCACCACATATGAGGTATCTGCGTACTCGGGAAAAATTGCGCAATACGTTTTATGGTGCATTTTTTCCTGATACCGTTGTAAAAAGAAAAAAAAAAGCTACCTTGCTGCTGCAAAAATTAAAAAAAAAATTAAAAAAAATAAATAATTTTCACGGTTCAACGTTATCAACTTTCAGTGGAGCCCCTGGGGCTACAAGGGGCTCACTAAACATCTAGATAAATTCTTTGAGGGGTCTAGTTCCAAAATGGGGTAATTTGTGGGGGAGCTCCACTGTTTAGGCACCATAGGGGGGGTTTAAAAACGTGACATGGCGTCCGCTAATGATTCCAACCAATTTTGCTGTCAAATGGTGCCCTTCTCTTCTGAGCCACGCCATGCGCCCAACAATTACTTTCCACCACATGTGAGGTATCTGCGTACTCAGGAGAAATTCCACAATACGTTTTATGGTGCATTTTTTCCTGATACCCTTGTGAAAAAAAAGCTACCTGGTTCAAGTAACAGTTCTGTGGTAAAACAAAAGAAAATTGTATTAATGGCTCAACATTATCAACTTCTGTGACCTTAGGGCTCACTAAACATCTAGATAAACTCCTTGAGGGGTCTAGTTTCCAAACTGGGGTCACTTGTGGGGGAGCTCCACTGTTTAGGCACCTCAGGGGGTCTCCAAACGTGACAGGGTATCCGCTAATGATTCAAACAAATTTTGCTGTCAAATGGTGCTCTAGCTTTGGTCTAGTTCCAAAATGGGGTAATTTGTGGGGGAGCTCCACTGTTTAGGCACCATAGGGGGGGTTTAAAAACGTGACATGGCGTCCGCTAATGATTTCAACCAATTTTACTGTCAAATGGTGCTCCTTCTCTTCTGAGCCCCGCCATGCGCCCAAACAATTACTTTCCACCACATATGAGCTATCGTCGTACTCAGGAAAAAATGCACTATAAATTTCATGGTGTATTTTTTCCTGATACCCTTGTGGAAAAAAAAGCTACTTAGTTGAAGCAACAGTTTTGTGGTAAAAAAAAAAAATTCTTTTCACAGCTCAACTTTATAAACTTCTGTGAAGCCCCCAGGTGTTCAAAGTGCTCACCAAACATCTAGAAAAATTATTTGAGGGCTCTAGTTTCCAAAATGGGGTCACTTGTGGGGGAGCTCTATTGTTTAGGCACCTCAGGGGGTCTTCAAACCTGACATGGCGTCCGCTAATGAGTGCAGCTAATTTTGCGTTCAAAAATTCAAATGGCGCTCCTTCCCTTTCAAGCTCTGCCGTGTGCCCAAACATTTGATTTCCACCACATATGAGGTATCTGCGTACTCAGGAGAAAATGGACAATACATTTTATGTTGCATTTTTTCCCGATACCCTTGTGAAAAAAAAGCTACCAAGTTGAAGAAACAGTTTTGTGGTAAAACATTTTTTTTTTCTTTTCAACGCTCAACGTTATAAACGTCTGTGAAGCCCCCAGGTGTTCAAAGTGCTCACCATACATCTAGAAAAATTATTTGAGGGCTCAAGTTTCCAAAATAGGGTCACTTGTGGGGGAGCTCCATTGTTTAGGTACCTCAGGGGGTCTTCAAACCCGACATGGCGTCCGCTAATGAGTGCAGCTAATTTTGCGTTCAAAAATTCAAATGGCGCTCCTTCCTTTTCGAGCTCTGCCGTGTGCCCAAACATTTGATTTCCACCACATATGAGGTATCTGCGTACTCAGGAGAAAATGGACAATACATTTTATGTTGCATTTTTTCCCGATACCCTTGTGAAAAAAAAGCTACCTAGTTGAAGAAACAGTTTTGTGGTAAAACATTTTTTTTTTCGTTTCACGGCTCAACGTTATAAACGTCTGTGAAGCCCCCAGGTGTTCAAAGTGCTCACCATACATCTAGAAAAATTATTTGAGGGCTCAAGTTTCCAAAATAGGGTTACTTGTGGGGGAGCTCCATTGTTTAGGTACCTCAGGGGGTCTTCAAACCCGACATGGCGTCCGCTAATGAGTGCAGCTAATTTTGCGTTCAAAAATTCAAATGGCGCTCCTTCCCTTTCGAGCTCTGCCGTGTGCCCAAACATTTGATTTCCACCACATATGAGGTATCTGCGTACTCAGGAGAAAATGGACAATACATTTTATGTTGCATTTTTTACCGATACCCTTGTGAAAAAAAAGCTACCTAGTTGAAGCAACAGTTTTGTGGTAAAAAAATTTTTTTTTCTTTTCACGGCTCAACGTTATAAACTTCTGTGAAGCCCCCAGGTGTTCAAAGTGCTCAATAAACATCTAGAAAAATTATTTGAGGGCTCTAGTTTCCAAAATGGGGTCACTTGTGGGGGAGCTCCATTGTTTAGGCACCTCAGGGGGTCTTCAAACCTGACATGGCGTCCGCTAATGAGTGTAGCTAATTTTGCGTTCAAAAATTCAAATGGCGCTCCTTCCCTTTCGAGCTCTGCCGTGTGCCCAAACATTTGATTTCCACCACATATGAGGTATCTGCGTACTCAGGAGAAAATGGACAATACATTTTATGTTGCATTTTTTCCCGATACCCTTGTGAAAAAAAAAGCTACCTAGTTGAAGCAACAGTTTTGTGGTAAAAAAACTTTTTTTTCTTTTCACGGCTCAACGTTATAAACTTCTGTGAAGCCCCCAGGTGTTCAAAGTGCTCATCAAACATCTAGAAAAATTATTTGAGGGCTCTAGTTTCCAAAATGGGGTCACTTGTGGGGGAGCTCCATTGTTTAGGCACCTCAGGGGGTCTTCAAACCTGACATGGCGTCCGCTAATGAGTGCAGCTAATTTTGCGTTCAAAAATTCAAATGGCGCTCCTTCCCTTTCGAGCTCTGCCGTGTGCCCAAACATTTGATTTCCACCACATATGAGGTATCTGCGTACTCAGGAGAAAATGGACAATACATTTTATGTTGCATTTTTTCCCGATACCCTTGTGAAAAAAAAAGCTACCTAGTTGAAGCAACAGTTTTGTGGTAAAAAAACTTTTTTTTCTTTTCACGGCTCAACGTTATAAACTTCTGTGAAGCCCCCAGGTGTTCAAAGTGCTCACAAAACATCTAGAAAAATTATTTGAGGGCTCTAGTTTCCAAAATGGGGTCACTTGTGGGGGAGCTCCATTGTTTAGGCACCTCAGGGGGTCTTCAAACCTGACATGGCGTCCGCTAATGAGTGCAGCTAATTTTGCGTTCAAAAATTCAAATGGCGCTCCTTCCCTTTCGAGCTCTGCCGTGTGCCCAAACATTTGATTTCCACCACATATGAGGTATCTGCGTACTCAGGAGAAAATGGACAATACATTTTATGTTGCATTTTTTCCCGATACCCTTGTGAAAAAAAAAGCTACCTAGTTGAAGCAACAGTTTTATGGTAAAAAAACTTTTTTTTCTTTTCACGGCTCAACGTTATAAACTTCTGTGAAGCCCCCAGGTGTTCAAAGTGCTCACAAAACATCTAGAAAAATTATTTGAGGGCTCTAGTTTCCAAAATGGGGTCACTTGTGGGGGAGCTCCATTGTTTAGGCACCTCAGGGGGTCTTCAAACCCGACATGGCATCCGCTAATGAGTGCAGCTAATTTTGCGTTCAAAAATTAAAATGGCGCTCCTTCCCTTTCGACCTCTGCCGTGCACCCAAACAATTTATTTTTACCCCATATGGGGTATCAGCGTACTCAGGAGAAAATGCACAATAAATTGTAGGGTGCACTTTCTCTTTTCTCCCTTGTGAAAATGAAAATGTTATGGCTAAAGTAACATTTTTGTGTTAAAAAGTAAAATTTTCATTTTTTCCTTCCACATTGCTTTGGTTCCTGTGAAGCACCTAAAGGGTTAATAAACTTCTTGAATGTGGTTTTGAGCAGTGTGAGGGGTGCAGTTTTTAGAATGGGGTCACTTTTGGGTATTTTCTGTCACCTCGGCCTCTCAAAGTCACTTCAAATGTGATGTGGTCCCTAAAAAAATTATTTTGTAAATTTTGTTGGAAAAATTAGAAATTGCTGATGAACTTTGACCCCTTCTAACTTCCTAACGAAAAAAAGATTTCTTTCGAAAATTGCGCTGATGTAAAGTAGACAAGTGGGAAATGTTATTTCGTAACTATTTTGTGTGACATATCTCTCAGATTTATGGGCATAAATTTTCAAAGTTTGAAAATTGCGAAATTTTCTCACAATTTCCTAAATTTTCACAAATAAACGCAAAAAGTATCGGCCTAAATTTACAACTGACATGAAGTACAATATGTCACGAAAAAACAATCTTAGAATCGCCAGGATCCGTTGAAGCGTTCCAGAGTTATAACCTGTCAAAGTGACACTGGTCAGAATTGCAAAAAATGGCCCGGTCATTAGGGTGTTTTAGTGGCCGGGGGTGAAGGGGTTAACAATCAATATGACAACATGAAAATATTATAAATACTAAGTCCTTGTCGCAGATGCCTAGTATAAACATTTGCATAAAAATATTATAAATATATGTTGTGTATACAACTTGAATTATATTCTGGGGACACATATGGATAAGCATACATAAATGAATAAATAAGCAATAGAAAACCTATGAAGATATCAAAAAGCTAAAAAACGTATGATGTAAAAGGTGGTAAATCTTGGATAAAAGAATATACTTTAGATAAAAACCTTGTTAAAAAAGGAAACAGATAAAACCAATAAAACTAATAAAATAGATCGGTTACTAAATTTAAGCCCCTAGGTTTCAAAGTATTCAGTTTATGTATCCAAAAGGTTTCTTTCTTGATTAGATTATCCATTCTATTAGGACAGTTTGGTGGTATTTGTTCCATAGGGTTAATCTTGAAGGATAGGTTTTTATTGTGGACAAATGTGCAATGTTTGGAAAGTCCATGTAGCATAAAGCCAATTTTGATGCTGTGCCTATGGGAGTTGAGTCGATTATGTAAGGCTTGGCAAGTTCTACCTATATATTGTTTACCACAACTACAATCGATGAGCTTGATCACAAAGTTAGATTGGCATGTTAAATGATTTTTAATGATAAACTTCTCTGTTCCTTCGGTGGAACAAAAACTTGTCCGTTTATGACAGATGATTTTGCAAACATGAGGCAATTTTTTATGCCACATCTGTAGGACCCTGAGGAAACTGTGGGCTTATCATTTTTTGAAGAGGCAGGTCTAAGCCGGCTCGGGGCTAAAAACTTTTTAATACTGGGTGCCCTCCTAAAAGTAATGCCAGGGTGGGAAGGTAGAATAGTCTTTAGAAAGGGGTCATTCAACAGGATTCCCCAATGTTTGGTGAAAATTTTTCTGATTTTGATGTTGTCACTACTATAAGTAGTGAGGAAATACAGGACAAAAGCATCCCCGTTATTTTTGGGGACAAGGGAAGAGGAAGCCTTGGGTACAATCAAATCTTTCTGTTCCAATGACACAGTGTCCTGATAAGCTCTTTGGACAAGGGTTTTAAGGTAATCTTTTTCCAGAAAATGGTTCCTGAGTATTTTTACTTGGTCATTAAAATCATTGACATGGGAGCAGTTTCTCCCGATGCATTTATATTGGTTGACTGGAATATTTCTCAGCCATTTGGTATAATGTTCGCTATATATATGTATAATTTCATGTGGGAAGATTCATTTTTATTTCTAACTATCGATGTGTCAGCATTATATTCTAATATAGCTCCCCATCTAGGTTTATTTTGTTTGTCCCATTTTTTGGATAAAGATGACAAAATTCCACCGATCCAAAAAGAGTGAGATTGTATTTTAGGTCCCTTTTAGCATTCATATTGATTTTTTTGCTAGAACTAGATCGCTAAAAGTCTTGATGTGGTGACCTTTGCTTTTTTTTGTTTTTACATCCTTCATTCCATTTCCATATTAATACATAAATATAAATAAAGACAAAACACGGTTGTTTATTCTCATTTTTATTTCCATGCAATTTTTTTTATTAAACTACCCCAACATTTCATTCTTATTTGTTGCTCCCCTTTTTTTCTTTTCCCCACCCGTACAACTTATCGTTCAAATAACAGGCAAAGAAGTATAGCTATTTATACGCTCCTTCCGATTTTCCCGTTTTTTTGTGTGCTCCTTTTTTTTCTCTCCTTTTCTCCTTTTTTTCTCTTTGTCAATTCTTGCAACTTTATTGATTACCTCACGTGCCTATGAGTCATGGAGAGGATGACGTAATAAGTGTATACATGGCTATTTTAGACATATATATATAGGAGCCTGTGGCTCCCTGTTTGCTGTATTATTCCCTGTTTATTGTCCTGATGAAGGGGACGGAGATGTCACTGAAACACGTAGACTTCTGAAAATTCAGTAAAAGGGATTTACTTATATTTTCCGGACTCCTGTGGTTTTGCGCGGTATTTAAACCCGCTTTTCTCCTGCCTTTGAAATCTTCTTCCATGCTTTTTAAGGGGTTGTGACTGGCACAACCTGATAAGGTGAGTGTTTTCCAAACATTCACCCCATACCTGTTTACCGGATAAGACCAATTTTGCGCCTATTCCTTCCACAGTTTGCTTTTCTATAAAATGGTGTTAGTAAGAGCTAGGGGGGCTGCAAAAGAAAGAAACTAAGGAATAAAACAGAACCGTTATACTTACTGACCTTTCCCGCAGCTGTAACACCGCTTCCAAGTCGGATCATTAGCTCTCATGCATATTCACTGCTTCCTATGCCCACTAATTTGTCTTGGCATCTTTGATTGGTAGCAGCCAACCTCTGTCACAGCGTCTGGATTGGTTGGAATCACACACACTTTCTGCGTCCCTATAGAGGTGTAAAAATAAATAAAATGACGTAGAGTCCTCCCATATTCTGATACCAAGCGCAGATAAAGCAGACGGCTACAGCCTACAGCCCACAGCACAGTGTGCTTTATTTTGTCTGTGTATAAAAATATGAGGGAGTCCATGTGGCTTTTTTTTAATTATTTACATTAATAATTTTAAAAAAGCAACATGCGTTCCCCTCCAATTTTTGGACCCAGCCAATATACAGTCAACAGCTGGGGGTTGGTATTCTCAGGCTGGGGAGGCGTATAGTTATTGGGCCCCCAGCCTAAAAATAGCAGCCCGAAGCCACCCCAGAACTGTCACATTCATTTACCCAGCTCATCCTGATTGCCTAGGTGCGATGGTAATCGGCGTAATATAAGGGATTAATGACAGCTACGATGTTTAAAAAAAAACAGAGCTGCCACTAAACCCTGGATTAGTAATAGGTAGGGTTTATGAGACTCCCCCATTACTAACCCTGTAAGTCAAAAGAAATATACACAAAACACAGAGAAAATGCTTTATTTAAAAAAAAACACCTTCTTTCTCCAATTTATTAACCTCCAACCACCCTGGTCTGACGTAATCCCCACCATGACATCCCACAACGATCTTGGCTCTTCTACATACTGAAGTCGCATTCTGCGGGCACATTATAGGACATGACTGCCCGCTCTGGCTTCAGGCAGACACTGACTGAGCCGCAGATATGAGCAGTGATGTCACTGAGGTTACCTGTGATCACATCTGGAAGTTCCCACAGGTAATGATTGGACCCAGAAGCAGTGTAGGTTCACACACTGCGTTTTTTTGACGCTGCGTTTTTGTGCGTTTTTTAGCGCTAAAAACGCACAGAAACGCAGCATCTTTAAAAACGCATGAAAAAAATGCATGCGTTTTTACCCCGTTTTGGTGCGTTTTTGGCTGCGTTTTGCTGCGTTTTTCTCACTGCGTTTTTCTCCGTTTTTATCAGTGAACATTGCCATTAAAGATTGTTGAAAAAAAAAAAAAGGTCTGATGTCATTTCCTTCTTCCATATGTTCTTCATTCTCCACTAGTGTATGCAGGAGAGCAGACAGCAGCTGCAGAACTACAAGGCTCAGCATCCTCCATCCAATAGTGTATGCAGGAGAGCAGACAGCAGCTGTCGAACTACAAGGCTCAGCATCCTCCTTCCAGGACTGTATGCAGGATTACTTTGCACCCCCAAACAAAAAAAATGACGTGAACTTCGCCATATTTTTGTATGCTAGCCGGGTGCAGCAGGCACGTACGGGCTGCCCCCAACCCCCAGCTGCCTATTTGTACCCGGCTGGGAACCAAAAATATAGGGAAGCCCTTTTTTTTTTATTTCATGAATTTTATGAAATAATTAAAAAAAAAAATGACGTGAGCTTCGCCTAATTTTTGTGTCCAGCCAGGTACAACTAGGCAGCTGGGGATTGGAATCCGCAGTGCAGGGTTCCCCTGCTTTCTGGGCACCCCCGCTGCGAATTGTAGTCCGCAGCCCCCCCAGAAAATGGCGCTTCCATAGAAGAGCCATCTTCTGGCGCTGTATCCATTTCTTACAGCTGCCCTGGTGACGGTGGCTCGCTGGGTAATAATGGGGTTAGGGCTAGCTGTATATTATCAGCTGGCCCTAAGCCCGAAATTCATGGTGTCACGCCAATATTAGACATGGCCACCATGAATTTCTAGTAAAGATAAAAAAAAACCACAACACACAGAAAAATATTTTTATTAGAAATAAAACACAACACAATTAGTGACTCCATCTTTATTGAAATAAAGAACCCCCCTACGCAGTAATCCTTGGTCAAGGGTCCCGCGCCGTCCAATCCGGATCCAATATCATCTGATCGGTTTGCTGGAAGGCAAAGCGATCAGATGATGTGTCAGGTTCAAGGGTGTGAATCACATGACATACCAGCTGATTGTATAAAAGCTGTTTATACAATCAGATGATGCATCAGTGCAAAAAAAAAGCAAAAAAAAAAAAAACAACAACTCACTTATGTGCTGATTACTGGCAGCTCCTGGAGCGGAGTCTGATCCCGTCTGATCGCTGCAGGAGCTGCCGGTAATCAGGGATGAAGTCTCCTGACAGCATCCGCTGACAGGTTAAGCCCGGCATCACCCCGAGACTTACGATCAGCTGACGTGTCAGGTGACTGCATCAGGTGATCAATCGCCAGGTCCTGCAGGCATACGTACCCGGGGAGACTGCACACAGCCGGAGCGGCGGTACCGGGAAGAGGAGCTGGGAGCGGGCATGGCACCGGGAGTCTGCAGACAGGTGAGTATGACATTTTTTTTTTCTACTGTTCACTTTTGTTTTCGCAGCTGCCTCCACCTCCCACCCAGACATGGTGCCGTACGGCAGCAGACATGCACGGGACTGGAGGTGGAAGCGGCGGTGACGGTACTGGGAGGATTCACGCTTCTGTATTTACTGACAGAAGGAATCCTCTTCCTGTAAATGTCACTTTACTACCCACCTCCTGCGTTTATAGCTGCGTTTTTGGTCTTAGAAACGCAACAAAACGCACCAAAACGCAGCTATAATAACAATTTGCATTTCTCATTGCGTCTTGCAACATCCCTTTGCACTCAATGGATGAAAAACGCGGTGAAAAACGCGGGAATAATTGACATGCTGCGTTTTTGTGGTCACTGCAAAAACGCAGCTGAAAAAAAATGCTGTGTGCAGACAGCAAAAATTAAAACTCATAGACTTTGCTGGGGGAAGCAAAGTCATGCAGTTTTCTGGGCAAAAACGCACCCGAAAAACGTGCAAAAACGCCGCGAAAAACGCACTGTGAGAACTTACCTTTACAGCCACTGGAAAGTTCAGTAAGTATAACAATCCTGCTTTATTCTCTTTATTTTTCCTTTTTTTAATAACATTTTTTATCATTATCCAGGTGATCGAATCCAAGCAGTAGGTGTCCAATACGGACCTCGGATTTTATATTTCAGGTTTACCTACTGCTGTATAAACTAAAGATTGTATGTCCTTGGTGAAGGTTGGCTCAGCTGTTAAAGCAAGGTCTGAAGTCATGGAGGAGCTAATTAAGTAGCTGGTCCAGGCCAACATGCATCAACAGCAAGGCCAGCTTTAGATTAACAAGCTCCCGATGCAACACTTCAAGCTGCAGCAGCAACAGGTACTGAAAAAGCCAACAACAGCAGCAGCAGATGATGCTCCTTACATTAGCTATCCAAGTCAGAGAAGTTGCACCTCCTCGCTGAAGCGACAATACCCAGTTGAGGAAGTCAGTAAAAAGGGCATTGCAAAAGATGACTGCAGGGGATGACATCGAGACCACTCTCTGCTGAGGCCAGTTCATCTCGGGTTGCCCAGGGAGATCTCCAGATCACAGATGAGCAGGTGGGCTTAGTGGAGAGGTATCCCTGGGTGGTCATGCCAGGAAAAGATCACCTTTCTGCGGTGGCTGGCATCCAAAAGAAGGAGAAGATATCTACACCTGTGGGATGTCAAAAGACACATAAGGCATCTGAGTCGCTGTTGAGAGGTTTGTCCCGTATAATTACCTGCTAAAGGTGTCAGTCCCTGGTTACATAGCCACCCGTTGTCCCATGACTTCAGAGCCACTACCCTGCCTACAATGCAATTTCTCATCCTAATGAGTGGCCTCATACCTACAAAGGGACTGAGTTCACTGCACAAGTGTATGGACTTCTGGACTCTGGGATTTCGGTGACCCTAATAAGGGCACACTTCTACATGTGTTAGTCCCGAGGAAGGTTGTCGGATTAGAGTTATTCATGGGAATGCCATGAACTACCCTCTGACCTGCGTCGGCATAAGAACTGATTGTCGTACTGCATTCCATGAAGTTTGAGTGGTTAAGGACTTATTGCACCCTATAATTGTGGGACGAGATTTTTCTTTGTTTTGGGACCTTTGGGGGAAAGCAATGTCACCTGGTATTGTGACTGACAATCAGATCATGACTGGAGAAATCTTGTCGCATATCGCCGATAAGTTTACATTTTCTGTGCTGGCTGTCAATGAGGATGAGGTAGCATCAACTGAAGCCAATATTTATATTCCTGAGCTGGATGTGTCCAAGAGAAACTTTGGAACCACTTATCTCAGACATTTAACACTGAAAGGTGCTCTGAAAAATGTGAAGTTGTTAAATGGGATCCTCAAGAGGAATGGGCCAATAGTTGATTTTTTTCCCATGTTTCATGAATAGGAATTTCTTGTATCTAGTGTCTAAACAAAAGGTTGAGGAACTAGAGCAGTTGCTAGTGCCCAGGCCCTATAGAGGAAGAGTGTCAGATTTTTCTCATGTGAAAAAGGGTCCTCCAGAAATGCTATTGGGCCAGCTGCTATAAAGGAATTCCGAGCTAATCAGTCTTGTCCCACGTACCAGCTAACCTCTCCAGTGGCCCATTTCCCTAGTCTTCTAGGTACCTTGCCCATCATCGAGCTCTTCTTTGAATAAATAGCTATGGACTTAGTGGGACCTTTTGTCAAGTTTGCCAAGGGCATCAATACATGCGTGTGGTCCTGGACCACACTGTCAAGCAAAAGGGTAATAATGTTTCAAACTTTTGACTTTCAGGTTTCACATCTCATCATCCAACAACCCCATATCATCAGGCTTCTTCCACCCAACCTGATAGTTCTTTCAGTTTTTCAACTCCTTAGCCACTTTTTCTCTTGTTTTTCCAGACCCCCTTCCCTCCATCAGAGCCTAGTCTACTGACCTTTGTCTCATCGCTCCAAATCATCTATTTCCAATCTTCTACTGTCCACTTTTCTTACATTCTGCAAACTCAATATATATAAAATATAACCACACAAAATAAAGACATATTATTAAAATATATTTAAAAAGATATTAAGAATACAGTTTTTATAACCAAAACAGCAGGGTTATGTTTGATGTATACAAAGAGAACTAAGGTGTCTAATTGCCTATAAATAGGAAGCGAAGCTAATAGCTTCATTCAGACCATTAGGTTCTAAAGTACTTAATGTCATTATGTATCTACATTCTCATTTTGCTATGAGGCGTTTAATATCACCTCCTTTTATGCCGTATTAAATATGGTCAATGCCTCTCAGGGTTTTTGGTTACTATCATGAAATTATTTAAAGTGGTGTGGCATTGTTTTTAATTGACAGAAATTAGTGGTCAATTTGTCAGCTAACATATCTTGCACATATTCTCTTACTTTGGAGGGCCTTTAATGTTAGATGGGTTGATGTTTAAGGAAACATAATGGCTCGGGAAAAAATAGCTAAGATTTTTACTTCTCTTTGTGGTCATTAATGGGAATCTGTCACCAGGTTTTTGCCATATGAGCTGAAGCCAGCATGATGTAAGGGTTAAGACAGAAAGTTCAGGCATATCTTTGTTGTCACAGACCGATCATGTGTTTATTACCTTTTTGTTTTAGAAGCTGGACCATTATCATTTCTGTGGTTAGATCCCTCATGCCATGGTGTCCATCACGCTCCCTGCTGTGATTGATACCTTTATAGAGAATCTGGTGTGGGCGGGTACAGCTCTCTCAGCACTGCTACATGAGTAAACCTAAAAATGTACATTGTGTCGGAACAGCTGAACCAAGTAATCTAAGTGATACATCATCGGATTCATAATCTCCTTGCCTACATCATGTTGCTCTCAGATGAGGTAGCAAAAACCTGCTGACATATTCCCTTTAAAGGGAAATCAGATAGACATTTTTGAAAACTGGGATCAGTTTTCAACACTGGCCAATGTCATAGAATGGCTGGTATAGTATTCCCTTATTCCCTTTTCCATTGTAAGTGGAAATAAACCATAATTTATCCTTTGTCCTCCCTCTACTAAGTGATGGCTGAAGGAGAATATTCCTTATGGCTCTTTTAGCACGTTTGTATTCATTTCATATACACGTATTACTTTAACCTGTAGTTCTAGCTTGAAATCTAGTTTTAATGTCTTCTGCTTAACTTCAAAGTCAGAATCCATAGAGTATATACACTTCATTCTGAGGAAATGTATAGCCTCCTCATTCAGAAGCTCAAAAGTAATTTGACAAGATTACCATAAATAAAATGTTAATTTTCAATACTTTGTAGAGAATCCTTTGCAGGCAATGACTGTCTGAAGTCTGGAAATCATGGACATCAGAACACTCTGGGTTTTCTCCTTTTTGATGCTCAACTTTGACATTTTTCACAAAAGATTACCTCACAATTAAACCTGGTAAAAAATGAGGACCACCTAGCTTGTCTAGGATTAAGGTGTCTAGCAGAAGATTGTTATGATCGGTAATCACAGTGGCAAGGTGAAATATCCCTTTAAGAAATTAAACCTTTCCTCAAATGCCAGCTTAATGGTAATGCAAGCAGTTCCCTATTGCCAATATTGTAGTTCCTTTTGACCGGCACCAATTTTTTTGAGAAAAAGGCGCGTGGATGACATTTACTAGTCGACAGCCCCTGAAATAACACCACCCCAACCACTACCTTGGACACATCAACCTCAACAGTAAATAGTTTTGAGACATCGAAGTGCTCGAACATAGGTGCTGTACCAAATCATCACTTTAATGAAGAGAATGCCCAGCAGGTGAGGTTGGACCATCTTGAAAAGTCTGTATCTTTCTTGGTCATATCCGTGAGGGGTTTGATAATCGACTGAAAGTTCCAGATTAATTTACTGCAATAATTAGCAAACTCCAGAAAACATTGTAGTGTTTTCAGATTTTCAAGAGCATCCCACTCCAGAACAGCACAGACCTTATCAGGATCTATCCAGAAACCAGTAGATGACACCAAGAAGCCCAAAATTGCACCTCCTGCAATTGTGAATAGGCATGTTGCCAGCTTTGAAGAAAAAAACAAAAAGCCAGCACTAAATGTGCACTACAGCACTAAAAATTCCAACTGTACTTATTATAAATTTGAGATTTTTGGCAAAAAATTGCAATTTCTTGAGCTACCCCGCCACGTCACGGCAAATCTCTTTAGGGCAGTCCTACGCTAAAATATTTTTATAAAATGTGCCAGACGGCCTCACATATGAAATAGTAGAACTGCTCTTAGCAGCACTCACTTGGTCTTTTTCAATCCCGTACCCATGACTGAGTCATGGCTGTGGGCGGGACAGGTCCAAGCAAATGCTGCAAAGTAAATAGCCTGTGGACAGGGCCTGATGACTGAATGTGAACAGCCACCAACCGCTAAAATCTAGACAGGTGGAATAAATCCCAAATTGGGGTGTATAGCAAGGCGGGGGTCAGCCACCTACCATTCCACCTGTCTAGATTTTGGCGGTTGGTGGCTGTTCACATTCAGTCATCAGGCCCTGTCCACAGGCTATTTACTTTGCAGCATTTGCTTGGACCTGTCCCGCCCACAGCCATGACTCAGTCATGGGTATGGCATTAAAAAAGACCAAGTGAGTGCTGCTAAGAGCAGTTCTACTATTCATATGTGAGGCCGTCTGGCACATTTTATAAAAACATTTTAGCGTAGGACTGCCCCAAAGAGATTTGCCGTGACGTGGCGGGGTAGCTCAAGAAATTGCAATTTTTTGCCAAAAATCTCAAATTTATAATAAGTACAGCAATATATATAATTAACACAGGAACCCAGCAGCCTTCAGTAGTTTTCCATGATCAATGTAATTGATTGTTACATGTCTCGGATCTGACTATGTTATATTACTCTGTGTGGTTTTATAGCCTAGGGCCTTCATATACAGTATCTACTGCATTCTTGATGTGTGCAACAAAAAATCTGCAGCGAAATATATAATATATATATATATATATATATATATATATTCACACTAAAGGTATAGCTACTGCTACTACAGCTGCTTCTACTGCTAGGTATAGCGCTAATTATAATGCTTGTCACTTGTTCACATCTTGTGTTAATGCAATTTTTGCTTTGCATGTCCCCTCTACATATATAATTAACACAGGAGGAGGACGTCGCTGCTTATCACTTGTTTATACTATAAGATTCATAGAACTATTGATGCACCCCCGGGACATATATTTATTGGGACAGTTCACTGGGTGGCCGTTGC
This sequence comes from Anomaloglossus baeobatrachus, assembly GCF_048569485.1. NCBI lineage: Eukaryota > Metazoa > Chordata > Amphibia > Anura > Aromobatidae > Anomaloglossus > Anomaloglossus baeobatrachus. The sequence goes on along the minus strand of NC_134356.1, from coordinate 108,564,240 downwards.
CCGGTTCCGTGACCCTGGGAGTCGCTTAAATGGGGTTATGTACAGGGAATGATGAAGGTTTTGTTATGACGCCACTTGCGGGTTGCGGGTAGATAGATGGAGTCGCCGCTGCACAGTCTCTCACTGCTGGGGCTGATGTTAATAGCAGCCTCCGCATGTAGGGCTAGACCCCAGGGGACAAATGATGGTATTTGATGTTTAAATCTGTTAACAGTACCAGGGTGCGGAAAGTAGGTAGACCACACAAGGGATTGCAGTGTAACTGTTCTTTACTCACAATGGTGATGCTTGCAACCCGATGGAGGCTGGTCCTCACCACTGGTCCCCTTAGTCCCAGTGCCGGTGTGGTAACCTGGTGGCATCTTTCCTCTGTACCTGTCTCTGGTTGGTGGGTCCCTGTGGCTTAGAGCGTCTGGGGGTCCCCTGCTGGTAATCTTTCAGTCTTAGTCCATATGACTGGCAGTTTGAACACTGTAGGGTCGGTGCTCTGTTCCGGTCCATGGTTTTCCCGTCACTGCTGGTGCCCCGGACTTTATGGTTGGTGAGGTCCTGGATGGTCGTCTCAATGTGCAGATTTTATCAGGTCTGCCTGGAGCGTTTTCCTGACCTAGGGCTCTGCATCCCGTCAGTGCTCTAGTCCCGAGAGTACTCCACTACACTCCTTCGGCAACCACACGCCTCAGCCTCACAAGTCACTGTTACACTCTGCCGTCAGTACTGTTACGGCCGTCTCCTTTCACTTCCACTTACTGACTGTCTGACCCCACCTCCCTGGTTGTCGTCTAGTGGACTGGATCGGTTCCACCCCTAGGTGGCCATCCATTGGGTCCAACCCTTCCCTTGGGGAAGGAAAAAACAGGGATTATATGTGTGTTTAGGTGTTACCGGCACTGGTCTTCTAGGTCCCTGGGGGTAGGCCCTGCATCTTTGACAGGAAGCAGTTCCTTGTAGCTCTTGATGACTTCAGGGGCGCTACATTATTATGCTACGTACCCACATGGAGTTTTTCTTGAATTTTTGATGTGCAGCATTTCTGTAGCATTTTTGCACCTGATATATAATATAGGTTACTTGTGATTTTTACATACATCTTTGTGTGCTATTTTTTACATGCTTTTTTATCACATTTTTGATGCTGCAGTATTTTTTTTCTTTTCTTGGTGTGATATTTTAAACAAAGCTGCTTTGTTTTTACTCTTCCTGGTATTTGGCTGTGACAGAACTTTATTGTTATACTTTTGAGTGAATTTCATGCATTTTTGATGCGTTTCCATAGTGGAGACACATTAATTAGCCTTTTTTTACCTGCGGATTTTCTAGTTTTTAATGCAAATCTATGGGAAATATCTGCACATAAAACTCAAGAGTACCTGCAAGAGAAATTGACTTGATGTGGATCTGAAACACGTACGTCTGAAAAATGTCTGAAAAATGTACACTGAGGAAGAAAAAACACAGTGGGCATGAGACTTCTATAAATCCCATCCACTCTGCTGGAACTATAAGATGCTACATTTTTGATGCAGCATAAATATGAAGTGTCGAAAACTCAATAAAAGCTCATTATGGGCACAAAACTTTAGTTTTTATGCTCCTAATGTCACTGCATAAGAATCTTTATGCGGGCGTCACACGAGACGATCTATCGTGCGATATGTCGTCGGGGTCACAGTTTTCGTGACGCATATCTGGCATTGTTCACGACGTCGTCTCGTGTGACACCTAAGAGCAACTTTTAAAGTTCGCAAATCGGTTGTAAATCGTGTATCGTGTACACGTCGCTCATTTTTAAAAAATCGTTTAATCTTATTCGCGCAGATTGTTCATCGTACCCGGGGCAGCACACATCGCTCCGTGTGACACCCCGGGAATGATGAACACAGCTTACCTGCATCCCGCAGCTCCCGCCGGCTATGCGGAAGGAAGGTGGGCGGGATCTTTACTAACAAACTAATTGCCCGTGACGCACAAACGTCGGGGGCGGGTACGATCGCTCGTGCGATCGCACGATAGATCTATGGTGTGACACCCGCATTAGACTGTGTGCCTTCCATAAGTTTTTGATGCTCCATATTTTTGCTGCATCAAAAATGCAGCGTTTTACAGTTACAGTCCCACCAAACTGGATGGGATTTATAGAAATCTCATGCTCATTGTGCTTTTTTTTACTCCGCATAAAATGACCTAATCAGCATGTTTCAAATTTGCAGCATGTCATGTATCCTGCAGGTTTGATGAGTTTTATTTGCAGATTTTCCTCATTGACTTGCATTAGATGCAGAAAAAACTCAGGTAAAAAATGCATGTACTCCACACATAAGAATATCAATAAAGTTATGTTAAAGCCAAATACTAGGAAGTATCAAAAACAAGCAGCTTTTATAAAAACATGACATACCAACAGGAGGCAAAAAAATGCAGCGTAACATTGTGATATAATCCATGTTAGAGAACACATACAAAAACGCAATGGAAAAACCACAGGTAACCTAATTTACATAACAGGTGCAGAAATGCTGCAGAAACTCTGCAACATCAAAAACTCACCAAAAGCTCATCATGGGAATGTAGCCTTAGGCATCGGTTCCACTTGTGCACTTTCTTTCTCCTCCGCAACCTGTCTCTGCGTACATTGCATTGCAGTCGGATGACATGCGAGTACAGTGCTATGTTTCACACGCACCCATTGTATGGGTGGGTGTGAGCCAAGATTCACTGCTTATGCTGATATGGACGCTGCCCCATAGTTTTGCACCTGTGCGAGTGCAATCCGATGTTTTATCGGATTGCAGTCGTCTTTGCAAAACACAAGTGGAACCAAGGCCTAAAGGCCCTGTCACATGCAACGACGTATCTAACGATATATCGCTGGGGTCACGGATTTCGTGACGGACATCCGGCATTGTTAGCGACATCGTTGCTTGTGACACCAACGAGCGGCCGCTAATAATGGAAAATACTCACCAAATTATCCATTGTTGACACGTCGTTCATTTTAAAAAAATCGTTGATTGTTGAGGTCACAGGTTGTTCGTCGTTCCCGTGGCAGCATACATCGCTATGTGTGACACCTCGGGAATGACGAACTACAGCTTACCTGCGGACGCCAGCAATGAGGAAGGAAGGAGGTGGGCGGGATGATATGGATGCTCATCTTCGCCCCTCCGCTTCTATTGGGCGGCCACTTAGTGACACCGCTGTGACGCCGCACGAACAGCCCCCTTAGAAAGTAGGCGGCTCGCCGGCCACAGCGACGTCGCTAGGCAGATAAGTTCGTGTGACGTCTCCTAACGATATTGTGCGCCACGGGCAGCGATTTGCCTGTGACGCACAAACGACGGGGGCGGGTACGCTCGCTAGTGATAACGCTAGCGATATCGCTGCGTGTGACGGGGCCTTTAGGCTAAGTTTCAATGATGAGTTTTTGATGGTGCAGATTTTCACTGCACAAAATCACAGGATTGGGTAAACCAGGAGTTGGTAAAAAATACAAAAGTGGTGCCCGTGTTTCTACTATACTTTTCCTTTGATTGTTCCATTCCTGGTTTACACATAATGAAGTAAAAAAAAACCTCATCAAATACTCAACGTGCGCACGTCGCCTTACAGTTCTGTCATAGTATTTGGCAATTAAAAATATCTCATGCCCACTGAGATTCCCTTCACACGTCCGTCAAACACGTGCGAGTTTGGTCCGTCCCGTATATAACGGAGACATGGACAAACATGCACCAATGTTATTTAATGTTTGAGGACACATTCGTTTTTCATTAAGATCCGTGGGTCCGTGTGCGGGCTACGTTTGTGTCTCCGTTTTGCACGGAAGCATGTCCGTTTTCAGCACGCAACACGCACGCACGGACCCAATGAAAGTCAATGGGTCTGTGCGCACACCCGAGTGACACGGATGCATCTCTGTATGCTCCGTGTACGTTTTGTGCTTTTTTCATGTGATGTCGGTCTGTTTTCTTTTTCTGTTTCGTTCTCTCCCTCAGTCCGTCGGTCGGTCGGTCTCTATGTCTGTCGGTCGGTCTCTCTGTCTTATCTGTCCCTCTCGCTGTCTGTCGGTCAGTTCCCCCCCCCTCTCTCATACTTACCGTTCCCCGATCTCCGGCGCGGCGCTGCACTGCTGTTATAAAAGCTCCAGCGGCTTTTCCTCTTTTGAAAAAGCCGGCCGCTCATTAATCAATCTTGTATTCCCTGCTTTCCCCGCCCACCGGCAAATATGATTGGTTGCAGTGAGACACACCCACACGCTGAGTGACAGCTGTCTAACTGCAACCAATCACAGCCGCCGATGGGCGTGTCACTATGCAGCAGAGAAATAAATAAATAATTAAAAAAAACGGTTTGCGGTCTCCCCCCTATTTTAATACCAGCCAGATAAAGCCATATGGCTGCAGGCTGGTATTCTCAGGATGGGGAGCCCCACGTTATGGGGAGCCCCCCACCCTAACAATATCAGTCAACAGCCGCCCAGAATTGCCGCATACATTAGATGCGACAGTTCTGGGACTGTACCCAGCTCTTCCCGATTTGCCCTGGTGCGTTGGCAATCGGGGTAATAAGGAGTTAATGGCAGTCCATAGCTGCCACTAAATCCTAGATTAATCATGTCAGGCGTCTCCCCGAGATACCTTCCCTGATTAATCTGTAAGTTACAGTAAATAAACACACACACCTGAAAAAATCGTTTATTTGCAATAAAAAAAACACTAACACATACCCTCATTCACCACTTTATTCAGCCCGAAAAAGCCCTCCATGTCCGGCGTAATCCACGGACCTCCAGCGTCGCATCCAGCTCTGCTACATGGAGGTGACAGGAGCTACAGAAGACACTGCCGCTTCTGTCAGCTCCACGCAGCAAATGAGGTGAGTAGCGCGATTATATAGCCAATTTTACTTTGGCATTCCGATTAAAATCGGACATGTTGCTGTGATTTTTGGTCTGCAAAAAAAAAAAATCACTGACATGTGAATAGCCTCATAGACTATCACATGTAGAAGTGCAATTCATGAAAACCATGGATATCACTGGTATGAGAACATTGGCCATATGATGAGACCTTAAGGCCCTGTCACACACAGAGATAAATCTGCGGCAGATCTGTGGTTGTAGTGAAATTGTGGACAATCAGTGCCAGGTTTGTGGCTGTGTACAAATGGAACAATATCTCCATGATTTCACTGCAACCGCAGATCTGCCAAAGATTTATCTCTGTGTGTGACGGGGCCTTTACCGTCTCTTAATAGGGAATAAGTTCAAGAGTCTGTGCAGGATCGCTGCTGTTATGATGGGGAATCCACTTAAAGCCGACATAGAAAATTAGGTTGTAAGAAAACATTCATTCTTAGCCACCTTATTACAGGCAAATTAATTAATCACATGCTGTATATATTAAAGCCACGGGTCGGTATTCCTCTTTAGAGTTGGTCTGAGTTGATTTGCAGGATCTGGTGCATTGGCCGCATCCGTAATCTATGAATGCTTGAAGGAATCCCTGAGATGCTCCTCCTGGTGTCTGTGGCTCTTCTGATTAGCTGGCCTGACATGAACTCAGATGTGCACCACGATGACATCCCCCAGTGACACATATGTCACTTTACATTAGTCCAGCTTATTGAAAGAAGAGCCACGGATGACGGGGAAGGTAGGAGGCTATTTCCTGGGTTCCTATTCAGTGGCCACAGATTTATTATGTGGTTGATGGACTGAACCCTTCGATTTGGTTCACATCAACTCTACTTCATTTATCTGTGTTTCTTCTAAACATCCTGAGTATATTGTTAGCATATTATTTAACCCCTTCACGACCGCGAGCAGTAAAGTTACGCCCTATTTTAGCGTGACTTTGTAACGGGGTGCCAGGGGTGGCTCCGGGCTTGTAGTCGTGGCCCTTGCTGTCAGGCTTACCCCTGGCGCCACCGTCACTGGGGGGACAGGAGATGCCTTGGTGGGGCAGAGTGTGGTGGTGGTGCAGGTGTTGTCCGGCGCACAAACACTCTTCAGGCATGGTTCAATGCAATTAACAAACATCTTTATTCTTCACAAAGCTCCACACGAGGCAATAAGGTGATAATACGCTTCCTTCAGCTGGGGAAAGCCTGTCCTTGCGTCCCCTCCAGTGGGGATGTGCCTGACTACTCCTCTTCGCCCGGCTCCCACTTCTGGCTACCCACAGCCCGGACCCACACTGGACTGCTTCACCCTATGAGGTTCCACCCGCTCCTGTTCTCTCCGGCTTTCTGTCCTTCAGCTCCCACACTCTGCCCCGGCTCTGCTGCTCCGCTCCCGTCCCCGAGACAACTGCTCTCCTGATCTTTTCCTTCCTTCACCACCCTTGCTCTCTCCTCCCCCTTGCTTCTGCCGGCTCCTCCTCCCCACTGTGGTGACAGCCGTCCCACCCGGCCACTAGGGGTACCCTAACACAATACACATGCAGATACAAATAAAACATTTTTATTAATTACAATTCCGGGTTATCTCAGCTCCCTCCTGTAGGGGGTATGCTCACCCACTACAACTTAACGACCAGGGACGTAACTTTACTGCCTAAAGTTCATTTGATTGCCGTGGCCATAACAATGGCTCTCAAATGATATCCCCTGCAGTTTCTTACATCAGGGAACCTTTGCTTGACCCCGGGTAGGGGTCAATACACATGCACATACAAATAAAACATTTTTATTAATTACAATTCCGGGTTATCTCAGCTCCCTCCTGTAGGGGGTATGCTCACCCACTACACGCCTCCCCTCTTAAAATCCGAGCCTCCCGGCAAGGCTCCAACTATAAGCACATAAAATGTAAACACAGACATAACATGGTGATAACCTTCAGCCCAGTCCACAACAGGCGGCCCGTACGGGGAAAAGGGGCACCAGTCCAGCGCCCGGTCCTCGGCAGCGCCCGGCGGCTTAGCAGCGCTCCCGGTCTTTGCTGGCGCCCGGAGGCTTAACAGCACTCTCGGTCTTTGCTGGCGCCTGGAGGCTTAGCAGCGCTCCCGGTCTTTGATGGCGCCCGGCGGCTTAACAGCGCTCCCGGTCTTTGATGGCGAGCAACAGGCATGAAAAACTTGTAACAAACTGCAAACTCTTCGCCCTGCGGAGGAGTCCCTGGCTCAGTCTGGCAGCGAACTCTCTCCGGGCTTTAGCAACTGGAACACAAACTTCTGCCGGTCAATCAACAATACCGGTCTTCATACAAGCCGTCTGAGGCGATCTACTCCGGAGGCCAGGACCGCTTCTATTCGGCCTCCTGGGCCTGGATGTAGGCGCCCAGGGACTGCCCAGGTTGTCGGCGTACCCTCCGGAAAGATACGGGAGCGAAAGGGGGCTCCGATGATGTGGCCTCTTCGGTTCCCGGCGGGGGTGATGGAGTCGCTACCCGGGGTGGTTGAGGCACGGGTTGCGGCACATCCAGGACGATTACCGGACGATTGGTAACGCTCTGATTAACCGCCACCACCGGGGTACTCTTTTCCGGGTCAGCGGTCGGGCCAGACTGCACCTCCGGTGTGACCGCCAAGGTGCGCCTGGAATGGGAGGCATCGGTCGACATCGGATTTGGTGGTGCTCGTCGCCGGTTCTGGCATTCCTCCCATTCCACTTCCTGCTGCCACTGAGCAGCCTCTTGTGCGGTGGGCACCCGGGTCACCCCAACCGCAAACAGGCCCCGGCAACCCACTTCCCTCAGGAACCGTACCTTCTCCCCTTGGTACAGGGTATGCAGTCTCTGTGGGAGGCCTTCTGTATCTAAATGTACTCGGTTGTAGAAGTAGTCGTCCCCGGTCTCGCCGTCCCGGATGAAGCTGTACCCCTCTCTTTGGTTGAATTTCACCACCACTCCGGTGGTGTACTGCTGCTCAAATTCCTCGCTCCGGGGACCCGCCATCATCTCCCGGGCGACGGTCTCGGCGAGCAGCCGCTCCTGTACTGGATCCGGCTCAGGTAAAGGCGTCAGGGTCGGTGTAGAAGCTGGAGGAAATGGAGGCGGGCTTGCTTTTCCCGCTCTTGAGCATACTCCACCCCCAGTCTCACACCTCAGGTCGACCCCTCCGCGGCAGCACTTCTTTCTTCTTACAACACCGCCCACTTCACATGTCTTCTAACGTGCCCTGGGACCGGCACCTCCCCTCTTTGGGCGGAGTACTCCGAACTTCTTTTTCGGCACTGGCCAGCCCCAGGCTCTTCTTTTGGCGCCAACTTTTCGCGCGCTTTCTGCATCTTCACAGACGACGGCCATCTTGCCGCCATCTTGTGCCTGGTCCAACGCTGCAGGCACTGTTTCTTCTTCCCACCATGGGACCGGGAACCTTCTCCAATAGTCCGGATCCTGGGCCCTAGGCACCACTTGATCTCCATCTTCTTGTGGGTCCCGTTGCATATAATCCGGATCCTGCCGACTATGCCACATGTAACGGGGTGCCAGGGGTGCCTCCGGGCTTGTAGTCGTGGCCCTTGCTGTCAGGCTTACCCCTGGCGCCACCGTCACTGGGGGGACAGGAGATGCCTTGGTGGGGCAGAGTGTGGTGGTGGTGCAGGTGTTGTCCGGCGCACAAACACTCTTCAGGCATGGTTCAATGCAATTAACAAACATCTTTATTCTTCACAAAGCTCCACACGAGGCAATAAGGTGATAATACGCTTCCTTCAGCTGGGGAAAGCCTGTCCTTGCGTCCCCTCCAGTGGGGATGTGCCTGACTACTCCTCTTCGCCCGGCTCCCACTTCTGGCTACCCACAGCCCGGACCCACACTGGACTGCTTCACCCTATGAGGTTCCACCCGCTCCTGTTCTCTCCGGCTTTCTGTCCTTCAGCTCCCACACTCTGCCCCGGCTCTGCTGCTCCGCTCCCGTCCCCGAGACAACTGCTCTCCTGATCTTTTCCTTCCTTCACCACCCTTGCTCTCTCCTCCCCCTTGCTTCTGCCGGCTCCTCCTCCCCACTGTGGTGACAGCCGTCCCACCCGGCCACTAGGGGTACCCTAACACAATACACATGCAGATACAAATAAAACATTTTTATTAATTACAATTCCGGGTTATCTCAGCTCCCTCCTGTAGGGGGTATGCTCACCCACTACAACTTAACGACCAGGGACGTAACTTTACTGCCTAAAGTTCATTTGATTGCCGTGGCCATAACAATGGCTCTCAAATGATATCCCCTGCAGTTTCTTACATCAGGGAACCTTTGCTTGACCCCGGGTGGGGGGGGGGGGTTGGCATCGCCACTCCCCATCAACGATCGTTGTGATTGGCTGTTCAAATCTGAACCGCCAATCACATCATTCGTACTGATTTCAGCTAAAACAATGCCTGAATCAGTGAGATTCTGTGAGATCCTGCTATGAGGTGCCACAACAGCTGCAGCACATCATAGCTGGAGCTCTAACATGTCACCCCCCCAGTCCCTGCAGCACTGATTGGGGCGATCGTGCTATGACGCGCAATCGCTCCAATCAGTGTGCAGTGGGGCGGTCTGATCTGGAGGTGACCGCCCTTCCCTGGCTTGTGATGGCCTGGGGAGCCTCACCCAGCATGTCTGCAGTGTGCACTGGCTGGTACTTGTAGTACCACGCCGCCGCCGCTTTATGTGAGTATTGCTCCCCCTGATGGCCCCTGCACGCTCCTGTGATGGCCCCTGTGTGCTCCCGTGATGGCCCCTGCCCGTGACCCCCCCCGCGATCTGCCCCCCCATGACCTGGTCTGTCCCCCGACATCCCGATCTGCTCCCCCGAGATCTGCCTGCCTCCCCGTGATCTCTATTCTGCTTCCTTGCTTCTGCAGCTGCTTCTCCGGTCTCCCCCTCTGCTCTCCCTCCACCGGGTCGTCTGAGGTCTTCACTGGCCCGATCACATCTGCCTCCATCGCTGGGTCCTTCCTGGGTCTTGTGATAAGCTGTCCAACCTCCTGCCTGCTGCTCCTGTAAGAAGCTTTCCATCTCGCTGCGTTCTGTTCCTCCTGCAGTTCCTATGGTCAGTGATCCTCCTGCTAATCCTCTGGGTCCTGTGAGTATAACTTTTTTTTTTCCTGTATCCCCTGTCCATTTTTATACGTCATCCGTCTATGCGTTTTTTCCGTATAACCAACGCTTTTTGTATCACATCCGTCCGTGCGTCCCACCGAGTGCTGATGAGGGATACAGATAGTGTATCTGCATTCGTGGTCAATTTTCGGCGGGACTTTTTTTTTGTCCATATTTTGCGTTGTTGTTGCATCTCATCCGTCTGTGCGTCCTGCAGCGGCCGAGCGCTGATCAGGGTCAATTTTCGGCAGGACTTTTTTTTTCCGGATCCCCAACGCTTTTTGTATTGCATCAGTGCTCGGTGGGACGAACAGACGGATCAGGGATGCAGATAATGTATCTGCATTCATGGTCAATTTTCGTCGGGACTTTTTTTTTTGTCTGTATTTTGCGTTGGTTTTTTGCATCTCATCCGTGTGTGCGTCCTGCAGCGGCTGAGCGTTGATCAGGGATGCAGATAACGGATCTGCATCCGTGGTCAATTTTCGGCGGGACTTTTTTTCCGGATCCCCGACGCTTTTTGTATCGCATCCGACCGTGCGTCCTACAGCAGCCGATCAGTGATGCACTGCGTCTGTACGTTTGAAAAGTGAAATGGCGTTCCTTCTCTTCCGAGCGCCAAAACAATTACTTTCTACCACATATGAGGTATCTGCGTACTCAGGAGAAATTGCACAATATATTTTATGATGCATTTTTCCTGATACCATTGTAAAAAAAAAAGCTACCTGGTTGAAGCAAATATTTTGTGGTTAAAAAAAAAATAATAATAATAATTTTCACAGTTCAACGTTATCAACTTCTGTGGAGCCCCTGAAGGTACAAGGGGCTCACCAAACATCTAGATAAATTCCTTGAGGGGTCTAGTTCCAAAATGGGGTCATTTGTGGTGGAGCTCCACTATTTAGGCACCATAGGGTGTTTCCAAACGTGACATGGCATCCGCTAATGATTCCAACCAATTTTGCTGTCAAATGGTGCTACAGTGGAACCTTGCTTAACGAGAACAATCCGTTCTGGGACTGTGCTTGTTAACCAAGTTACTCGTTCAGCAGAGCAAGATTTCCCATAGGAAATCATTGCAATGCAGACAATTCGTTCCACAACTAGTTAAATGTCCCATCCTGGTCCCCTATTCTATCATTCCACACATGCACAAACACATACAAACACACACAAACACACATGCACACGCACATATTATATGCTCACCTTACCTTCCGTTCCATCGCCGGTCTCCTGGGACTTGCTGTTCTCTGCTGCGGGCCGTGTATCGAGTTACCATAACGACAAGGGAGGAACTTCCTGCCAGAGCGCTGACGTCAAAGGCAGAGCCGCTTGCCTCTGATTGGCCAGCGCGCTGCCTTTGAGTAGCGGTGACAGGAACCAGGAAGTTCCTGCTTCGTCGCTATGGATACCGATGCCTGGAGTGGAGCGGAGCGGCGAACTACAGGACCCAGGAGGCTGGCGATGAAAAGGAAGGTACACATATTATATGCTCACCTTACCTTCCGTTCCACCGCCGGCCTCATGGTACTTGTAGTGCGCCGCGAGCACGTCGCGATGTACCCGGGAACTACAAGAACCATGAGACCGGCGGTGGAACGGAAGGTAAGGTGAGCATAATACTGTATGTGTGTGCATGCGTGTGTGTTTGTGTGTGTTTGTGCGCACATGTGTGTGTTTGTGTGGACTGCAAGTGCGGGTCCGAGCTCGGTAGATGGACAAAACCGGAAGTGTCTGAGGTGAGGATTTTGCTCGCATAGCAAAGTTTTCTCGTAAAGCGGATTCCAAATTTACAGAAAGCTTTGCTTGTTAAGCGAAATTCTCGTTAAGTGGGTTACTCGTTAAGCGAGGTACCACTGTACTTCTTTTCTGAGCCCCGCCATGCGCCCAAACAATTACTTTCCACCACATATGAGGTATCTGCGTACTCAGGAAAAATTACACAATACGTTTTATGGTGCATTTTTTCCTAATACCCTTGTGAAAAAAAAAAACTACCTGGTTCAAGTAACAGTTTTGTGGTAAAAAAAAATAATAGTATTCATGGCTCAACATTATCAACCTCTGTGGAGCCCCTTGGGGCTCGCTAAACATCTAGATAAATTCCTTGAGGGGTTTAATTTCCAAAATGGGGTCACCTGTGGGAGAGCTCCATTGTTTAGGCACCTCAGGGGTCTCCAAATGCAACATTTCGTCAGCTAATGATTACAACCAATTTTGCTGTCAAATGATGCTCCTTCTCTTCTGAGCCCCGCATGTGCCCAAACAATTACTTTCCACCACATGTGAGGTATCGTCGTACTCAGGAAACAATGCATGATAAATTTTACGGTGCATTTCTTCCTGATACCCTTGTGGAAAAAAGCTACCTAGTTGAAGCAATAGTTTTGTGGGAAAAAAAATCTTTTCACGGCTCAACGTTATAAACTTCTGTGAAGCCCTCAGGGGTTCAAAGTGCTCACCAAACATCTAGAAAAATTATATGAGGGCTCTAGTTTCCAAAATGGGGTCACTTGTGGGGGAGCTCCATTGTTTAGGCACCTCAGGGGGTCTTCAAACCCGACATGGCGTCCGCTAATGAGTGCAGCTAATTTTGCACTCAAAAATTCAAATGGCGCTCCTTGCCTTCCGAGCCCTGCCGTGCACCCAAACATTTGATTTTTAACACATACTAGTTGTACTACCCGGCTTCGCCCAGGTTAATAACTGTTGTTAACAAAATAGAATGTATTTAACAAAAATGTATTCTGCACACAAAAACTAAAAAACAAATAGATAGAAATGTAATTATTAAATTGTTTCATATGGTGTAATGTGTGCTGAGGGTGGTATATGTGTTCAAGTACGTGGTAGTGTGCGGCGCATTTTGTGTGTGTGTTCATATCCCCGAGTGTGGGGAGTATCCCATGTTGGGGCCCCACCTTAGCAACTGTACGGTATATACTCTTTGGCGTCATCGCTCTCATTCTTTATGTCCCCCTTGTTCACATCTGGCAGCTGTCAATTTGCCCCCAACACTTTTTGTTTCACTTTTTCCCCATTATGTAGATAGGGGCAAAATTGATTGGTAAATTTCAACCCGTGGGGTTAAAATTTCGCCTCACAACATAGCACCCGGCGCTGCCCGGGATAATAACTGTCTCTCTGTTTCTCTCCCATTCTCTGTCTGTCTCCCCCTCTGTATATATCACTCTGTCTCTCTCTCTATCTCTTTGTCTGTCTGTCTCTTTCCCTGTCTGTCTCTGACTGTCTGTGTCTCTTTCTCCGTCTGTCTCAATCTCTTTCCCTGTCTGTCTATCTATCTCTTTCCCTGTCTGTCTATCTATTTCTGTCTCTTTCCCTGTCTGTCTCTTTCCCTCTCTTTCCCTGTCTGTCTCTTTCCCTCTCTTTCCCTGTCTGTTTCTCTGGGCTGCTTAAGCAGGAATAGGGCCGTCCACCTAGGGGTCAGGCAGGGAGGTGGGAGGTGTTAAGTTTGTTCAGTGGTGACTCTCGAGCTATGAGCAGCTCTGATGAAGCTGGGATTTGGAGCTCCCAGGGAAGAGGCAGACTAGGTCGCAGACGGTGGTCTGGACCTAGTGGAGTCGGATCCCCGGTCACAGGGGATTGAGGCTAGGTGCCTGGAACCCATCAAGGAGGACGGTCAGCAGCCTGGTCCTATCACCGGTCCAGGACCGACGGTACGTCGGGGTACACGGACTCTAGGTCGGGGAGAAGCTTCAGGCGACCCAGCAATTAACCTGCGGAGGACAGGGACTTTATGGACTATTCCCACAAAGCTCAGAGATCGGGGGCACTAGCACAATGAGGGAGATAGGGCTTTCATAGCAAGCAGCCCACTGAAATCCCAAGCGTGAGCTCCTGAGAGCAGGCTCCCTCACTTAGCCACAGTGGGGAGCAGGAACCGGAAAGCTCCAAGCTACCAGGCCACAACGGGCAATCTAAATTGTGTGCGAGGAGGCAGGTCACGGACCACTAGGCAGTGCTGCAGGGGATGGGTTCCGGACGAGCTCCCCCCAAGAGGGCAGCGGCACCCAGAGACTTGGTTTATCCGGTTGTCAGCATCTGCTTTCTTGCTGAGTGAGTACCCAGTTAACACCTGCAACCAGCGCTCCGTCTGCGCTCCCCCCTGCATCCCACAGCTTCATCCAGAGTCCCGGGGCCCTACCCTACTCGTGGAGGGCTATGACCCTTGCTGCCCCACTCCATCACCCTGGGTACTCCCAAAGGCAGCGGCGGTACCCCCAATTACCGTACACTATGGGTGGCGTCACAAACTATATCTCCCCTGTAAATACCCCCTTCTTCATTTGAGTGTGGCCCCTAGCCCCCGGGTCTGGAGACCTTCGAGCCACGAGCAATCACCACTGGATCCGAGCGGTATGACCGCTGCAGGGGCGGCACAGGGTCATCATGAGAGGACTGCAAATCGGGAGCCTGATGAATGGCTGCAGCATTCACATTTTGTCTGAGCCAGGTCAGAACACTGGCCCCTGTTCATCAATTGCGGTTTATTTGAAGTCACTGTTATTTTTTGTCTTGTAGGTTTCATTCCAGCTTTTTACTGAAAATTCTACAAAATGGCTTATGTGCTTACTGACTAATGTACATTCAGCAGTCATAGTATCTCCTATATAATGTACATACAGCAGTTACAATATCAACTACATAATCTAGATAGAGCAGTCTATATATGTAACCATCTTTATATGTAACCAATAAACTAGCATAACGATGGCCGGACCAGATCTACAAGTGTGTGTGGCGCCCCTGAGGCTTCCATCGCCACAGGAACATTGCACCCCATCCAGCGGTGTGATGTCCCATTCTGGGTAAGGAAAGGAGTGAACGCCGGTACTCAGGCAAATCTACACTACACCCATTGTTAGGTACACAGTGGGACCAGGGACAGTGGCAGCAACCCTCCCATGCTGCATGCTGGGAGGGGCCGGAAGACCCATCCCTGCTCCTATAGGGTAGATCATAGCAACTGGGGAGGTGGGAGAAGCCACCGGAGGGAAGAAGAGAGAAGGGAAGGTCAAGTTTAGGGAGAGAGAGGAGAGAGAGTCTGCGGGAGGCAGAGAAGGGAGCTAAGGATAGAGCTCTAGACAGACAGGAGCAAAGATAGAAAGAGACGCTTCCTGGTGAAGACCCTGGGACTCAGAGGGTCCAGGTGACACCAAGCAGAGAAAGAAGGGATTCCAGGGCCGCTGCAAGGCTTACGAGCGCAGGGCCTGTTCCACAAAGTCATTCGGTGGAGGGATCAAGCTGAGCACAGGGGACAGTCCCTAGAAACCGGAGGAGTGAAAAATCATCTCCAACAGTAAAAACCGAGGCCCAGGGAAAGTTGCAAACTCCCCGGGCCACAGCCCACATCAGAACCTCTAGAAAGGGGGTAAATACCCGACAGGCGAGCCCCCGGCCCGGAGGCTGTAGTGGAGGCCGAGCCAGGTTCATCCAACAAGGGCAAGGCTGAAGGAGACAACTGAAGACAGACACTTTAGAGGAGTGTACCGGCTTTCATTCCAAGATCTACCCAGGATAGGCGGAGGTCCCTGACAGTGGGTTCCAGCCGCCCAAAGGCACCAGTGTGCTGCAGCCCAGGAAATGTGAGTAAAGACCTTGGAATTGCACCCTCTGGTGTTGTCTCAGTTATTGTCGCCTGCATAGACTTCCATCACACCATAGACTCTCACGAGCACCAACTGTGTCCTGGGGTACCGCTCCACCTGTGGGGAGCCGGACCATCCAAGCTGCCATTCCACCAGCCCCGGAGGCCTCATACAGCAGCGGCGGCTTAATAGCCACAAACCACAGGTGGCGTCATGACAATCATAAACTTTATTCACCAGCCATATCTTAATTGACACCCACCAGGGTCACGGAGTCGGGCCCAGCCACCACTGACGACCCCCGGACTAGTCCGGCCCGGCACCGGGTGTCCCATAGCCCTGGGGTGGGCGAGTCATGTGCTTCACCTTTTGTGTCCCCCTCCTTCCCCATAGATTGAAAGCTTTCGAGCAGGGCCCTCATTCCCACTGTAGCTGTTGACTTATGTGCTATTTTGTTTTATTTTTGTCTATACAAGCCCCCACCTGATTGTAAAGTTCTGCAGAATATGTTGGTGCTATATAAATAAACTTTATTATTATTATTATTATTATTATTATTATTATTATCATTATATACATTATACAGGTGATAATGTGGCTGCTGTTTATACTTTATGAAAGTGATTCTGTGACTACTCTATGTACATTATATAGGTGATGCAGTGGCTGTTGTATGCACATTATATAGGTGATATTGTGACTTCTATCAGTATCACCTACATAATGTTTATATAGCATTTGCATTATCACCTATATAATGTATATACAGCAGCTACAGTAGCACTTACATAACGTACATACAGCAACATAGTATCACCTACATAATGTATCAATTGCAGGTGCAGTATCACCTATATAATGTATATATAGCAGTCTAAAAATATTATACAGGTCATACTGCGGCTGTTTGATGTACATTATATTAGTGATATTGGAACTGCTGTATATAGATTATCTAGGTTTTACTGCTGATACTGCTGGCAGTATCACCTATATAATGTATATACAGCAGTCACTGTAGCAACTACATGATATTTATACAGCAGTTTATACAGTGTGTCCACCCATATCCTATCCACCGCCATTAACATGAGAATGGCGGCAGCTATAGGCATAGAAGTGGTGTCTAGGTATAGTAAAGTAGCCATGCGCTACGCAATGAAACCACCTATAGTGCCACCTGGTGGAAAAGAACAGAGTTAGCATTTTTATTTCGAAAACAGAACGAGATAGAGAAAAAAGTGAATTACAAAGTTGTAGGGCATCATCAATTCAATACGAATCGACACCTTGCATACAGAAATGCTATGATTAGAACGTGTAAAACTCACAAGGCTGCGGACATGAAGCGATACCTCATGGAGACCTTACTACAAGTCATTGGGTATGGTGGCTGCGTGGAGTGGCCTCCACGCTCACCTGGCCAGACCCCATTGGACTTCTTTCTGGGAGGTCACATCAAACAGCAGATGTATGTGTGGCGCCCCTGACCCAGTCAGGCACCACTGAGTACTGCACCCATGCTGGGACAGTGCTACCAGGTAATCCTAAGGGCCAGAACGAGGTGTGTACGCACAGACACATAGAAACCAGTTCTACCACACAATTAGATGGGACCCTTGGGCAGTCTCCGGAGGGGGCTGGCCTTCAAATCTTGTTAAGGGGTGTACCGGAGGGGCTGGGAGCTAGAGTGCAAAGGTTGTCAGGAATGTAAGGAGGGAACCAGTCTGGTAGTGGTAAGCTGCAGTTGCGGGGTGGACAGGCTCGCAGCCACTAGTCAGATCCTGCACGAGGTAGTAGCCGTTAGCGGGGGAGAATGGTCACTTGGTCAGTCAGTGAGTCAGAGAGGACGAGGTTGACAGTGACTAGGCACGTACGGGGAACAGGTCCCTAGAGCAGACTCCTGTTTAACTATCTGCTAAACCTGTCGGTGAGGGGAACTACAAGTACCTCACCAACTTCTCAGAGTCCGAGCCTCAGCAGCAATGCAAGGACCCAAAAGGGGACAGGGCCAGAAGCCATCTCACTTGGTCCACGCTGCTGGCAAATGGGCCAAACACAAGGGAGAAAAGGCAGTAGCGACTCCCTGGATAGACCCCCATGGTACTTCACGTCAGGGGGTTATCCGAACACAGAGTGCTAGGAAGGCGAGCTAACAGGTTACCCTCAGACTGGCCCGAAGGAACCCTGGTCTTACCTGGTTAATCACAGCAACGCCCGGGTCAGCTCACAACAACACCTAAGTGAGTAAAAAGCAGTTGAAAGACTTTTGGACTCAGCCTGTGTTATTACGGGACCCACTATCCTACTCACCCGAGCCCCTGGGGCCTGCCTCACTCACGGGAGGCTAAATCACCTGACTGCAGATCCCATCAGCCCCAGACGCTCATAAAACCTGCAGCGGCGGTCATCCACATCCTTGACCGCAAACCGTGAGTGGCATCACGACACATAAAATAAAGACTAACATTACCTGTTTGTCATACCGAATAAGTCCGGTGGCGTCCCTGAAGAGGATCATCACCCCTAGGGCGTCACATCTTTTTTTTGGCGTCACGAACAGGATCCCGGACTAGACCCGTTCAGACGGGTGACAGTGTGCCTTGGCGGTCCGACTGAAAAATTTGAACTGCCGCCATTTTCTTTGTTGAAAAGTGCATCATCAAAAAGCTGCAGCTCGCGCAGAAAAAGTAACCGCCCACGGAGAGGAGTGACAGTCCCAGAATCCCAAGAGCGCTCTGACCCCGCAAGAGGAGGAGATGGGGGCTGATCTTTCCCCGGACTGCTGGGACACCCCAGCCCTGTGGGAGGAGAAACGGAACTAGGGCCACAACCTGAGAGGAAGCTGATGAGCAAGGGAAGGAGCAAGATGACGTTGGCAGGAGATGATCCAAGGGAGCAGTGCTGGTCAAGGCCCATGACGGCGGAGGAGCTGGAAGCGGAGGTTAATAGAATTGCTGACCGCATGGAGGAGCAGCGGAAATGGGAAGCAGCTGCCTGGAGACACAGAATGTTGATGGCGATCCGAAACCTGCAGCTGTCCATGCAGCGGGGCCCGCCTGGAGGCACCGCGTATGCTCAGCCTAAACCACCGTTAGCGACAGAGACCCCTCCACTGGAAGTCTCCGGCCCAACTCTGGGTGAGTCCGATGCTATCCCTCCCATACCTGGTGTGCTGATCCTGCCAGCACTACCATCAGAAGCCGGTGCAATGCCCACGCCGTCCCGACCTGAAGCGGTCGCAGCACCCTTCTCCACTGGAGACGGGTCCAGGTGCCCTGCCCTCAGCTTCCTTGCTTGCTAAAGACCTGGTCACCGAGCTGCCGCTTACCAGACCTGAAGCGGTCGCAGCACCCTCTCTGCTGGAGAGGGGTTCAGGTGCCCTGCCTTCAGCTCACTTGATTGCTAAAGACCTGGTTACCGAGCTGCCGCTTACCAGACCTGAAGCTGTCACACCGCCCTCTCCGCTGGAGAGGGATCCTGAAGACCCACCACCATCCTGCCCGGCTGCCGAAAGCTCGACCCCAGAGCTGCCACGTACCCGACCGGAAGAGGTCGCAGCACCCTCTGTAAGAGAGGGAGACTATGAGGCCGCGCTGCTGTTCCCTTACCGACCGGAAGAGGTCGCAGCACCCTCCACCAGGGAGGGAGAACAGGTCCTGCAGCCAGTGGCAACTGCCACCCCATTGCCTTCCCGACTTGGCCAGGTCGCAGCGAGTCTCAGAAGGGAAGAAGAGATGGAGAGCGCTTCACATACCTGGTGGCCCGCTGATTACCAGGTGATGTCACTGCGGAGGCCAACCCGTAGGGAGCGACGATGGGTGAAAGCTGGTCGCCCATGTCCCCTTGTAGAGTCTATCCCGAGGAGTGAGCAGTTAGAGGCCCGGGACCTGCAAGAAAAGCAGTCCCTGCGGTAGGCCAGATACCAGGCTCGAGGTCCCCTCCACCTGGGAGTAGTGGAGGAGTTCAATTGCCGCAAGGGGTGGGGATTCATTGTGGAAACAGGGGTAAAAGAGGGGATTTTTGTGTCCCGGCAGGACGTGCAGTCCCATTTGCAACGGGGTCACCCTGGCCGTGACCTGTACATGGGGGACGTGGTGCAGTTTACCCGGCATATGGGGGAAAGAGGCTCATTCGCTTTGGATGTGGTGCCATGTCCAAAGGGAACCTCAGGGAGCCCAGGCTCCACCTCCACCGCTTCGACCAGGTCCCCATTGTCACCACCGCCGGGGGACGCCCATGACACGATCTCCCGGGGTCAGTGCACCAAAGTACCAAGCACTGACCTTGAAAGGCGAAAGTCAATTTAGTTAGTATAGGAAAAAAAAAAGTACAGTTTAAAAATGTTTTTATAAAAGTTAACGTAACTTTGAAGAAAATGTGCCCGCAAGGACTTTTGCATGAACTTTTTAAAATTCTTAAGTACCAGGTTATGTGCACTGTATATGGACCATAGGTTATGAACTGGCTATAACCACAAACTCTCGCAGTGTTCATAGTTACCCCAGTAGTACCAACCCCAGAGTGTTCCTGTTTATGGGGCCTACTCTCCAACACAAAAAAACGAAGCAGGTGGCCTGTTTATGGGGCCTGTTTATGGTGCCACCAGGACAAGGAGGACTGTCACCAGAATGGTTTATGGCGGACCAGGCCGAGACCAGGTCACCAAAAAGGACTGGTGATCACTCCTTATTCGGGTCTTGGGTTAAAGACTCGTGGGTGGTGGGTGGTATGGTACCTGGTATGTTTACATGTAAATATCTCCCCTGTGTGGGAAAAATTTGTATTTTGTGTCTTGTCTTTGCAGCCCGAGGACGTGCTGCCGATAACCAAGGGGGAATGTAGCACCCCTGACCCGGTCAGGTACCATGCTGGGACAGTGCTACCAGGTAATCCTAAGGGCCAGAATGAGGTGTGTACGCACAGGCACATAGCAACCAGTTCTCCCACACCATTAGATAGGACCCTTGGACAGTCTCTGGAGGGGGCTGGCCTTCAAATCTTGTCAAGAGGTGTACCGGAGGGGCTGGGAACTAGAGTGCAGAGGTTGTCAGGAAAGTAGGGAGAGAACCAGTCTGGTAGTGGTATACGGCAGTCGAGAAGCGGACAGGCGCGCGGCCATTAGTCAGACCCTGCACGAGGTAGTAGCCATTAGCGGGGGAGAACGGTCACTTGGTCAGTCAGTGTGTCAGAGAGGACGAGGTTGCCGGTGACTAGGCACGTATGTCGAACAGGTCCCTAGAGCAGACTCCAGTTTATCTGCTAAACCTGTTGGTGAGGGGAACTGCAAGTACCTCACCAACTTCTCAGAGTCCGAGCATCAGCAGCAACGCTTGTTCTGTTTTTAGGATAAAAATGCTAACTCCGTAGTTTTCCACCAGGTGGCGCTATAGGTGGTTTCATTGCATAGGGCATGGCTACTTTACTATAACTAGACACCACTTCTATGCCTATAGCTGCCGCCGCTTTCAAGTTGATGGCGGTGGACAGGATATGGGTGGATAATTATACACCTGATAGTGTGGGTGTTGTATGTAAATTATGTAGGTGATAGTGCTACTGCTGTATATGAATTATGTAGGTGATAGTGCTACTGCTGTATATGAATTATGTAGGTGATACTGCAGCTGCTGTATGCACATTATGTATCTGATACTGTGGTTGCTGTATAATTCAAAAGAGAGAACTGAGTAATTACACATATTATAAGTAGAAAATTATTATATTTAGGACTCAATACAAAAAAGTGATAGACATACAACATAAACATTACAGTGTACAAAACTACACAAAGATGCGGAGGTTTGACATGCTGGCTTAATAGTCCGGGTAACACTTGTCAAATTGCTGATGTTGGTAAAAAGTACAGTCACTACAAACTTAAGTCCATTTGCTATGGAATCATATATACACATATGCGGTAGTGCTAGTGGTTCACACAGTATATATAGGTTAATTGACTATATGACCACATGTAGATATGCATGCGTCTTTACTAACCCTTATATATATCTGAAAGGTAAAGGGTTTACCATACATGGATCTGTCAGTTGATAATCATTGCCTGGTAAAGCAAAATCACTGTGGTACCTATATGTATCTTATAGTCTAAACAACGTACAACCCTGTCAGTCCATGCATAATAAACGGATATGTAATCACATTACTGAGTGACTTGCATATCACAGGGCAGGGTTTAGACGTTTACCATACACAACACTATGTATATTGTGACACATATATAAGATACAATATCTGTGGTCATAAACTTGCCTCGCTCTGAGTAATTACCCTTTCAAAACACATCACATCAAAATATGGGTATATAATCACATTATTGACTGACTTACACCTTACAGGGCAAGGTCAGAGGTTTGTCATAAATAACACTCCATGTACTGAAGCACATATGTAAGGCATAATTCCTGTAATTACAAACTGGCCTCACTCTGATTGAGTGCTCTTTTAGATCACAGCAACACATATGCAATAATGGCGGTTCTTTATATTACCCATGTTAGAATTAGTGGTTCAGCAATGCATCCACCTCCACCCTTATGTACATTTCGCCTAAACGTTTCCTCAGGGGGCTGTTTGTAAACGGATTTCCCCTCACCTTTTATGTGGTGCTCTCATAATAGCTGCCATCCACAGTCTGACGCCAACGCATGCGCGCTGCCGTCCACAAGCCCGAACAGGGAGGCGCCGCTCGTTAGGGAAACCAACGCATGCACAGTGGCCAAAGGCCAGTGAACATACACAGTCCAAATGACAGCGGCGCCACCTAGCCGGCGAGGGGAGAACAGCGGGCACGTGCACCAGACTGCTATAACACCTCACATATAATATGCCTATGTAGTACAATCATACATTTATTGTCCATACATGGGATAAATAGTTATGTGCATAAAAAAAGGTTGTGGTTGCTGTATGTACATTTTGTAGGTGAAACTGCAAATGCTGTATATATATTATTTAGGTGATATCATGACAGCTGTATGTACATTATGTAGGTGATACTGTGACTGCTGTATGTACATTATTTAGGTTATACTGTTACTGCTGTATATACATTATATACAGTAAGTAATATTGCAACTGCTGTATATACATAATGTAATTGATACTGCGGCTGCTATATGTATATTATGTAAGTGATACTTAACCTGCTGTATGTATATTATGTAGATAATATTGCGGTTGCTGTATGCGCATTATCTAGGTGATACTATGGCTGCTGTATGTACATTATTCAGATGATACTTCGGCTGCTTCATATATATTATTAAGTTGATACTGTGGCTGCTATATATACATTATGTAGGGGATATTGCAGCTGCTGTACTGTATGTACATTATATAGACTATACTGCGGCAGCTGTATATACATTATGCAGGTGATATTTTGACTGCTTTATGTACAATACGTAGGTGATACTGCTGCTGTATATACATTATGCAGATGATATTACGATTATTGATCAACAGCTATGTTCTCAATCAACCCAAAAGACTCAAATATAAAAGCTTAATAGTTTTGGAAGTTGGAATGTTTCTTTTTTAGATTTGGCTATCTTAAGAGAATATCTGTTTGCGCAGGTAACTAATACTGTGCAGAATTTTTAGGCAACTTAATAAAAACCAAATATATTTCCATCTCATTTGTTTATTTTCACCAGGTAAACCAATATAACTGCACAAAATTTAGAAATAAACATTTCTGACATGCAAAAACAAAACCCCAAAAAATTAGTGACCAATATAGTCACCTTTCTTTATGATGACACTCAACAGCCTACCAACCATAGATTCTGTCAGTTGCTTGATCTGTTTACGATCAACATTGCGTGCAGCAACCACCACAGCCTCCCAGACACTGTTCCGAGAGGTGTACTGTTTTCCCTCCCTGTAGATCTCACATTTTATGAGGGACCACAGGTTCTCTATGGGGTTCAGATCAGATGAACAAGGGGGCCATGTCATTATTTTTTCATCTTTTAGACCTTTACTGGCCAGCCACGCTGTGGAGTAGTTGGATGCATGTGATGGAGCATTGTCCTGCATGAAAATCATGTTTTTCTTGAACTATACCGCCTTTGTCCTGTACCACTGCTTGAATAAGTTGTTTTCCAGAAACTGGCAGTAGGTCTGGGAGTTGAGCTTCACTTCATCCTCAATGCAAAAAGGTCCCACAAGTTCATCTTTGATGATACCAGTCCATACCAGTACCCCAACTCCACCTTGCTGGCGTCTGAGTCAGAGTGGAGCTCTCTGCCCTTTCCTGATCCAGCCTCTGGCCCATCAAGAGTCATGTGGGCTTTACACGTTACGATC
Organism: Anomaloglossus baeobatrachus; assembly: GCF_048569485.1. Lineage (NCBI taxonomy): Eukaryota > Metazoa > Chordata > Amphibia > Anura > Aromobatidae > Anomaloglossus > Anomaloglossus baeobatrachus. The sequence goes on along the minus strand of NC_134356.1, from coordinate 108,540,260 downwards.
TATCGTGTGATTGCACGAGAGATCGTACCCGCCCCCGTCGTTTGTGCGTCACGGGCAAATCGCTGTCCGTGTCGCACAAAGTCGTTAAACCGCCGTTACACTTACTTACCTGCTGAGCGACCTCGCTGTGGGCGGCAGACATCCTCTTCCTGAAGGGGGAGGGACGTTCGGCGTCACAGCGATGTCACACAGCCGCCGGCCAATAGAAGCGGAGGGGCGGAGATGAGCGGGACGTAAACATCCCGCCCACCTCCTTCCTTCCGCATAGCCAGCGGGTGCCGCGGGACGCAGGTAAGCTGTGTTCATCGTCCCCAGGGTGTCACACAGAGCAAGGTGTGCTACCCCGGGTACGATGAACAACCGGCGCCATGTTAAATAAACAATTTTTTAAAACTTAGCGACGAGTACAAGACTCACGATTTGTGAGTGATTCTGCGTCGCTCGGAGGTGTCACACGAGACAACATCGTGAACGATGCCGGATGGGCGTCACGAAAACCATGACCCCGACGATGCATCGCGAGATAGTTCGTCTCATGTAAAGCCTGCATTACTCTAATTTTATCAGTCCATAAAAAATTGAAAAATCAGTCTTAAGATATTTCTTGGCCCAGTCTTGACGTTTTATCTTATGTTTCTTGTTCAAAGGTGGTCGTTTTTCAGCCTTCCTTAACTTGGCCATGTCCCTGAGTATGACACACCTTGTGCTGTTTGATACTCCAGTAAAGTTGCATCTCTGAAATATGACCAAACTGGTGGCAAATGGCATCTTGGAAGCTTCACATTTGATTTTCCTCAATTCATAGGCAGTTATTTTGTGCCTTTTTTGCCCAACACGCTTCTTGCGACCCTGTTGGCTATTTGCCATGAAACGCTTGATTGTTCGGTGATCACGCTTCAAAAGTTTGGCAATTTCAAGACTGCTGCATCCCTCTATAAGACATCTCATGATTTTGGGCTTTTCAGAGCCCATCAAATCTCTATTCTGACCCATTTTGCCAAAGGAAAGGAAGTTGCCTAATAATTACGCATGCCTTATATAGGGTGTTGATGTCATTACACCTCCCCCTCCTCATTACAAAGATACACATCACCTGATTTACTTAATTGGTAGTTGGCTCTCAAGCCTATACAGCTTGGAGTAGGACAAATTGTATACAAAGTATCATGTGATCAGAATACTCATTTGCCTAATAATTCTGCACACAGTGTATAGTAATAGAATTGTTAGCAATTCCTGAATAGTCTTCCTCCTTGAATAAAATTAGAGGGTACATGTGTCTAAAAGGAGTCATGTACACCTGCTCTTAGAAGGTCATTAGAGTCCCAATACAGAGATGAAAACCATTTATAACAGAGACACGGGATAACAGGTTCCCTTTAAAAAATAATAAGCAATGGAGTAAGATGGTGCACCCTATAATATGTTTGGCTCATCTTTTGCTGTCCATGAATTTGAAATGTTTGATTTCACTAATCATGTAAATAGCTTTTCTTGCTTTTTCTTTCTTATAATCACAGAGTTATGTTCATTCATTCATTCTAAATTCAATAACACAAGAGGCTTGACCTACATATGAATCCCCACAGGAATACTTTAGTAGGTAGGGTAAATAGCATCTTTGCTGATGGATATGAAAAACCTTTTACTTTATGTTTCGTTCCATTAAATACATTTTTATCAAACAGCAATGCAGACTTACCAAAAAACATAATTTTACAACTCATTAGCTTTTAGGATAAGAAAAAATAAAATTTGTAATCATGGTAGTACTACATTTATGTATATTATAAATATTTATATATAAATATATTATATAGTGAACTTTTAGGGTACACTCACATGTTACGTATTTACTTTTGTCTCGTACACGGGTGTGGATGCACTGTGCCAAGAGGCCAAGCTTACCCTGGAGGGGCATAACTAAGCAGCTTTCTCTTCTTTAGTAGAGCCTCTGATGGTGAGGTTAGGCTTGTGTTGGAAGGTAGCCACCAGTTACCACTCCAGAGCAGTCCCCAGTATGGCGGAATCTGACCCCAGAGGTTCTGCAATGCAGGGACTGACAGGCAGGACAGCTGGTACTGGATGGAAAACAGGAGTTGGCTGGAAGGTGGGTACTGGCAGGTGCGGCAAATTCAGACAGATTTGGCAGGTTCAGGCAGGTGCAACAGATATTGGCAAGGATGGCAGATTCAGGCAGATATGGAAGGTACTGGCAGATGCAGCAGGAACTGGGCAAAGGCACTGGAAAAGGGTACAGCATACTGGACAGGATACAAAAACAGGTAAGCGCACAGCATTACACGGTCAAGAACCTTGTTGCAAAGGCACCTCCCTAAGTGAGATTGTGCCTGAAATACCTAATGCCTCTTAGTCATAGGCTAGAAGCATGATATAGTTGAGCATGCTGTACCTTTAAGAGGCAGGGGGTATGCGTGTACCCTAAGCGCACTCCCGGGAGCAGAAGACAGTGGCAGATATAGGAGCCACAGACAGCAAAGGACGGCCGGGAAGGTGAAAGCAGCAGCGCCCCTGCTGGGATGAGAAAGTGAGGCAGTGCATCGACGCCGTTGTTGGTGTTACAACTTTGATATTAAAAAATACTAGAAAAGAAGATAAATATGTGCATGCTATAATGGATAACATACAGTATGGGGAGGAAGAATGGTGTGGGGAGGCAAAGGTATGGGAGGAAAAAATGTGTGAGGAGACAATATGGGGATGGGAGAATGTGTGATAAGGAAGTATGGTGAAGGGGAAATGCGTGAGGAGAATGTATGGGTAAGAGGGGGGCAAAGTATGAAACAATAATAATAAGGGGGAGAAATGTGTGAGGGGTCAATATAGAGACTGGGTAATGTGGGATTGCAGTTTAAAGAAGTCAGCATGGGTGATAGTGTGAAGGCATAGTATGTGGGGGACAGTTTTCAGAGGGAGGTGAGGAGAGCACACATTATAGAGATGGTGTGGAAAGGGGGGACACACTGGGATGGTAATGTTTGAAGAAGGGTCTAGTATGGAAAGGAGCACAGTGTTTTTCAGAGCACAGTGTAGGGTAGATATATTTATTCTGGAGCATTATAATAACACTTGTCATTTCATCTGGACAAGATGTAGAAAAAAAAATAGAGAATTATTCCAATCAGAGAAGATGTCATCTATAAAGTACCTGGATGAAAATGTTTATTTGTGATACTGACTTATCATATAGATACTACTTCCAGTATCTCCTTATCATTGTTAAGGACATGAATTGTAGGTTCATGAGATACAGTTGTATATGAGGCTGGCCTGACATTACAATATATCGCTGCATAAGCTTTGTGATGTATTCGGGAACTGATAGTATTTCTGATGATGTATTCCTGTAATTTTGGTGGTCTGTTGATGCATCATGTACTGATGGTGGTACTAGTGATGTACTCATGTACTTATGGTGGTTCTTTTGATGTATTCCAGTACTGGTTATGGTTCTGTTGATGTATTCCTGGACTGATGTTGCTTACAGTTTTGTATTCCTGCACTTGTTGTTCTGGTGCTATAAAGGCTAAACATTACTCCACAGCTCAATTTCTCACTTTCTCCTCACTTTGGCTACAAATTGAGCATAATACATACAAATTGAGAATAATACATATCACATTTAGTGCAACGACCCAGGAACACAAATTCTGCCACTACCTATTATATAAAGGCAATAATTCCCAACACCACACACAATGTACACTGTTGAGCAAAAGAGTAACAATGTTTTAAACTTTTGACTTTCAGACTGCATATCTCACCATACACGGTAACTTTGAATGTGAGACAACCTTCATTTTATAAACAGTAATCTTGGCTATATCATGCATTCTGTACATTTGACTTGCAACTATTTAACATATTATTGTGACAGATACTTGTCATGTCACTGCATTGTTACTGTTTTGCTCCTGGATGTGAAAAATACTGTAGCTCAGTGTGTAATTAGGTTGATTTCCAATTGAAAGTTCACTGTTTTGAGTCAAGGACCCGCCATGAAAAAGGGAAAAAGCATCATCCAGCTCATTGAGAGCTGTCTCTCCGCCAAGAAAATTGCCAAACTGCATCACATGAGTTCCATGACAATTTGACAAATATGAAATGAAGTCCGTTCATCCATTCATAAGCCAAATGGTGGACGTCCAGGCAAAATATCGGAGTTAACAAGTTGGCTCATCACAACGTCTATAAGTTCTGGAGTGACAAACACTGCAGTGGAGGTGGCTCATATGCTTCATAATTATGAGATCACAAATGACCATGCATGCACCTTGTGATGCGTGTTACACAAGTCTGGAATGATGGCATGAAAAAAGGTGAAGAAGCCTCAATTACAATATCGTCCTAAGAAGCATTGGCTCGAGTTTGCAAAAAGTTCCGAAAAGTGGAGAGTAGAAGATTGGAAACTGGTGATTTGGAGAGATGAGATGAAAGACAATAGACAAGGTTATGATTGGTGCAAATGAGTCTGGAAAAAAATAGGGAAAAGAGGCTAATGGATTGATGAATTGATAAAAAATTCGGGGGAAGAAACCTGTTGATATGGGATTGTTTCACAGCCAATGAAGTTGGATACTTGACCAGGATCGATGGTGGTCTCAATTGCGAGCTATATGTGAGTATTCTACAAAATGAGTTACTTCGTACACTTGAATACTATCGTTATAAAAAAAGGACAACATAATGTTTAAGCAGGACATTGACCCAAAGCAAACGTTGAGATTAGTGATGAAATGGTTCAATAACAAAGAAGTAGAAGTGCTGAATTGGCCCCCACAGTCCTCAGACCTCAACCCAATTGAACAAGAAAAAGATGTTTACATACCAAGTGAGTCGACCAGCATGTACCAACTTTGGAATGTGTAGAAGAGACCTGGGATCAGATTTTGCTTTCGACATGCTTGAATCTGATTGAGAGCATGCTCAGAAGGATTCAGTCAGTGTTGAAAGTCAAAGGAGGATTTTCAAAATGCTAACAAAATGATAAAAATTAAAACTTTGATTTTTAGGAGCAAAACAGAAACAATGCAGTGACATGACAAGAATCTGCATAACTTATCATATGCTGAATAGTTACAGGTCAAATATATATATATATATATATATATATATATATATATATATATATATATATATATATAATATATATATATAATATATATATATAATATACATATAATAATATATATATACTAATAATATAAAATATATATATTTATATAATAATATAGAATAATAATATAATAATATATAATAATAATAATATAATATAATATAATATATAATAATAATATATATAATAATATATATATAATATATATATATATGAGATATCTAGGATAACTGTCTAAAAAAGGAAGATAGCCTCATGTTTAAAGCTGTAGTGGATGTTGAGATAGATATGGAGACTTAAAGTCAAACATTCACACAATTGATACCCTTTTGCTCATTAGTGTACTAATTGCTACCTACTCCAGCAGTTAGGAACATTTGGATTTCCTTCTAGCCACATTTCTTACAGTTTAAATCTTTAACCTCTACATACATTAAAGCCAGTCCTCACTTAGATACCGTAAACCTGGTGTGGCATTTCTATCCCATCTTTGTCCTGGTTACATCATGCTGATGCTGGCATTTTTTCTGTTTTCTTCCTCATTGTTCACTTCTGAAGAATGCTTAGGAGTCTAGCTGTGTAAATCTGTAGCCAGTTGAACCCAATAGCCACAGTGCATCATTTAGTTGCTTCCCCATGACTATATTTAATACCTGCTGACAATGAAAACAAGCAAAAAATAAAGAATTAATGCTATTTGCATAGTATTAGAATCAGATTTTTTTGTTATTTTTTAGAACTTTGTCCCTGAATGTTTATGATGTTTGATTGCTGTATGTTCATGGGAACCTGTCATGTCCAGAAACGCTACTGGATTTGAGATCTTATCATATCTGCCTTTTTTACTGGAAACATGGGTGCAGGGAGAAACTGAGCGTATATTCTCTCCATAGCCACTCGCTTTCAATCATAGGGGCATGCAAGGAGCAGTTATAGTCAGCACTTACTATACTGTGAGTGGCAGCTGTCATTACCCGACACTTTGATTGACAGCATGCTCTGCAGCATGTGTACTCAAGCAGGCTGTCAGTCAATATGCCAGAAAGTGGTAACAGCCGCCATTCACAGTATACTGACGGGTGACTGTAATTGCTCCTTCCACACTACCATGACGGTAAGTGAGCAGCTATGGAGAGGATATAAGCTCAGTTTTTCCTTGTAGCTGTGTTTCCAGCAACGCAGTCAGGATTTTAATGTTATTTGTCCTTTTTCAGCAGGGAAATTGCATTTCTGGACATGACAGCATTTCATTAAGTAATTTCTACTTCATTTAGAATATAATTTTTACATAAACACAATCCTTCCAAACAATAAACTGTTATATTTTGAATTCCTTATATTAAAATCTTACATTTCTGTGTTTTTCTTTTTGCAGACAAAATAGAAGATGAGCTGGAAATGGCAACAGTGTGTTATCGCCCAGAAGGTCTAGAACAGCTTGAAGCACAAACAAATTTTTCAAAACGAGAGCTCCAAGTGCTTTATAGGGGGTTCAAAAACGTGAGTTCATTTCCTGTGTGATTACATCCTGGCATGCTGTAAATGCTTGATAAGGCTTCAGTAAAAATTGTTTTTAAATGAATACTGTAAAACTAAAGTATTGCAATATTATATACATTAATAAGAACCTGTCATGTCTAGAAGCGACATACTGTATATACACACACATACAGTATATATAAATAGCATATGAGTGCAGAGCAGATTGTCATCCATAGTGCCAGTGAGTGATTACACTTGCACTTATTGTATAGTGAGTGATGACTGGAACCACTCCTTGCCTGCCCCTATGAGTAAAAGTGGGGGCTAAAGGGAGGATATAAGTTCATTTTCTCCCTGTAACTCCCTGTAGTCAGGCGTAGTTTAACAGCATGTACTTACAAATTACCCTGTATCTGCAGGTTAATAGCATTTTGGGATATGACAAGTTCCCATTAACCTTCTTTCTATAAATACATATAATTTACAATAAATAGCATCCTGTCAGTGCTATAGTATACATATAATTTATAGTAGTGTTCATTCAATGCTATAGTATACATATAATTTACAGTAAATAGTGTTCATTCAACGCTAATATATAAAGCCGAGCGTGTGTATGTATGTGTGTGTGTGTGTGTGTGTGTGTCCACCAAAGGAATCCACACCATCGGATGTACAATCACAACATTTTGCACAGACGCCCTATTTGACACAGGGAGCGTCATAGACTATGTTTTGATGGGAACATTTAACCCTGCGCTTTACAGTTACTCTCCAAAAAACCTGCTTACATTAAAGTGAATGGAGATGGGAGCTACAGGTCATTAATAGGAACTGTGATTGGTTGCTATAGGAACAAAGGAAATTGTTAGTATGAGAAGCTTATGCGTGAAGTAATAAGATGTTGTTGGAAATACAGATACAGACAGAGACAGACTGAGAGACAGACAGGCAGTCACAGACAGACAGAGAAAGAGGCAGACAGGGAAAGAGACAGATAGACAGAGGCAGACAGGGAAAGAGACAGAGACAAACAGACAGAGACAGATAGGAAAAAAAGCCAGATAGACAGAGAAAAAGACAGACAGAAAGACACACCGGGAAAGAGAAAGACAGAGGCAGACAGGGAAAGAGACAGAGACAGACAGAGACAGGCAGTCAGACAAACGCAGACAGGAAAAGAGACAGACAGGGAAAAAAGACAGACAGAGACAAACACAGAGAAAAAGTCAGAGAGAGGCAGACAGGAAAAGACAGGGAAAAAAGGCTAGTCAGATAGGGAAAAACATACAGGGAAAGAGACAGACAAAGGCAGACAGAAAGAAGCAGACAGGGAAAGAGACAGACACACAGAGACTGACAGGCTAAGAGACAGTCAGATAGAGAGACAGATAAACATACATACACAGACAGAGAGATAGAGACAGACAGAGACAGACAGAAACAGAGAGACAGACAGAGACAGACAAAGAGATACAGAGACAGACAAGGAAAGAGACCAGACACACAGAGAGACAGACAGAAGCAGACAGGGAAAGAGACAGACAGGCAGAGACAGATAGGCCAAGAGACAGACAGAGACATACAGACAGAGACAGACAGAGATATAGAGAGACAGACAGACTGGGAGAGAAACAGAGCAACAGTTACTATCCTGGGCAACGCCATGTACTACAGCTAGTAGTATGCATATAATTTACAATAAATATTGTTCATTCAATGCTATAGCAGCAATATCCTTTTTCAAACTGTTATGTGCAGGTAGGATCTAATGGTTGTGCTAAGATAAAAACTAATCAGTTTAAATAACAAAGTGGGATGCATTTATTTAGTCATTTTAGACACTTTTATGTCTCATCAGACTGGTTTGTAAAGTGTTTAGAAAAAAGCTGCGTGACTAATGGAAGTCAGTACTATAAATTTGGGACAAAATTGTGTTGTAAAGTTAGCAGGAACTGACCTCAAACACTGTCAAGATCATGAAAATTGTAACGTACCATGATCCATCCAATGAACAAGCGAAGATCTGTGCAGTCACTGAAAAGATAATAATAACTATATCCACACACAATGCATATAAGATGTGACATTCAGAATACCGGACCACTGAAAGTACATGCATGTGGCAGCAAATAATATTTAGTCTGTAAGGTTCCCAGTCAGCAATATGCACAGCAATGTGCTGCCAATATCACCAAAATTAGGAGACAAAACATGGCAAATGGTATAGGTTGGCCCCCATGCGTATCGCCGCTCTCAGGCCATTTCGTCAGGGAGAGGCGTATGCATGCCAAGACCTAGGGGATCATGTATTTATCTTGGCTAGCTGTATTTCCCAGCCTGTTCACACTAGGTCAGGAATTCTGGCTGTGACCAGGCCTTGGAGGTCACTGGGCATTTAATGTCATGATGTCATGGACATGTGACATGCAGTGACCTCTGAGGCCCGCTCGTTGGTGGAACTCCTGGCCTAGAGAGAACAGATCAAAAATGCAACAGCAGAAAAAATAGGACCAGACAGTTAGTATCATGACATTACAGTAATGCGCTGAAACCTAGAAGGCCTCATCATGGCTGGATGTCATGGCTGAGGCCTGGAGATGTGGCTCATAACAGGAGAAAGAGACTGCGATAATGACCAAGCACTGGAGGGGCCAAATGGATGAGCAATGAGGTGAGTATAAATTTTTATTTTTTTTTATTCCTCTCATTTTACATTTATTATACTTTGCAGTCTGCAGGACTCCAGAACATAATAAGAACCATTCAATTAGCGGAGAAACAAACTAATCAGAAAAAGCTATGTGCTTTGGCGAATTTAATTTTTTTTTAAAATCTGCTTATCTAAAGTCACCATTAGGGATAAGCAAACCCGAATTGTAAAGTTTGAAGTCCATGCACGGACCCCGATCTCAGACTTCATACTGAAGTCCATGTTACTGTTTGGGTTCAGCCACCCAGATAATGATAGAAATGAAAAAAAGGAAAACGAAAGAAAATAAAGAAGAAAGCAGGACAGTTATACCTGCTAACCTTCCCCACAGCTGTAACACTGCTTACGTGTCTGATCATTAGCTCTCATGCATATTTCCTGCTTCCCCACCCACCGTCAATCCAGGTGTCTGTAATTAGTTGCAGGTAGATCGCGCCCCTACCCTCTGTGACAACGACTGTGATTGGTTGGAATTACACACGCTATCTGCGTCCTTATAGTGGTGTAAATATAAATTTAAAAAAACGGCGTATTGACCACATATTGTGATACCCAGCACAGATAAAGCAGATGGCTACAGGTTGCAGCCCCCAGTTGTGTGTGTAATCCTCGCTGTGTAACAAAATATGAGGGACCCCATGCGGCTTTTTTAATTATTTAAATTAATAATAAAAAAGATGTACATTCCCCCCTTAATTTTGATATCCAGCAAAGGTAAGACTGACAGCTGAGGACTGATATTCTTAACCTGGGAAGGCCCATGATTATTGACCCCCCGCCAGGTTAAAAATAGCAGCCTTCAGCCACCCCAGAATTGTCGGATCCAGATGAGACAATTCTATCGCTTTACCTGACTCTTCCTGATTACTCTGGTGCAGAGGCAATTGGGGTAATTTAAGGGGTTAATGATAGTTGTGATTTGTGAAAAATCACAGCTGCCACCAGACCCTGGATTAGTAATGGGTAGGGGTGTATGAGACCCCCCATTACTAATCCTGTGAGTCAAAAGAAATAAATACAAAACACAGAAAAAAAATTATTTAATTAAAAAAACAACAGTTTCTCCAAGTTACTAATCTCCAAAACACCTAAGTCTGACGCAATCCACATCACGACGTCCGACGACGATCCCGGCTCTAATACATACTGAAGCTGCAGCATGTGGGCACATTAAAAACATGACCGCATTCTGCGGCTTCAAGCAGACATTAATTGAGCAACAGCTGTGAATGATGATTTCACTTAGTTAACCTACAGTTTGAGGTTTCCATGGTTCCCTACCTTTGATCACAGGTAAACTCACCTTAGGTGAACTCATTGAATTCAGTAACCTCACTTCAGGTGAACTCATTGAGTTCAAGAACACCTGCATCTTCTGGAAAAAAAAGCATCAAAACGCGATGCAGTTTGAATGCAGCTTTTTGTCTGGAGATGCAAATTTGGTGCAAGAATTTGGTGTATGATTTCCAGCACCAAATCTGCATCACCTGGCCGAAAACTTTGGTTTTGGTGCGGTTTTCGGCCAAGAGATGCAAATTTAATGCAGAAATCTGGTGCAGACATTTCACCACCAAATTTGCATCTCCTGCTAGAAAACCGCACCAAAATTATGTTTTTTCTTTTGCCAGTAGATGCAGATTTGGTATTGGAATTTATAAACCAAACATCTGTTTCAAATCTGCATATTCTGGTAAAAACCTGCATCAAAACCGCAACACATTTTGATGCATTTTTTTTTGCCAGAAGATTCAGATTATGGTGCAGGAATTTGGTATATAAATTCCAGCACCAAATCTGCATCTCTTGGCAAAAAAAATCCCTATGATTTTCTGCCAGGAGAGTTCAATGAGTTCACCTGAGTTTACCGGTGGTGTGTTTAACTGCGGTAACAGGTGGGATACCATGGGATCCTCCAGCTGTGACCGCAGGTAAACTCAGTGATGTCACGCTCACAGCTCAATATCTGCCTGAAGCTGCAGAGGGCAATCATGTTTTTTAATGTACCCACGTGCTGCCACTTCAGTATGTAGCAGAACCGAAATCATCGTGAGATGTCGTGGTGTGGATTATGTTGGACCTGGGTAACAAATCAAAGCTTTTATTAACCTCTTATATTACCCTGATTGCCACTGCACCAGGTCATTCGGGACCTGGTAGCTGCGGGCTGCTATTTTTAGGATGGGGACCCCAATAAACATGGGCCTCCCCAGGTTAAGAATACCATCCCCCTTCTGTTGGCTTTACCGTGGCTGGGTGTCAAAATTCAGGCAGGGGGGAGGGGGGGCGCACATTGTTTTTAACATTGTTTATTTAAATAATTAAAAATTGCATTATATTTTGATAAAGCTGTAGGGGGGAAAAAGCACAATAGGGTCTTACCCGGTATGAGGGTAGAGAGACAGAAAGAGATACACTCACCTGGTAGGGTTGTGCCAGTCACAACCCCCTATGATCACATGTGAGTGTTTTTATGTGGTTTAGCATCGGCCCCAGAATATGATTTCTTTTCCTGAGGAAGGAGACGGAGATGTCTCTGAAACGCGTAGAACTGTGAAATAAAGGAAATCTCTTTATCTACAGCATCTGTGGTTTTTAGCGCGGCATTTAAAACCAGTTTTCTTTTTGATTTATATTATATTTTGATAAACAGACAAGATAACGCACACGGCTGGGGACCCTACGTCATTTTTTAAATTTACCGTATGTATTTGCAGTCTGGTTAATATTTGTACTTTTCTAAAAATTAGCATTCGCTATTGAATGCAGTTTTTATTTACTTCTTGTATGTCATTCAGGATTTAACTTTAGTCTTCTCTATTCCCTTTGGGATTGTGGTGCCACCTAGCGTCTAATTGTGATATTAACTTGTTTTTTTTTATTTACCCAATAACACAGTAACATAGTTAGATAGGTTGAAAAAAGACCTAGATCCATCTAGTTTAATCTTCCTCCACCAATTATACATTTGTCATTAAGTCATTTATAACCGACAATGTTGTGTGTACTGAGGAAATCATCCAGCCCTTTTTTATAAGTTGTTATAGTATCTGCCATTACTATCTCTAGTGGTAGGGCACTCCACAGTCTGACTGCTCTAACTGTAAAGAAAATCCACATGTAGAAGTAGAAAACACACATGCATTTTTAGTGTATTTCCGTTGTGGAAATACATCAAAATAAATGTAATTTGCACCTAGGAATATCAGTAAAGTTTTATCAAAACCAAAAATCGGGAAGTTTAAAAAACAAAGCAGCTTTATTTCAAGTATGACACACCAGAGACAAAAAAGCACAGCGTAAAAAATGCCATAAAAATGTAAGTTAAAGATGCTGTGATAACACGCTCCGGGATCGCCTTTGCTGGGTTCAAAGGGCACGTATTCACCTCAGGCAGACAGCCGAATTCAAGGTGTAACTGACGCTTGGTCAGGTTTATTGCAGTGAAGCATAAACAAAAAGAAAAAAAAAACCAACAAAATAAATCCTTGCCTGTCCGGCACTAACTATACACGGTGTTATCCTAACTACCAACTGGAGGGCTTCTCCCTTCCAGCTAAACCATACAAACATCAGGCACTGCTCCTCACAAGTGTCTCCTACACAGACAGGCTTACTGTGTTCCCAGATGGAGACCCTCCCCCAACTTCCCAGATTCCTTTTACCTCCGTCCTTCACCTCCCATTAATCCATTAGTAGCCAGGTGATCCTGGCCAGGCTAAGTCACATAGGACCGATACCGGGGTGAGATATACCTGCCCTCATCCACTAATCCCACATGAGTCTCACATATCCCCCCCCTCTGCTCAGACCACTGCAGCTGAGCAACAGCACCCACAAAACAGTGCACACGAGACAGGGCATCAGCATTCCCCATCCGCACCCCCGGGCGGTGCTCCACTGTAAAACGGTAGGCCTGAAGTGCAAGGAACCACCGGGTCACTCGGCCATTCCGTTCCCTATTCAAGTGCATCCACTTGAGAGGGGCATGGTCAGTGATCAGCCGGAACTTCCTACCAATCAAGTAATATTTAAGGGACTCTAGAGCCCACTTAATGGCTAAGCATTCTTTTTCCACTATGGCATAGTTGCGTTCATGCTTATTAAGTTTCCGACTAAGATAAAGGACCGGATGTTCCTCTCCGTCCTTTAGTTGTGACAATACAGCCCCTATACCGGCATCAGAAGCGTCCGTTTGGACCACGAACTCGCTGCGGAAGTCAGGAGTCATTAGCACAGGTTGAGAGCAAAGAGCTAGTTTTAAGTTATGGAAGGCTTCTTCGGCTGCCGTGGTCCATTTGATCATGACAGAGTCTTTCCCTTTGGTAAGGTCCGTCAGGGGAACAGCGGTAGCCGCAAAATTGGGAATGAACCGTCGGTAGTAGCCGGCTATTCCTAAAAACGCTCTCACCTGCTTCTTGTTGACTGGTTGCGGCCATTTCTGAATGGCTTGTATCTTGTCAATCTGGGGTTTAACAATTCCCCTCCCAATTACGTATCCCAAATACCGGGCTTCTTCCAGCCCGATATGACATTTCTTGGGGTTTGCTGTTAGGCCTGCCTCCCGCAGGTCCTCAATCACGGCCTCTAGTTTCTGGAGGTGCGTCTCCCAGTCCAGGCTGTAAATGACTATGTCATCCAAATACGCAGAAGCATACTGCCTATGGGGCCTCAGGACTCGGTCCATCAACCTTTGAAAGGTTGCCGGTGCCCCGTGTAGTCCAAACGGCATATACACATACTGGTATAAACCTTCCGGTGTAGAAAACGCAGTTTTCTCTTTAGCGGCCTCTGTTAGCGGGATCTGCCAATAGCCCTTCGTTAAGTCTAGGGTCATGATATACCGGGCTTTTCCAAGCCGATCTATTAATTCATCGACCCGTGGCATAGGGTATGCATCAAATTTGGAGACCGCATTTAATCTCCTGAAGTCATTGCAGAATCTAATGGAGCCGTCTGGTTTCGGTATTAACACAATCGGACTCGACCAGGCGCTATGCGATTCCTCGATTACACCTAACTCTAACATGGTCTTCACTTCTCGGGAGACAGCTTCCCGCCGAGCTTCCGGTATTCGGTAGGGCTTTACCTGAACTGTTACCCCAGGCTCTGTTATGATGTCATGTTTAATGAGAGTGGTCTGCCCGGGCTTTTCCGAGAAAAACTCGTGATTGTTGATTACAAACTGCTTGACGTCTGTCTTTTGCCGCTCTGACAGCGTCTCCGCAATCCCGACATCCGGTATGGTCTGCTTGCAGACCGGAAGGGCCAGACCTGCTGACAGAGCTGGACGGTTCTTCCAGGGTTTTATCAGATTCACGTGATAAATCTGTTCAGGCTTCCTTTTACCAGCCTGGTACACTTTGTAGTTTACCTCACCCACCCGTTCCTTAATTTCAAAGGGGCCTTGCCACTTTGCCAGAAATTTGCTTTCTGCCGTGGGGACCAGGATCAACACCCTATCTCCGGGTGCAAAAGTACGGATCTTGGCCCCCCTATCATAAATCCTTTTCTGTGCTCCTTGAGCCTGTATCATATGCTCTTTAACGATGGGCATCACCGCCGCAATACGGTCCTGCATTTGGGTTACATGGTCTATTACGCTTTTGAACGGGGTGACCTGTCCCTCCCAGGTTTCTTTAGCGACATCTAACAGTCCACGGGGACGTCGGGCGTACAGAAGCTCGAAAGGAGAGAACCCGGTGGAAGACTGGGGCACCTCCCGGATGGCAAAAAGCAAATACGGGAGTAAGTAGTCCCAGTTCTTCCCGTCCTTGTCTATCGCCTTACGGAGCATCTGTTTCAAAGTTTTGTTAAACCGTTCGACCAGTCCGTCCGTTTGAGGGTGATACACGGAGGTGCGTAACTGTGCTATTTGTAACAGCCTGCAGAGTTCTTTCATTACTTTAGACATAAAGGGGGTTCCTTGGTCTGTGAGTATTTGTTTTGGGACACCAACCCGACTAAACACATGGACCAGCTCCTTGGCAATGGTCTTGGTGGCCGTGTTACGCAAAGGGATGGCCTCGGGGTAACGAGTGGCATAATCCAAGATGACAAGGATGTGCTGGTGTCCTCGTGCAGACTTGGGGAGGGGTCCAACTAAATCCATCCCAATTCTCTCAAATGGGATCTCGATGATAGGCAGAGGTACTAAGGGGCTACAGAAACGGGGCCTAGGTGCAGACAATTGGCAGTCAGGACAAGACTCACAATAGGTGCGAATATCGTGATGCATGCCGGGCCAAACAAAACAGTGTAATATCCTTTCGGTAGTTTTCTGGACCCCCAGGTGTCCCCCCATCATGTGTCCGTGTGCCAGGTCCAGCACTCTCCGCCTGTAGGCTCTCGGCACAACCAATCGTTGTACTGTGTCATCCCCCTTCTTCTCTATCTGATAGAGAAAGTCATTCTCCAGTGCCATGTAGGGGTAAGACAGCCTAGTACCTGCATCCACCTGCACCCCGTTTATCATTTTAACATTTTTTATAGCCTGAGAAAGGGTAGGATCTCTCATTTGCTCACTTTGGAAGTCATCTTTGTGGACTTCCAAATTCAGCCAAGAGGAAGGGGGACAGCCACCCGTGTCCGCCTCTGCCCCGGGTTCATCGGAATCACCCGCCAGAACTGAAAAGGGGAACTGGGGGTTGTTTTCAGCGGATTCCTCCTCTGAACCCTCTTGTGGGGCATCCTCTAGTGGCTCCGGGCCCACACAAGGTGTGGGAGAAGGATCATCCGTGCGGCTACCCTGGGGTACTAATTGGTTCTCCCACAACTGCCAGAAGTGGGGAAAATCCCTGCCCAAAATGATATCATGCAATAGTGCTGGTACTAGTCCCACCTTATGATGCACAGACCCATAGGGCGTAGTAATGCAGGAGACCGTTGTGAGGTACGAGCAGGTGTCTCCATGCACACATGTCACAGAAAATTTATCTGACGGTCCCATCGGGACTGCTACCAGACTGGCCTTTACCAGAGTCACCACACTTCCCGAGTCTAATAGTGCAACAACAGTATTGCCATCAATGGACACTTCACACAGGTGTTTTTTCATATCGCCTTGACATGCAGCAACACACACTACCCGTGCAACCATAGCCCTGCGTTTTTCAAAGTCCGTGACATCGCACTGCATCGGTTCTGCAGTTAATGGACAGTTTGCAGCAATGTGGCCCACCTCCTGGCAGCGGAAACACCTCACGGGCCCCTTGCTAAGACCATAGTTTGGCACCTTAGCCCTCACAGGGCCAGCAGTCCTGTTTTCCTCCTCCACTGCCTTAGGATATTTTCCTCCTCCCCATGACCCTGGAACAGTCTTACCAGATCCTCGTCGAGAAGGGGAAGAGTGAGGATGTGTAGCATCGTCCATAAGTCCTTCTGCCAAGGAATAACGCTCCACTAGATCCACTAGCTGATCCGCTGTCGTGGGGTTTCCATGGCTTACCCACCTCTTCAGAGATGGCGGTAGAGCTCTTAGGTATTTATCAAGAACGATTCTTTGTACCATCTCTGGCGCCGTCAAAACCTCAGGCTGTAGCCATTTCTTGGTCAAGTGAATGAGGTCAAACATCTGTGACCGCGGTGGTTTATCGGGCTGATAAGTCCATTGATGAACTCTCTGTGCTCGCACGGCCGTCGTCACTCCCAGCCGGGCAAGGATCTCGGCTTTTAGTTTATCAAAGTCATGCGCTGCTTCAGGCTCAAGATCAAAGTAGGCTTTTTGGGCCTCACCTGCTAGAAACGGTGCAAGCAAGTCGGCCCATCGCTCCTTTGGCCACTTTTCCCGCTCCGCCGTCCGTTCAAACGTGGTCAGGTAAACTTCCACATCGTCCTCTGTGGTTAGTTTCTGCCAGCACCGACTCACATGAATCACCCTCTGGTCAGCCTCTGCATTACTCTCCGGTACGGTCGCCAGACGCTGCGCCACCTGCTGCAAAAGTTGGCGGTCTTTAACCGTCGATTCCACCAGTTCCTTCAACTGTGCCGACATCAAGCGATTAGCTTCCTGCTGCACAGCTGCGGATTGTACCAGCGCTTTCACCACGTCATCCATTATGATGCGCTGTAACGTGCTGCCTGCATTCTCCACCACAATGTGATAACACGCTCCGGGATCGCCTTTGCTGGGTTCAAAGGGCACGTATTCACCTCAGGCAGACAGCCGAATTCAAGGTGTAACTGACGCTTGGTCAGGTTTATTGCAGTGAAGCATAAACAAAAAGAAAAAAAAAACCAACAAAATAAATCCTTGCCTGTCCGGCACTAACTATACACGGTGTTATCCTAACTACCAACTGGAGGGCTTCTCCCTTCCAGCTAAACCATACAAACATCAGGCACTGCTCCTCACAAGTGTCTCCTACACAGACAGGCTTACTGTGTTCCCAGATGGAGACCCTCCCCCAACTTCCCAGATTCCTTTTACCTCCGTCCTTCACCTCCCATTAATCCATTAGTAGCCAGGTGATCCTGGCCAGGCTAAGTCACATAGGACCGATACCGGGGTGAGATATACCTGCCCTCATCCACTAATCCCACATGAGTCTCACAATGCACAAAAAAACCCAGTGAAAGAAAAAACATAAGTGTCCTAACATAATAGGTGCAGAAATAGAACAGAAATTCTGCAACATCGAAAACTCACCCAAAGCTCATCGTGGAAACGTAGCCTTAAAGAATTTCTGAGGGACTTTTTCTTCCATATTTGGTTCTTAATTATTTGTGTGCAACAGCTCAGCATTGATCAGTTACACGTATCACGCATCTGTGCCTAATTTTAAGCTCTGACTTTCTTCTTTTTCCTGTTTTTTTATTTTTACCACTTCTGTAACAAATAACAATAGCAGTATTCTCATAGGTAGGGCATTATTGTAGCAAATACTGTTGTAGCAAATGCTGTAGCCATGTTAATTTCTATTATTTTGTAAAATACAATATTCATTAATACCTGGTAGCACAATAGGCAGGGCCTTAGGATTGTATTCTAGTTTAACTGATGTGTGGTTTTTTTTGTAAAAGGTAATAATAAAAGTTAATACCTACTCGCTCTAGATCATTAGGGCATTGTAAAGTGTTAGTGATGTCTGATGGACCCATGTAAATAATTATAGAGACTCTCTAGTGACTTACTGTACCAAGAGACTGGCACAAAGCAAACTACTTGCCCATTTTCAATACGGAGTCCAATTTTTCCCATGTACAGTAATGACAGCCCAGTAAACTTAACATCCGTTATGGGAAAAGTTGTTGAGAGGCTTGTGAGTAGAGATGAGCGAACCTGTGGAAGTTTTGGCTTGGCACATGCAACTGAACAGTACCTCCACGAGTTTGGACTTGGACTGAACCATAATGCAAGTCACTGATGGGCGCTGTGGGTCTCTGCACACATGCAGCCAGCCATAAGTAGAACACTTCCGGGGCAGGGTGGACAGGGTTTTTCCATTATTTTGGGCGGGGTTGCACACTACATTTGATAACGTTGTTGTTACCCCCATTGAGAGCTGTTCAAGGACTGCAAGCGGCTCACTCTGGGCAGAGCACCGAGCATACCAGTTAACAGCGATACTCGTGCAATTGAAGTTCATACATGAAGTGCTCAAAATCCCAAACCAAACTCTGTTTTTTAAAAAAAATCGGTGTTCGGCCAAAAACTGATCAACAAACTTCGGGTTTGCTCATCTCTACTTGTGACGGATTTTATACGGGAGTATGTAGTAGAAAATAATATTCTAAGTGATAGCCAGCATGCTTTAATGAAGGATAAAAGTTGTCAAACTAATCTAAGCTTGAAAAGAAAACATAAATACAAACTTAGACAGAGGGGTAGTTCAGGATCTAGTATTTTTGGACTTTGGAAATGCATTTGACACTATGCCACATAGGCACCTATTGGTTAAATTAAAGCCTCTTTGTGTAGCCTCTTCACACGCCCGTTTTTTGCATACGACTACTGTCATTCTTTTTTATGAATAGTACTTATATCGGTACTAGTTTATGGTGCTGTTGACACATTCGTGATTTTTCACGGACTAAGCCAGAGGTCTCAAACACATGGGCCGCTGGCCGCATGCCGCCCCTGAGGCTGCTTGTTGAATAGTTTGTGGTGCCGCGCAGAGGAGCTGTCTGTGCTATATCAATGATTGCCGCCTGCCAATCAGATTCAAGGAGGTGACGTCGCTGCATGACACCACCTCCTTGCATCTGATTGGCCGGCGTCAGCTATTGCTATAGCGCAGACAGTTCCTCTCTGCTGCATCGCAAATGATTCAACTGTAGTAAAGCCCTGCCGGTCCCGAGCCCCGGCATAGGGCCGCGATCGTCAGGCGGTCTGCGGGCAGCAACAAGCAAGTAAGGTACGTGGCCACAATCAGGATTTGCTGCGTCTTGGACGTGGTGGGTCCTGACCTGCAGGGCTGCAAGTCTCCTCCGCAGGAGACTGCAGCTGCTCATGCCCACGATAATGGTTCGGAGCGTTTTGGTCTCCTCACTATGTTCTACCTAGGGAGGGCGCCTGCGACTGCGCAGCAAATATTTGACATGCTGTAGCCTCTGAAAGGCACACCGCAGGTCAGTGTTTGCTGAGGGCTGTACACGTACAGTGTGCTTCAGATTTCTAGAAATCCCATCCACTTTTCTTGCACTGTACATTGCAGCATTGTGGACGCAGCTGACACACACTGTCTCCAAAACTCTGCAAACACTGATCGTGGACACACAGCCTAATAAGAGGGAATGGAGTTAAGGTGAGGAGAATTCTTTTTTTTTTTTGCTATTACTAAAGGATGGGCATAAAACTACCGGGCACAAGGATGGGCACAATACTACTGGGTACAAGGATGGGCACAATAACAATACTACAGGAAACAAGGATGTGCACAATACTACTGGGCATAAGGATTATTATTATTATTATTATTATTATTATTTATTATTATAGCGCCATTTATTCCATGACGCTTTACAAGTGAAAGAGGGTATACGTACAACAATCATTAACAGTACAAAACAGACTGGTATAGGAGGAGAGAGGACCCTGCCCGCGAGGGCTCACAGTCTACAGGGAATGGGTGATGGTACAATATGTGAGGACAGAGCTGGTTGCGCAGTGGTCTACTGGACTGAGGGCTATTGTAGGTTGTAGGCTTGTTGGAAGAGGTGGGTCTTGAGGTTCCTCTTGAAGCTTTCCACGGTAGGGGAGAGTCTGATGTGCTGAGGTAGAGCGTTCCAGAGTATGGGGGATGCACAATACTACAAGGATGGGCACAATACTACAGGGCACCAGGATGGGCACAATACTACTGGGTACAAGGATAAGCACAAAACTACTGGGCACAAGGATGGACACAATACTACAGGGCACAAGGATGGGCACAAGGCACAATATTACAGGGCACAAGGATAAGCACAATACTACAGGGGACAAGGATGGACACAATACTACTGGGCACAAGGATGCGTACAATACTACAGGGCACAAGGATGGGCACAATAACACAAGGATGAGCACAATACTACAGGGCACAAGGATAAGCACAATACTACAGGGCACAAGCGTGGGTGCAATTACTACAGGGCACAAGGATGGGCACAATACTACAAGGATGAGCACAATACTACTGGGCACAAGGATTGGCACAATACTATTGGGCACAAGAATGGGCAAAATACTACAGGGCTCAAGGATTGGCACAATACTACAGGGAACAAGGATAAGCACAATACTACAGGAGGGCAAGGATGGACACAATAAAACTGGGCACACGGATGGGCACAATTCTACAGGGCACAAGTATGTTCACAATACTACAGGGCACAATGATGGGCACAATACTACAGGGGGCAAGGATAAGCACAATACTACAGGGGGCAAGGATGGACACAATACTACTGTGCACAAGGATGGGCACAATACTACAGGGAACAAGGATAAGCACAATACTACAGGGGGCAAGGATGGACACAATACTACTGTGCACAAGGATGGGCACAATACTACAGGGAACAAGGATAAGCACAATACTACAGGGGCAAGGATGGACACAATACTACTGTGCACAAGGATAAGCACAATACTGCTGGGAACAAGGATGGGCACAATACTACAGGGCACAAGGATGGGCACAATACCACAAGGATGAGTACAATACTACAGGGCACAAGGATGGGCACAATAACACAAGGCACAAGGATGGACACAATGCTACAAGGATGGGCACAATACTACAGGGCACAATGATGAGCACAATACTACAGGGCACAAGGATGGGCACAATATTACAGGACAGAAGGATGGGCACACTAGTACAGGGCACAAGGATGGGCACAGTACTACTGGGCACAAGGATGAGCGCAATACTACAGGGCACAAGGATGCTCACAATACTACAGGGCACAAGGATGGGCACAATACTACAAGGATGGGCACAATACTACAGGGCACCAGGATGAGCACAATACTACAGGGCACAAGGATGGGCACAATACTACAAGGATGGGCACAATACTACAGGGCACCAGGATGAGCACAATACTACAGGGCAAAAGGATGGGCACAATACTACAAGGATGAGCACAATGCTACTGGGCACAAGAATGGGCACAATACTACTGGGCATAATACTACTTGGAACAAGTATGGGCACAATAATACAGAGAACACGGATAGGGTACATTACTGCAGCATGGGGGGCATTATTACAACATGTTGACTAATATTACTCTATGCCGCTAATTGTAAAACAATATTACAAGAAGGTGATAAAATGGAACAACAAAATTCAAAATAAAGCATGATTTTTTTTTGCCATTAAAAATGCTTTTCTATATATAAACTTAACTAAACAAAACGTGCAGGTTTGTTATAGTAAACAAGCAAAAAATGTTCAAAAAAGTGATCCAAAGGTGTAGAGAAAGAAACCATGGAATCATTAAAAATGGCACTTTGTCATTTTTTTTCTTTGTGCGGCCCATACACCCAGCTGAGTTTGAGACCCATGGACTAAGTGGTCTGCATAAAATCGCAGAGACATTTCAAAAATTGATCTAAAAGCGTCAGATCAAAATGGTCAATTCAAGTCTATAGGTCCATGAATAAATCGGTCAGCACATGCATACTGTCTCATGGCTGTCTGTTTTTCATGTACTATACCTACAGTATGTCCCTACCCTTTGTCCTTTCACATCTCTTAGTTGACCATAATGAACAATTGTTATTTTAAAACTGAATTGCCCAGGTAACTATGTAGTTTCCTTTTTTGTGTGAAAAATAATATTTAGCCAGTACCTTGTAACTTCAGAGGTCTTTCATTAAGGTAGCGGAAATCACTGTATATTTTTGTACAAAGTTTTATCCATATTTTACTGCTTCTATATTTTTATAATCTAATTTTATTTTCATTTGTTTCCTTCAACTTTTTCTTCTATTTTTTTCACACAATTTCTTATTTTTTTTCTACTTGTTTTCCCTGCAAACGAATTAATAAATAGTATATACATGTTCCACACAATACATGTGTAAAAGCACAACACTTACTAACGTCACTGCTTCTCACAGAGGATTCTCTCACTGCCGTCAGCGTATCCCAGGAGCTGCAGTGATCATTTACGTTTTTCATCACTACAGCTTCTGGATGTTGCAGAGCCAGGATCATCGTAGGACATTGTATGGATAAGTCGGTCCTGGGGAGGTGTTTTGGAGTTAATAAATTAGTGAAAGAGTGTGTGGTTTTTTATTATTTAAAATAAAAGATTTTTTTGTATTGTGTTTTTATTCTTTTTACTTACAGGGTTGGTAATGGGGGGGTCCCACAGATACCTCTCCATTACCAACCCAGGACTTGAAGGCAGCTGTGATTTTTGACAAATCATAGATAACATTAACCCCATATATTACCCAGATTGCCACTGCCCCAGGGCAAATGGGATGAGCTGGATAAAGCGCCACAATTGGCGCATCTAATGGCTGCACCAATTGTGGAGCGGCTGTGGGCTGCTATTTTTAGGCTGGGGAGAGCCTTATAACCATGTGTCGCGGGTGGAGGAGGGGACGCTGCGCTCTCCCACTGCTCGGGTCCGGCTGCTGCTGGTGCTGCTGCTCGGTGGTGTCTCGAGCGGTGTTCCTCGCCCATGAGTGAAAAGGGGATTTTGATTGTGGGGGTTTTGGTTATTGTCCGTGATGCCACCCACGGTTGTGGTGATATTGGTGACACCACCGCTGCTCTAGACGGGAATCCCGGGAGCGGTGACAAGGAGCAGCTTGGTTGTTATTCCTCCCCTCCGTGGGTAGGGGGTTGGTTGTCCCGGGGCCCGGTGATGGGGTAGGGATGGATGGCAGGCGGATTATGGGGCCTGGTGAGGTGCAGGGTCGCAGGGGCAGCACTGTGCCGCACGGCACGGTGGTACTCACTCAGCCAATGATGAAGACACAGTTCTCGGTAAAACACACGGCTGGATGGACGGGTCCCACTGACGGCTGTCGTGGTTTCTGCTCCCGGCAGGTTGATGGTGACTGCCTTTCCCTGCACCTATGTACGGTAGATGGTTACGATGGGTTCCCACCGGTAACCCGCTCCCCAGCTTGGATATGGGCTGGAGGAGCCCCCTTTTGCCCGCAGGCTCTGGCCCTGGGAAACGGTTGCCTTGGCGGTGGCGGTGTCTCCCTCACTTGGTTGGACTGTTGCCTTCTGTCGGGACTTGGCTGTTGGGAAACCCAGGAGGTTCCCTTCACTAACGAATTTGGCAAATTCACGGCAACTCCTAGCCTTGCCGGGGTCCGTAAGCCCCTGCCAGATGGTGCTGACTTCTCTTTGTGTACCGGTCCGGTACCGCTGGGCCACCGCCCGTCCACGGTCCTTACGGTAGACTCCAATCGGTCACTCCTGCAGACGGTCACCACCGTCTGCCAACCTTGCTGTACCGCCCGGGTCACACACCCGGACGCTGTCAGTTAGTTGGTCCACTACTACTTCACTTCCTTCCACTTTCACCTCCGAAACTGATCTGTCTGTTTTCCTGCCTCCAGGACTGTGAACTCCTCGGTGGGCGGGACCAACCGCCTGGCCCACCCCCTGGTGTGGACATCAGCCCCTGGAGGAAGGCAACAAGGGTTTTATGTCTGACCTCGGTGTGCCTGCTGGGAGTGTGGGGTGTGTTGGTGTTGTTCTCTGTGGCCCCTGGCTTGTCCAGGGCGCCACACATGAACCTTCCCAACCTGAGAATACCAGTCTCCCGCTGTCTCTGTTACCTGCAGTGGTAATCACAAATAGGTGGGGGACCGCATGTCATTTTTTTTTCCACACTGCACCTCCCAATGTTATTGTGACAATGCCCCATGTGCAGTACAGTTTGACCACATGAGACTCGGGAGGGAAGGAGCGCTATTTGACTTTTAGAACACAGAGTTTCCTAGAATAGAATGAGGACTCCATATACAGAGCCCCTAAGTGCAGAAAATGGAAATCTGCCATTGTACAGCCAGTATATTGAAATGCCCATTCACTGCTCCTAGCTTGAGCTTCTGGAAACCTGCACCCCATAAATTCAGTGAGCTCTTCTCACTACAGAAATGCCAAACATGTGGATGCTAAAAACGCTTTTTTTTTTCTTTACAGTTGAATCTCCTTATTTTGAGAGTATACATTTATTCTAGATTTGTGCTGGCAGTCATGTGAGGCCTTGATTTTTTAAGAAGAGTTGATGTTTTTACTGGTACCATTTTCAGGCACATTTTTTTATCGCTTTCTACTCTTCTTTTTTGAGGCAGAATGAACAAAAAACATTCAGAAATAGTTTTATTTGTTCACATTTCTATCTTTTTTTATGTTTCACCACTGTTACGTAATAAAAACAATTTTATAAAAAAAAGTATTGTTTTTGCACCACTGTTTTCTGAGGGCTATAACTTTTTTTTCTTTTTGCTGACAGAGCTGTGTGGTGGCTTGTTTTTTAGTGGGACAAGATGATATTGTTAGTCATACCTTTTTATTTACATTTGTCTTTTTGATCGCGTTTTATTCCACTTTTATTTCAGACACATGATGGAAAATCAGTTTGTTGGCCTCATTTTTTGTTTTACGGTGTTCACTGTAGGGGTTAAATGATGAGATAGTTTTATAGACCACATTGTTCTGGATGTAGCAATACCAAATATGTGTACTTTATTAGGTTATTTTTGTTTTTGCATAAATATTTGTATATATTGGTCTAATATGTTTTGTTTTTTATTTTGTGGGTTTTTTTTATAATTTTTGTCATTTTCATTTTACATTTTCTACTTTTTTACTCAATATCTCTGTTGGACTTTAATGATCACTGGTCTCACACATTGTAATAGAAATGTATTGCTGTACATGTGACCTGTCAGATTACACTGACAGATTGTCTTTTAGACCCTGCCTATGGCTAGGTCTAACAGGCCACCCTACCTGACACATCAGGAGGTCATTATTTGGCCTCCAGGTGCCATGAGAACCATTTGTTCACCATGATTTTGTCACGGGGATGCCGATGGGGTATGAGAGAGAGCCCCCTCCCACAACTTTCTAAATGCCGCAATCACTATCAATTGTGGCATCTAAATGGTTATTTAGCAAGGGGCAACTTGTGCACCAGCCTTGGCTGTTACTGCAGGAGCTCAACTGTCATCTAAACTGAGTTCTTACAGTGATCATGTGGGAAGTGCTGATATTTCAGTTCCTCCTGCACAATCATGCTGTGATCTGTTAGACTGATTACAGGGATCAGAGAGCGAGGACTGCTGAAATGAGTCCCTGCATCTCTTGCAAAGCTAATTAGCTGTCATTGACTGTTGTCAGCATGGAGCGCTGCGGTCACTTTTTGTTTTCACAGCACACCAGTATCCTGTATTTCCATGATTTGAAGCAATCCCCAAAATTTTAAAAAATACTGATAATGCAGATTGTCTAACCTAAACATCCAAGCTTTGATCATCAATACAAAATTAGACCAGTAGTTGTTGCTGACCTCTACATCCCCCAAATGGACATCTTTATAGACGACTCCTTCATTAATTTTAAAGGGATTCTGTAACCCCATTTGACCTATCTAAACTATTAATATGGCCATATAGGTTATGGAATTCTGAAAAATGTCATACCTGTATGTCTCATATCAGACGTCTTGTGGAAAAGTCATCTTTTATCACTTTATGTAAATGAGCTCTTCCAGGCTATGGGGCGGATGCTGCCTGGACAATAACTCCGCTACCAGAGATTATTTTAAATAGAAGGAGGCATTATTAGTGTGAGACAAGTAACTGACACAGAATAGGAGAAATGAAATTTGACTTCTTGCAAACAGATTTTTTGCAGCTCTCTGAGTTCTGATGTATTGCAACAATATTGCAACCCTGTCTGCCTGTGAGATGGAGGCAGAAGCATTGAGAGGCACCTGCAGATATGTCAGTTATAATTACATAAAACTCTGCAGTAAGAGCAGAGAGCGGCCATCACACTGGTAACGCCCCTTTTATTTATAATAAGCTTTGGAGGTGGAGTTATCATCCATGCAGCATCCGCCCCATAGCCTGGAAGAGCTCATTTGCATAAAGTGATAAAAGATGATTTATCCACAACAAGGCATCCGATATTAAGCATACAGGTATGACATTTTTCAGCATTCTATAACCAGAATGCCCATATTAATAGGTTAGATAAGTCAAATGTGGTGATAGATTCCCTTTAAGGGTGTGGTAGAAATGTGACAATATCTACCAACTAAGATGGCAATACAATTTACAAGCTATTCAACAGCTTCTCAGGATAGACTAACACACCAGATGGAAGGACAGTCAGACTGAACGCCCAAATAGTCTGATGTACACAATACAACTTATGTGACTCCACATTATAAATTCATACAAAAGTAAAACACCAAATATAACTTATGATGTCTCTAGATTTAGAGCATGGGTCTCATTTACGAGACAGATGCGGCTGTCAGATAGCTTTACCTCATTGCCTCTCAGTTTCATCAATTTGTGGAGTAAGGGAGATTTTTTAGCACATAAGTAATTCACCGAACTTAAAGGATTTACTGACTTTAATAGTATTCATTTTAATTTTATGAAACTAATATATTTGGTAAGGAGTTATCCTTAAAACAGTAGTGTATAGATTATATCACAAGTTATGGAAGCATATAAAAAAATTAGGTGTTGAATCTTCTCTTAAAATTACACAATAATGAGGTCATTTTTATTTAAAGGAGGTTTTTGTTTTTTTTTTAAATACACACTTCTTGAGTAAGTATAAATAATATCCCTCACTTATTACTAATTAAATAAACTCACTTATATAATTATTATTAATAATATCCCTCACTTATTATATATAGATTGGAAATCGATAGGGTTAGAGGAACTAAAACAATTGTGTATACAGTAATTCCACAATCTGCACTTTTTACATACACTCAGAAAAAACATGCATTAGATTCTACACTAGACAAAAGGGTATTTATGAATACTTCATCCTTAATCTTGGATAATTTGCAAGCTAGAACTGTTAAGAAGGGTATAATCACTAAAATAAATAAGCTTTTGAGCCGGTTTAGAAAAGATGATAGATGCAGAAGCTAAATGGAGTATAGATCTAGATAAAGATAATTCTCTGCAATGGAAAGATACAGTATATATGGAGCCGCTGCCGTTTAATCACTCCTATTGTTTAGTTCAACCATTATTTAATCTTAGATTATAATATTCTACTAAAACATTGAAGACAATGAGAACTTATAATAAATGTCCAAGATGTCCTAATTGTAAAGACGATCTGGTTAACCGGATTTAGAAAAATCTGAAACTCTAAAGATCGTGGTGGAAAAAATTTAATAATATAACCTTTTGAGCTCATGGAAAAGTTCCATTAAATAAATTAGAATAGAGGGGTTAATTGAAAGATTGGAGAAATGTGATAGGTGGCGCTGTGCTAGAGTTTGTCTCCTTTACTGGAGAGACAATTTAAACTAATAGTACAACTTTTCAAAGCTAGATTGTTTTTGCATTTAAATGGTTCTGTAGAGGTATATCAACATTTAGAGGTGGTAAAAATTGGGTGACATAATTAATTATTTAAAAAAAAAAAAATCGGGATAAGTTTTTTGTTAAATGACTTGCACCAATAATTACATACAGAACAACAGAAAAATAAATATTAGGTTTGTTTTTTATATGACCCACTCTTTCCCTTTTTCTCCCTTCTCCTTTCCCTTTTGTTGATTGTTTGGTGGCTAGTAAGTCAAAGTTAAAGACGTCAGCATATTATATGATACCATTTAATTATTCCTAAAATGATAAACAAAATGAGGTCACAAGTGGGGGTTTCTGTAAATGATCTGTGAATGCTGCCATGTACACTATTGATTTAGACCAAATTTGCTCCTGAAAAGTCAAATACCACACCCCTTTTCATGCCATGCAGGGTGCAAAACAGTAGTTATACGAACAACACATGTCATATTGCTGGATTTGTTAAAACCTTTGTAAGAAATTGTCAGGTCAATTTCCTCCTACTATCCCTTGTTAAAGTATAAAATTTGGAGCTAAAAGAATATTTTAGTGGAGAAAATGTAATTTTTCACTTTTGCATCCCAATGTTATGCATTTTTCAAAGCACCTGTTGATTAAAAATAATCACAACACCACAAGATTATAAGACTATTTTTATAGTGGGATTGTAAAAGCATGTCTATCCAATAGACATTCTTTTGCTTGATATGCCTGTCTTGCCACAAGCATATCAACATACAGCTTTTCATGCTGGCTAGCATGACAAAGAACACCACTGGTTGAATTTCTGTATCAATAAGGATAACGTTTGGAACACCATTCTAAGTCTGAACTGGGTGCAAAAACCTAAAAAAACATCACTATGGGGAGATAAGGTATGCACACCAGTGACTATGTAAGGGGAATACATGGAATAGCAGAAACTGCTGTGTGAATACTGACTTGAAAAATCCAATAGCTATATGTAAAGTGAAAATGTGAAAAATGGAATCTGCATTACTGCCATGAACATATGAATCAAGAGAAATTTAGCTACTGAATTGATCAATGCAATAGAGCCCCAACACTACGCCAAAGTATTTCTCTACGTTGGGGTCCCTAGCTTGTGTGTGTCCTCTCATGCAGTTAAAAAACTTACCGTGTATGGGAAGCTGAGACCCAGGCTATATATGCGTATGATATGGATTGGCAATAGGTGTGGTTGGGGAGGGTTCCCAAACGAAAAAATACTAACAATAAGGATAACGTTTGGAACACCATTCTAAGTCTGAACTGGGTGCAAAAACCTAAAAAAACATCACTATGGGGAGATAAGGTATGCACACCAGTGACTATGTAAGGGGAATACATGGAATAGCAGAAACTGCTGTGTGAATACTGACTTGAAAAATCCAATAGCTATATGTAAAGTGAAAATGTGAAAAATGGAATCTGCATTACTGCCATGAACATATGAATCAAGAGAAATTTAGCTACTGAATTGATCAATGCAATAGAGCCCCAACACTACGCCAAAGTATTTCTCTACGTTGGGGTCCCTAGCTTGTGTGTGTCCTCTCATGCAGTTAAAAAACTTACCGTGTATGGGAAGCTGAGACCCAGGCTATATATGCGTATGATATGGATTGGCAATAGGTGTGGTTGGGGAGGGTTCCCAAACGAAAAAATACTAACAATAAGGATAACGTTTGGAACACCATTCTAAGTCTGAACTGGGTGCAAAAACCTAAAAAAACATCACTTTTAGGTTTTTGCACCCAGTTCAGACTTAGAATGGTGTTCCAAACGTTATCCTTATTGTTAGTATTTTTTCGTTTGGGAACCCTCCCCAACCACACCTATTGCCAATCCATATCATACGCATATATAGCCTGGGTCTCAGCTTCCCATACACGGTAAGTTTTTTAACTGCATGAGAGGACACACACAAGCTAGGGACCCCAACGTAGAGAAATACTTTGGCGTAGTGTTGGGGCTCTATTGCATTGATCAATTCAGTAGCTAAATTTCTCTTGATTCATATGTTCATGGCAGTAATGCAGATTCCATTTTTCACATTTTCACTTTACATATAGCTATTGGATTTTTCAAGTCAGTATTCACACAGCAGTTTCTGCTATTCCATGTATTCCCCTTACATAGTCACTGGTGTGCATACCTTATCTCCCCATAGTGATGTTTTTTTAGGTTTTTGCACCCAGTTCAGACTTAGAATGGTGTTCCAAACGTTATCCTTATTGTTAGTATTTTTTCGTTTGGGAACCCTCCCCAACCACACCTATTGCCAATCCATATCATACGCATATATAGCCTGGGTCTCAGCTTCCCATACACGGTAAGTTTTTTAACTGCATGAGAGGACACACACAAGCTAGGGACCCCAACGTAGAGAAATACTTTGGCGTAGTGTTGGGGCTCTATTGCATTGATCAATTCAGTAGCTAAATTTCTCTTGATTCATATGTTCATGGCAGTAATGCAGATTCCATTTTTCACATTTTCACTTTACATATAGCTATTGGATTTTTCAAGTCAGTATTCACACAGCAGTTTCTGCTATTCCATGTATTCCCCTTACATAGTCACTGGTGTGCATACCTTATCTCCCCATAGTGATGTTTTTTTAGGTTTTTGCACCCAGTTCAGACTTAGAATGGTGTTCCAAACGTTATCCTTATTGTTAGTATTTTTTCGTTTGGGAACCCTCCCCAACCACACCTATTGCCAATCCATATCATACGCATATATAGCCTGGGTCTCAGCTTCCCATACACGGTAAGTTTTTTAACTGCATGAGAGGACACACACAAGCTAGGGACCCCAACGTAGAGAAATACTTTGGCGTAGTGTTGGGGCTCTATTGCATTGATCAATTCAGTAGCTAAATTTCTCTTGATTCATATGTTCATGGCAGTAATGCAGATTCCATTTTTCACATTTTCACTTTACATATAGCTATTGGATTTTTCAAGTCAGTATTCACACAGCAGTTTCTGCTATTCCATGTATTCCCCTTACATAGTCACTGGTGTGCATACCTTATCTCCCCATAGTGATGTTTTTTTAGGTTTTTGCACCCAGTTCAGACTTAGAATGGTGTTCCAAACGTTATCCTTATTGTTAGTATTTTTTCGTTTGGGAACCCTCCCCAACCACACCTATTGCCAATCCATATCATACGCATATATAGCCTGGGTCTCAGCTTCCCATACACGGTAAGTTTTTTAACTGCATGAGAGGACACACACAAGCTAGGGACCCCAACGTAGAGAAATACTTTGGCGTAGTGTTGGGGCTCTATTGCATTGATCAATTCAGTAGCTAAATTTCTCTTGATTCATATGTTCATGGCAGTAATGCAGATTCCATTTTTCACATTTTCACTTTACATATAGCTATTGGATTTTTCAAGTCAGTATTCACACAGCAGTTTCTGCTATTCCATGTATTCCCCTTACATAGTCACTGGTGTGCATACCTTATCTCCCCATAGTGAATTTCTGTATCAAACTGTGAGATTTTAACATCAAAGCCAGCAGTATCATGGTCATTGCCATTTTCACTCTGTCGGCGTTGTTACCTACCAATGCCTGGAATGTCTCCCTCCATATCCACCTGCTGCTGCCTCTCCTTCACAATATTCTGCTGAACGTAACA
Source organism: Anomaloglossus baeobatrachus (assembly GCF_048569485.1). Classification (NCBI taxonomy): domain Eukaryota; kingdom Metazoa; phylum Chordata; class Amphibia; order Anura; family Aromobatidae; genus Anomaloglossus; species Anomaloglossus baeobatrachus. The sequence continues at coordinate 108,508,247 of NC_134356.1, read as the reverse complement.
TGACCTTGGTTGAATGAGCAGGGACCAAATCCTGGTTTCCACCACACACACTTGATACTATCTGAACCAAATAAGTTTAGATTGGTATCATCGTACTACAGGTCATGGTTACAGCAATCCTTGTCCTCTGCTTGTCTTGAGCAAACTGATTGCAGGCTTTCTTGTGCATTATCTTAAGAAGAGGCTTCCTTCTGGGATGACAGCCATGCAGACCAGACTGACGCAGTGTGCGACATATGATTTGAGCACTGACGGGCTGACCCCCCAACCCTATAATCTCTGCAGCAATGCTGGCAGCACAAGTACATCTATTTTGAAAAGACAACCTCTGGATATGACGTTAAGGACGTGCACTCTACTTCTTTGGTTGACCATGAGGAGGCCTCCTCTGAGTGCAACTTACCTTGTTAAGCCACTGTATGGTCTTGGCCATTATACTGCAGCTCAGTTTTAGGGTGTTGGTAATCTTCTTGTACCCTAGGCCATCTTTGTGTAGAGCAACCATTACTTTTTTCATACTTTTTTTTACAAAAGTCTGATTTTTTTTCCCGACAAATTAAATAAAAGAAAATCTATATATGTTTGCAATCTACGTACCCGTGCTGCTGTGCTCAATACTGACAGGTTATTTTTACCATATGGTGAACATGGTAAATAAAAATCAAAAATCCTTAGTGGAATTTCACTTTTTTTGCAGTTTCACCACAGTTGGCATTATTTTTCTTGTTTTCTAATACACTATACTGTAAATTTAATGGTTTAATTCAAAAGTACAACTCATCCCGCAAAAAAAAACCTCATATGGAAAAATAAATAAGTTATGTCTCTTGAAAGAAAAATGGAAATTGTCAAATTATTCAAAATGCATTTAAAAAGTTTGTTAGTTTTCAAGATACTTCACATGAATAAATGCAAAGTGGAAGAAAAATTATAACAAATTACTTTTTTATTATTAAAGTGTTGCATTATTCTTACACTTTGCATTTTTATTTTCAAAGGGTAAAAGAAAAAACGGACCCTACATTTTGTTGTACAATTTTTGTCAAGTACAACAATACCACATATGTGGTTGGAAACTACTGTTTGTTCTACTACAAACAAACAACATATACATCAAACCAGGTTAGGAAAGCATATTGGAGGGACGGCGGAAGGAAGGAAGGTAAACAAATGGAAACTAGTGTATGGGCAGACGGCTGGACTAAAAAAAGGAGTTACATTTGACTTTGGAGCACAATTTTGCTGGAACAGACTGCAAACAATATATTCCATTTGGAGAGCCCCTGAGGTGCCAAAACAGCTACAAACTACACCCCTCAAAAAATTCATTGAAGGGTGTATTGAACATTTTAAACCCTCAGGTGATTCATACAATTTTATGAGACTTGGCTGTGAAAAAAAATGTTTCACTAAAATGCTACTTTTGGCTCAATTTTCGTTTTCATTTTCATAATGGGCAAAAGGATAAATGGGCCACATATCTTATTACATTGTGTCTCCTGAGTACACCAATACCCTGTATATGGCTGGAAACTACTGGTCAAGGCACACTTTAGAAAGGATAGAGAGTCATTTTAGAGTGTAGAGTTTGCTGCAATGGTATGTGGCTGTTATGTCATGTTAGCAGAGCCCCTGATGTAGCAGAACCCCCATTAAGTAACTCTATTTACGTTTAAATAAAGTAACTTTATTTAAGTTTCCTTTTCTACACTTGAATGATTATTGGATAAAGAATATCTGATGATGTGTAATGAGGGCCATTGTGGCCTGAGGATGACAACATCCTTTATCAAGGTGTGCAGAATTATTAGACAGTTTGTTTGTCTCAGACAAAATGGGCCAAAAAATAGATTTAACTGATTGTAAAAAGTAAATGTATTGTGAAAGGTCTTACAGAGGGATGCAGCATGCATGAAATTACTAAGATATTGGGGTGTCATCAGAGAACAATTACAAACAGTCAAGAGGGTCGCAAATAAACACGTTGAGAAAAAAAAGACACATATTAACTGCCAAAGATTTGAGACGAACCAAATGTGAAAGGTCTAGGAACTAGTGATGGGCGGACCCGGACTGTAAAAGTCCAGACCCGTGCAAGTTCAAAGGTAACCGAGTGCTGAGCCCAGAATTCTCAGAGTATTCCGGGTATTGATCCATATCCAGCACTTGGGTAATAAAAAAAAAATAAAGGAAAAATAAAGAAAAAAAATAAAGCAAGCGCGCTATACTTACCAAGTTTCGATGCAGCTATAACTGCTTCCAGGTCCGCTCATTCCTCTTCTAGGGTCGCGCATTATCCTTCATCACTGATTCCCCTGCCCACTGGTGTCTGTGATTGGTTGCAGTCAGACACGGAGCCAGCCTATGTGACAGCTTGTCTGATGCTTCCAATCACAAACGTGGTCTGCTGGTCTATATTGTACAGTAAAAATAAATAAATAAAAAAAATTGGCATAGGGTCTCCCCATATTATGATACCCAGCACAGATAAAGCATATGGCTATAGGCTGCAGTCCCATGCCGTGCGCTTATCTTGGCTATGTATCAAAATAACTGGAATCGCAAGCGGCTTTTTATTTTTAATCATTTAAATAAATAATTTGAAAAAAGGTATACCCTCCAATTTTGATACCTAGCCAAGATAAAGCTCAACAGTTGGCGGCTGGTATTCTCAGGCTGGGGAGATCCCTGCAGTCACCCAGAAATGTCGTATCCATTAGATGAGACAGTCCTGGAAGTTTACCCGGCTCTTCCCGATTGCCCTGGTGGATGACAATCGGGGTAATAAGGAGTTAATGGCAACTCACAGCTGCCACTAAGCCCCAGATTAGTAATGGGAGGATTTAATAAGATCCTTCCATTACGAATCTGTAAGTGAAAGTAAATAAACACAAACACCGAAAAAAAATCCTTTATTTGAAATAAAATACAAAAAAGCACCCTCTTTCTCCACTTTATTAACCCCCAAAAATACCCCTAAGTAAAGCAAAATTTTATCCAGTGATAGGTAAGTAACATAACTGTATAATAGAGTGAATTTTGAACTCAATATTAAACCAATTGGTTTAAGAGTATTTAATTGAAAATTTCACTCCAATTCTTTGCATTTCAATAATTGGATTCTTTCCCCCCTTCTATTGTAATGTCATATGATCATTTATTCTGAATCTTAGATCTCTCAAACAAAGTGCTTAGGTACTGGCAAATCCAATCTCTTCTTCCTTATAATATAAAACCAAAAAAAATATAATATATATTATTATATTATAATATAGTACTGATTTTTTATTTTGAAATCTCACGTGGTTTCACTGATGTACCATAAGAAACAAGAACATTGCAAAAGATAGATAAAATCTGAGTTACAGGTAAGGTAGTACTCAATTTAGAATGTCATGCCAGTATTATGATGTGAAAAAGCAGAACCTTTAAAGGGAACCTGTTACCACTTTTTTGGCGTATAAGATGCGGCCACCACCATCGGGCTCTTATATATAGCATTCTAACATCTATATATATAATTGCCTTATTCTGTCTGTCTGTCTGTCTGTCTGTCTTGCTCCAAAATTGTGTCCTTACCGTGACATGTCCTTACGTTGACAAACAGCGGATTGGCCGCTGTGCTCGCCATGGCCCCGCCCCCCGCACGGATTGGCCGCTCGCCTCGCCTCGGGTCCGCCCCCAGCACGGTTGGCCATGTCCTTACGGTGACAAACAGCGGATTGGCCGCTGGGCTCGCCATGGCCCCACCCCCCTGCACGGATTGGCCGCTCGGCCTCACGGATTGGCCGCTCGCCATGGCTCCTCCCCCCCGCACGGACTGGCCACTCGCCTCGGCTCCGCCCTCCCGCACGGATTGGCCGCTCGCCCAGGCTCCGCCCCCAACACGGAATGGCCTCTCGCCCCGAGGTGAGCGCATCAAGGTTCTGCAGCGGCGGAACACACACACACGCACACACATAAGAACAGACACACACACATCAGATCACACACACACCTCACACACACATCAGATCGCATCCACATACTCACAACATCCCGTGATATCGCTTGCTTCGCGGCGGCGATACTGTGCAGTGACCTTCCAGGACCTGCCGGAGGATCACATGGCCGGAAGCATGTGGTATCTCCGGATGTTGTGATTGTGTCAGCGCGTATGTGCGATATCGTCAGTGTGTGTGGGTGAGTGTATGCGATCGGATGTGCGTGAGTGTGTTCTGATGTGTGAGTGTGTGTGTGTGAGTGTATGCGATCGGATCTGTGAGTGTCGGCAGAGGAGCACAGCTGCTGGGACCGCCCACCGGTGGGCACAGGGAGAAGTGGGGTGTGTGTGTGAGTGTATGCGATCAGATGTGTGCGTGTTTACTGTCTGATGTGTGACTGTGGAGCACGATGGGGAGTGCGCAGCATGGGGGATGGAGCACGATGGGGGGTGCGCAGCATGGGGGATGGAGCACGATTGGGAGTGTGCAGCATGGGGGATGGAGCATGATTGGGAGTGCGCAGCATGGGGGATGGAGCACGATGGGGGGTGCGCAGCGTGGGGGATGGAGCACGATGCGGGGTGCACAGCATGGGGGATGGAGCACGATGGGGAGTGCGCAGCATGGGGGATGGAGCACGATGGGGGGTGCGCAGCATGGGGGATGGAGCACGATTGGGAGTGTGCAGCATGGGGGATGGAGCACGATGGGGGGTGTGCAACATGGGGGATGGAGCACGATAGGGAGTGTGCAGCATGGGGGATGGAGCACGTTTGGGAGTGCGCAGCATGGGGGATGGAGCATGATGGGGAATGCGCAGCATGGGGGATGGAGCACAATGGGGAGTGCGCAGCATGGGGGATGGAGCACGATGGGGGGTGCGCAGCATGGGGGATGGAGCACGATGGGGGGTGCGCAGCATGGGGGATGGAGCACGTTTGGGAGTGCGCAGCTTGGGGGATAGAGCACGATGGGAAGTGCGCAGCATGGGGGATGGAGCACGATGGGGAGTGCGCAGCATGGGGGATGGAGCACGTTTGGGAGTGCGCAGCATGGGGGATGGAGCACGATGGGGAATGCGCAGCATGGGGGATGGAGCACGATGGGGAGTACGCAGCATGGGGGATGAAGCACAATGGGGAGTGGGGATGGAGCACGATGGGTGGTGCGCAGCATGGGGGATGGAGCACGATGGGGGGTGCGCAGCATGGGGGATGGAGCACGATGGGGGTGCACACCTCCCCCCAAAACACACACACACACACTGCCACACACGCACTGCACAACACACCACACACACACTGGGAACCACAAACACTGCCCTACACAGACACCCACACACACAGACAACGTCGCACACACACAACACCCAACACACAAACACCGCGGCACACACAAATATACGCACATACCGCACAACACACACATTGCACGAAACATACCTCCCCCCAAAACACACACACACCCCACACCCACACAAACCGCGCAACACACATACACAACGATACAGACACACAGCGCTCCACAAATAACGACACACAACGCAACACACAACACCGCTCTCACCCCCCGCCACACCCAGACACAGAACATGTACAGCCCCTACACAAACACTTGGTAACTACAGACAACAACATCTATATATATATATATATAACAAAAATCATACATTAACTACACAATATGTAAATTCTAGAATACCCGATGCGTAGAATCGGGCCACCTTCTAGTGCTATATATAAGAGCCCAGGCCACTGTGAGAATATGAAAAACACTTTATAATACTTACCTAACGTTGTCCGACGCCGCCTCTTTCGGCCATCTTTCTGCTCCTTCTTCTCTAGCCGTGGTGCATGACGGGTCCGACGTCATCCACACTCTCCGGCATTCCGGGTCTGAGCAGGCGCACTTTGATATACCCTGAGCAGGGCAGATCAAAGTATTGTAGTGTGCCTGTGCAGGATCGTCGAGTGTGTATGACTTAGACGCATCATGCACACGAACTTCAGAAGAAGGACAAAGATGCCCGAAAGAGGCGGCGCCAGCACCGGAGAATGGAGACGCCCATTAGGCCCACCGAGCAACTGTATAGATAAGTATTATAAAGTGTTTTTTATGTTCTCACAGCGGCCTGGGCTCTTATATACAGCATGTTAGAATGCTGTATATAAGTGCCTGGTGGTGGCCGAAGCTTATAGGGCAAAAAACTGGTGACAGGTTCCCTTTAAACATTATGGGACAATTAACACATGAGAGACAAGGAAAGCAAGCTTTTCTCTAGAGTCCTGTCACATATGTTTGTGAAATTTTCTTTAGAGAACCTATATCAGAATGCATCAGTCACCCAAATTCATATTTTGTGTATACGAGAAGATGGTGGCTTTTTGAATTTTACAAAATCAGGTAAACAATTCATAAGGATGTTCCAATGCGTTTTAATTATATGAGCAACCTTACCATTCTCTTCACTATATATTTGGACCAAGGGTATACGATTTTAATACATTTTAGTATGGGTTTTTTTTTAAAGATCCATTATTTATTTACTTTTCTTTTCTTTGTCTCCAAAATTCCCTGGGTAACCCCTGCAGCTGAATTTATTAACCATTTTATCCAATGTGTTTTGTAGTTCATTACACATTACACAACCCCTGGCAAAAATTATGGACTCACCTGGCTCTGAGGATGTTCATTCAGTTGTTTACTTTTGTTTTAAAAAAAGCAGATCACAGACATGGCACAAAATTAAAGTCATTTCAAATGTCAACTTTCTGGCTTTAAGCAACACTAAAAAAAATCATGAAAACATAATGTGCTAGCCAGTAACTGTTACTTTTCAAAACCAAAAAGGGGAAAATTATGGAATCACTCAATTCTGAGTTAAAAATAATAGAATCACCCTGTAAATTTTCATTTCCAAAACTAACACCTGCATCAAATAAGATCTGCTCATTAGTCTGCATCTAAAAAGGAGTGATCACACCTTGGAGACCTGTTGCACCAAGTGGACTGACATGAATCATGGCTCCAACATGAGTAATGTCAATTGAAACAAAGGAGAGGATTATCGAAACTCTTAAAAGAGGGTAAATCATCATGCAATGTTGCAAACAATGTTGGTTGTTCACAGTCAGCTGTGTCTAAAATCTGGACCAAATACAAACAACATGGGAAGGTTGTTAAAGGCAAACATACTGGTAGACCAAGGAAGACATCAAAGTGTCAAGACAGGAAACTTAAAGCAATATGTCTAAAAAACAGGAAATGCACAACAAAACAAATAAGGATCGAATGGGAGGAAACTGGGGTCAATGTCTGTGACCAAACTGTAAGAAACCGCCTAAAGGAAATGGGATTTACATACAGAAAAGCTAAGCAAAAGAAATCATTAACACCTAAACAGAAAACAACAAGGTTACAATGGGCTAAGGAAAAGCAATCATGGACTGTGGATGACAGGATGAAAGTCATATTCAGTGATGAATCCCGAATCTGCATTGGACCAGGTGATGATGCTGGAACTTTTGTTTGGTGTCGTTCCAATGAGATTTATAAAGATGACTGCCTGAAGAGAACATGTACATTTCCACAGTCATTGATGATATGGGGCTGTATGTCAGGTAAAGGTACTGGGGATATGGCTGTCATTACATCTTCAATAAATGTCTAAGTTTACATTGAAATTTTGTACACTTTTCTTATCCCATCAATTGAAAGGATGTTTTGGGATGATGAAATCATTTATCAAGATGATAATGCATCCTGCCATAGAGCAAAAACTATGAAAACATTCCTTGAAAGAAGACACATAAGGGCAATGTCATGGCCTGCAAATAGTCCGGATCTCAATCCAATTGAAAATCTTTGGTGGAAGTTGAAGAAAATGGTCCATGACAAGCATCCAACCTGCAAAGCTGATCTGGCAATGTGCCACCCCCGCCTCAGCAGCTGGGCTGCTCGGATCCGGATCCGTAGTGGCTCGAGGGATCTCTGGACCCGGGGGTCAGAGCCGCGCGGCCACTCGGAATAAAAGGGGGAATATTTACAAGGGAGGATGTGGAAAGTTTGTGACGCCACCCGTGGTGTGTGGTAAGGTGGAGTACCACCGTTGCAGTTGGGAGTACCCGGTGGCGATGGTGGGGGAAGCCTGGTGTTTAACCCTGCCATGGATAGGGGAATGCCCCGGGACTAGATGAGGGCGACGGGGAGGTGACATTGGGACGGTAAGGGTCACTTATGTACTCATTCAGTCCAATAACGCTGACACCAACAACTGTGGTAAACCAAAGTTCTTGACACCGCTGCCGCTTGGAGGGAACACGCCTGGATGCTGTGCCCGTTGGTGTTGCCTGTTAGCCTATGACCTTTTCATTGGCACCTTTTCTTCTAACTGGTCCCTTTAGCATAAAACTAGTTGGGTCCCGCTCACCAGTGTAGCTAACTGGGTGAGCTTGCTCTCAGGCTTCACGCTTGGGATTTTCTGGACTATGTAGTGGGAAAGTCCTATCCCCCTCGTTGCACTAGTACCCCGATTTTGGAGCGGATGGAGAACGGACCTTGAAGGCTCCGTCCTCGTCGGGTAAATTGCCAGGACACCTGAAGCTACTTCCTGATCTAGGGTCCACGTACCCCGTCGTGCCCTGGCCCCTGCCCAGTGATGGCACAAGGCCGCCGGCTGTCCTCCTCGACAGTCCGTGCCCCTTGTCACGATCTCCTGCGACCGGGGTCCAGCTCCTACCAGGTCCAGACCAACGTCTGCCACCTAGTAGCACCAAGGAGCCCAGCTCCTGACCTCTCCTTATGAGAGTCACTCCTCAACTCCACTCGTGACCTCTCTTCTTGAGAGTCACTCCTCAACTGAACTGCTCCTGACACTCCTGACCTCCCCTTAACCAACCCCCCAAGTGGGCGATCCTGTTCCCTTCAGGCTGTCCACTGGTGTCTGGTGGGTGTGGTGCGGAGTGTTCCTAGGATTTTGATTAGCTTTATCTTTGCAACACCAAATGTCAGGGACCCGTAACCAAGGAGGAGGTGGATACTGTGCAGAAGGGCAGATTGCACAATACCCTGTGACGGCCTGATAGGCCAGGGCGTCACAGCAACAGCAATCAGAGAAAGTTGGAGCCAGATTGATGAAGAGTACTGTTTGTCACTCATTAAGTCCATGCCTCAGAGACTGCTAGCTGTTATAAAAGCCAGAGGTGGTGCATCAAAACACTAGAGATGTATTGGAGTGTTCTTTTGTTTGTTTGTTTTTCATGATTCCATAATTTGTTCCTCATAATTGAGTGATTCCATAATTTTCCCCCTGTTTTGTCTTGAAAATTAACCGTTACTGGCTAACACGTTTTCAGGATTTTTTTTAGTGTTTCTTAAAGCCAGAAAGTTGCCTTTTGAAATTACTTTAGTTTTGTCCCATGTCTTTGATCTGTTTTTTTTTTAAACAAAAGTAAGCAACTGAATGAACATCCTCAGAACTAGGTGAGTCCAACATTTTTGACAGGGGTTGTATCATTGACAATTATCTGCTGCTCTCAAAAATAGATTGTTTTTATAGATTTTATAGGGTGGTGACTAGAGATGATCGGACCCATCAAAGTTTGGTTCGGTGGTTTAAATTGGACTTTAGATAAAGTTCGGTTTGGGAGCTGGACTTGACCTGAACCCCAATGGAAGTCACTAATTGGGCAGTACAGATCTCTGCCCACATTCAATCTGCCTTAAACTGATCACTTCCAGGGGAGGGTGGGCAAAGTTTTCCATTTTTTGGGGGAGTACATACTACATCTGATAACACTGTTTTTGCACCCAGTATGAGCCATTTAAACACTTCAAGTGGCTTGAACTTGGCTAAGCACCGAGCGTAATTTGATCACAGTTATGCTTGATGAAGGCATTTGCATACGTAAAGCACCCGAACTCCGAACTGGAACACTGATTTTTAAGTGAAGTCCGTGTTCGCTACAAACACTGAACCTCAAGTTCCTTCATCTGTAGTAGTGACTACGAGTTCTGCAGGTTCAGAAAGACTTTAAAATTCTGTTCTCAACCCGAACTTGACTAGAACCTCATTGGAATTCACTTATTGAGAAGTTCAGCTTTCTGCCCACATACAGCCAGCCTTATATACAGCACTTCCGGGGGAAGTAAGGCATGGTTTTCCATTTTGTTTTCTTTTAATGCACACTATATCCGATATCGCTGAGATTACCACAGTGAGAACCATTCAGAAACCGCAAGCAGCTCACACTGGGCCAAGCACTGAGCGTAACCAAGTACAACAATGCTCACACTACTCGTTTGCATATATAAAGCACCCGAATTCTGAAATCAAACTTTTTTTTTTTTGTAAAGTTCAGTATAAACCCCAAACTTTAAAGTTTGGGTCCACTCATTTCTACTACTTTTCACCCACTATATCATATTTGTTTTGCATTGTTCCATTTTTTCTATCTGTCTGTCTATTGATCTAGTTGAAAAAATGGAACAGCATATTGAAAAAATGAGATGTGGGTGCAAAGCCTCCTAAAACCATATATCCACAGGTAGGTAATATATTCAAACAATCGCAGGCAGTGCTCCAAAAAATAGTGAAAAACTGGACATGGTTCACATGGACACACGCTTTGCAAGAGCTTGTTTTTAGGGGGATTAGCTACAGTTTTTATTGATAGTTTTTGAGATCATTATTTTTTATTATTTTTTCTGTTTTTTTGGGTGTGGAGGAAGGCAAAAGGAAGCAAAAAAATAGCAATTTACAAATTGTTTTTTTTTTTTTTTTACGATGTTCATTGTGTGGGAAAGTTATGAGGGCTTCATTCTTTGGATCCTTTGGAATACAATGATAACACATTTATATAGGTTTTTCTATGTTTTGCTACTTTTGGACACTAAGAACAATTTTATTGAAAACCATTGTTTTATACTTTATTCTGAATGCTGTAACTATTTTATTTTTCTGCAAGCAGAACTGAGTTTTTGATCATATTTTATTCTACTTTTTGTGCAGTAAAATGCTGAAAATGAAAAAAAAAACAAAACATTTTTGCTGTGTTTTTTAATTATTTTTTAAGGAGTTACCATTAGAGGTTAAATGTAACAATTTTGTTAGGATGGGTTGTTATCCTGGCCTTTAAGTGTGCTATGGAAAGTGAGAGTAATAAGGTGATTGTGGGCATCCTTGGCTGAGTTTTCAGAAGAGTAATGTCCTGGTTGTGTTGGTGTATAAGTTTGAGACTGCTTTTAAGGTTGCGATCATATCTGCATATATAAAATCGCTGAAATTTTCAGCCAAAAAAGTTGGTGAGTGTCATGCGTGTTTTCCTCACATTGCATCCATATGTCATGTGAGTGCCATGCCAGTGTGCTTTTTTTTTCTCGGCTGAATGTTTTATGGTCGTGACACTAGTGTGATTGTCTTCTTTTCTACAATCTGTCCACTTGCCCTTGCACTATCAAGAATTCATATATTATCTCTTGCTGAAAGGTATAGAACTTATTGCATAAATACATTCCTCCCTTTTAATAGAACTGTTAGCTCCTATACTTCACTGCCATCTACTGGAGAACTTCAGTAATACAAATACCATAATTTCTTTTTCTGGTCAAGTGTCACAATGGATTTCGCCCAGTTCACTTCTGCCTCCAGGTGATATAAACCTACTAAAGAGCTCAGCCCTAATTTCTCAGGTCCACCTGAAGATTGGACTTTTTTCTCTGTCATAGATTTAAACTGTCACAAATTATCCTGCAAAATAGTCAGGACGTTCATGCTATGACCACAAGCATCCTTCTTCCATGGTGAAGATTGGCATATACCGACAAACTGAGATGTAAAAACCTCCTAAGCAGTAGACCTGAACAGATTCCTAAAGAAAAGGAGATCTTCAGCTCTGCACTTTCCTAAAACAATAGCACTAAAGTGATTTAACCCTCTTTCCTTCCTTCCAAATTGGAATTTGTGTAAAAACAACACAGCAGAAATATGCACTTTTGCTAATTCTGCTTCTGAGATACCAGCAACATCTTAACCTTTTCTGTGACTACATAGAAGTCCAAGAGAAGACGAGCAGTTGCAACAGTGAGAGAATACATGGCATATCCAAGTCCATCGCCCCAAAGAACATCTGAAAGACAATTTAAAAAATAGGAAATTATCTTCTGGCCCCCACACAAGACAAGAGAAGAATCATGAAAACTCCAATGGAATACATGAGGTCTAAATGCATCCTCCTGCCCAGCCCCGTGTGCATGATGCATCCTGTGTCATCCACACAGGGGCCTCATTGTGCTCCTGCGCATGCGCACTTTAATCTGCCCTGGTGAAGGCAGAGCAAAGTTCTGTAATACGCAGGCACAAGAAAAGGTCAAAAACCACCCACACATGTGCACTACAGTATTTTGATCTGCTCTCAGCCAGGCATATCAAAGTGCACATATGGAGGAGCGCAATGGAGGCTTCTGTTTGAATGACGTAGGTCGCATCATCCACATGGAGCTGGGAAGGATGATTGTGGTCGCATAAGATGGGGGATGGACACAAGGTCGATCCATATTATAATACCCAGAACAAATAAAGCATATGGCTACAGCTGCAGCACCCAGCCTTGTGCTTGACTGTGTATCAAAAGAAGAGGGACTCCATGCAGCTTTTTTTAAAAATTATTTAAATATTTTTTTTAAAAAAATGGCATGTGGGCCCCCCAATTTTGATACCCAGCCATGATAAAGCTGACAACTGGGTGCTGGTATTGTCAGACCGGAAAGGCCTATGGTTGTTGGGTCCACCCAGCTTAAAAGTAGCAGTCTGCAGCCGCCCAGAATTGTTGGATCCACTAGATGTGACAATCCCAGCACTTTCCTCAGCTCATCCCAATTGCCCTGGTGCCATGTCAATTGGGGTAATAACAGCTCACAGCTATCACTAAGCTCTAGATTATTAACGGGATGAATCTTTGACTCCGCCATTACTAATCTGTAAGTGAAAAGAAATAAACACAAACACCAAAGAAAACCGTTTATTTGAAATAAAATATAAAAAACACCCTTTTTCACCCCTTTATTAACCCCAAAAACCCAGTTTTAATGTAATCTACACAAGGCTGCACAATGATTCTAGCTCTGCTACATACATAAAGAAGTCACAGCGTACATGCACAGAACATGCCCATATGCTGTGGCTTTAGGCAGAGACTGATTGAGCCAAAGCAATGAGCGATGATGTCACTGCTTATTTGCGCTCACAGCTGAAGGTTCCCCCGGTACCCCACCTTTAACCGCATGTAAACTAACCTTAAGTAACCTCTTTGAATTCAGTGACCTTATCTCTGATGAGGTCACTAAGTTCACATTCAGTATTTTGCCAAGAGATGCAGATTTGATGCTGAAATTTATACATCATTTTCCTGCATCAAACCTTCATCTCTTGGCAAAAAATTGCATCCAAACCGCATCATAATGCATGTGGCTTTAATGCAATTTTTTTGCCATGAGATGCAGATTTGGTGCAGGAATATGGTGTATAAATTTCAGCACCAAATCTGCATCTCTTGACAAAAAAATGCAGTTTTCTGCTAGGGTATGCAGGTCTTTGAACTCAGTGACATTACATGAGGTGAGGTCACTGAGTTCAATTAGGTCTTAGTGGTAGCTGTGAGCTGTCATTAACCCCTTCTTCCCTGATTGCCACCACACCATGGCAATTGGGATGAGCCGGGTAAAGTCCCACCATCTTAAAGCGCTTGATTCGGGTCCCCATACAATTATTAGGATATCAGCTTCCAGACAGATATCCAGTATCAATTCTGGGCCCGAACCATTTTTATTTTTTTAAATCCGGTTGGACCCACTGATCCTGCATATCTGCAGGTTTGCCCATCACTAGGCTTGACTTTGACTGGGCCATTCACACTTGAATATGCTTTGATGTAAACCATTCCTATCTTTGGCAGTATGTTAAGGTGAACCTACACCCCAGACTCGTCTTTTGCAGCTTCTAACAGGTTTTCCTCCAGGATTACCCTGTAGTTAGCTCCATCCATTTTCCCATCAACTCTGACCATTTTCCCTGTTCCTGATGAAGACAAGCCTCCCCACAGCATAATGCTGCCACTACCATGTTTGATGGTGGGGATGGTGTTTCATGCTGGTGTGCAGTGTTTGTTTTCCACTATACAATGCTTTATATTTAGCCCTAAAAGTTCAACTTTTTTGTCATCTGACCAGAGCACTTCTACTAGGTAGCTGTGTCCACTACATGACTTTCTGCAAACTGTTAATGGGAATTCTTATGGCTTGCTTTCAAAAATGGCTTTTACCCTGACACCCTACCATCAAGGCCCTCTTTTTAGTGTGAGCAAACTATAATGCGCCCTGTCAGCCCTCACCAGTGCTACTTGATTAAGGAGTTCTGCCCTATTGAGCGCCCTGCCATTTTCTTTATAGGTTCATTATTTAAAACACGACATACCAAAAAGAGGGAAAAACCACAGCACCAAAATATGAAAAAATGCATTTTAAAAACTCAAAAATGCAGTAATAAAAAATTTGAAGTAAACTTTTTTACAGTGGGAGTTAACAGCGAACGTATGAAACTTTACACAGTTCATATATCCAGCGCTACACACTGAATGTATATAATTTGCATTTAGGCATCCTGGGTCTGATATTTTTATTTTCTTTTTTTTATTGGTCTGGAAAATGAAGGTACATTTTTATTTGTATACATTTTATTGTATGCATTTGTATACATATATTTCTTAAAAATATACTATTACTAGTTTATGTCTTCACTTTATGCCAATATGTTTTTTTTTCTTTTCCTTGCATATAGGAATGTCCAAGTGGAGTTGTTAATGAAGATACATTTAAGCAAATCTATTCACAGTTCTTTCCTCATGGAGGTGAGTATTTTATTTGGTATAATTTATTACAGATTGAATTTGATATGTCTCAAATTACTAAGTATATTAGTATTAGCGTCCAGTCACATGGTAAATTGGCCATGATAGCATAGCTTGCTTTGGTGTAAAAAGGTGAAAAATTTACGGTAACTAATATCAATTTGCATAAAGTTGTAGCGTAAAGGTAACTGTGATTGGCTGCAACAATTTTTAGAAAATGTAAAACAAAAAGAAGCTAGAACTAAGCAAGGTAATGCACATGTTTTTCTAGTTTATAATATATACTGAAAATTTCAGGTATACACTGTGAAATGCAAAACTAACCATGAAATGCTAGAGTCCGTCCAAGGTCTTCTTATTATTTGCAATAATTTCATAAAAAAACAGCTGCAAATGAATAACTGAAAGAGACTGCAGCACTATGGCTAAGTAATAACTTTAAACCTGCCATACTCCCTCTTGTAAAGCTGTCTGCACAATAGTTTATGTTTATGCTAGCATGTTCTTCTCTCATTCAGGCTGTTTCTCTTCTCCGGTGTGATGTGCTACTCCTCGGAATAAATTCCTGAAGGGGTAAAAAAAACCACAATGATATCCCACAGTTCGACATTGATCTTATTATCATTACATCACTGTCTAGGATTGAAATTCCTTTTTTTTAAAGGGAACCTGTCTCCAGATATGTCCCTTATACACTGCGGCCACCGCCAGTGAGCCCTTATACACAGCATTCTAGCATGCTGTATAGTACAGTCATGCCCAAAAGTTTTGAGAATGCTACAAATATTAATTTTTACAAAGTCTACTTCTTAAGTTTTTCTAATATCAATTTGCATATACTCCAGAATGTCATAAAGAGTGATCAGCTTAACAGCAATTACTTGCAAAGTCAATATTGGCTAAGAAAATAAACTTTAACCCCAAAACACATTTCAACATCATTGCATTCCTGCCTTAAAAGGAGCAGCTAACATTGTTTTAGTGATTGTTCCATTAACACAGGTGTGGGTGTTGATGAGGACAGGGCTGGCGATCAATCAGTCATGATTAAGTAAGAATGACACCACTGGACACTTTAAAAGGAGGCTGGTGCTTGGTATCATTGTTTCTCTTCAGTTAACCATGGTTATTTCTAAAGAAACACGTGCAGCCATCATTGCTCTGCACAAAAATGGCCTAACAGGGAAGAGTATCGCAGCTACAAAGATTGCACCTCAGTCAACAATCTATCGCATCATCAAGAACTTCAAGGAGAGAGCTTCCATTGTTGCCAAAAAGGCTCCAGGGTGCCCAAGAAGGACCAGCAAACACCAGGACCGTATCTTAAAACTGTTTAAGCTGCGGGATCGGACTACCAGCAGTGCCGAGCTAGCTCAGCAATGGCAGCAGGCTGGTGTGAGTGCTTCTGCACGCACTGTGAGGCGGAGACTGCTTGAGCAAGGCCTGGTTTCAAGGAGGGCAGCAAAGAAGCCACTTCTCTCCAGAAAAAACATCAGGGAAAGACTGATATTCTGCAAAAGGTACAGGGAGTGGACTGCTGAGGACTGGGGTAAAGTCATTTTCTCAGATGAATCCCCTTTTCGATTGTTTGGGACATCTGGAAAACAGCTTATTAGGAGAAGAAGAGGTGAGCGCTACCACCAGTCTTGTCTCATGTCAACTGTTAAGCATCCTGAAACGATTCATGTGTGGGGTTGCTTCTCAGCCAAGGGAATCGGCTCACTCACAGTCTTGCCTAAAAACACAGCCATTAATAAAGAATGGTACCAGAATGTCCTCCAAGAGCAACTTCTCCCAACTTTCCAAGAGCAGTTTGGCGCCAAACAATGCCTTTTCCAGAATGATGGAGCACCTTGCCATAAAGCAAAGGTGATCACTAAATGGCTCATGGAACAAAACATAGAGATGTTGGGTCCATGGCCAGGAAACTCCCCAGATCTTAAGCCCATTGAGAACTTGTGGGCAATCATCAAGAGACGGGTGGACAAACAAAAAACAACAAATTCTGGCAAAATGCAAGCATTGCTTATGCAAGAATGGACAGCTATCAGTCAGGATTTGATCCAGAAGTTGATTGAGAGCAAGCCAGGGAGAATTGCAGAGGTCCTGAAGAAGAAGGGTCAACACTGCAAATATTGACTTGCTGCATTAACTCATTCTAACTGTCAATATAACCTTTTGGTACTCATAATATGATTCCAATTATATTTCTGTATGTGATGTAAACATCAGACAAACACAATTAAAAACCAGAGGGCAACAGATCATGTGAAAATATAATTTTGGTGTCATTCTCAAAACTTTTGGCCATGACTGTAGTGCCCAGGCCGCCCTGTATAACATAAAAACATCTTTAATTATACTGACGTGTGTGGCGGTCATGTCCGATGGGTGTTGCTGGTCTCGGTCCAGCGCTTCCTATTT
This sequence comes from Anomaloglossus baeobatrachus, assembly GCF_048569485.1. Lineage (NCBI taxonomy): Eukaryota > Metazoa > Chordata > Amphibia > Anura > Aromobatidae > Anomaloglossus > Anomaloglossus baeobatrachus. The sequence continues at coordinate 108,490,939 of NC_134356.1, read as the reverse complement.
TCATTCCATCCCTGTCCTCCTTCCCAGCTTCCTCCATTGCGCTCCTGCGCATGCACACTTCTCTCTTGTTTGGCTGAGGGCACAGAAAAGTACTGTATTATGCAGGAGCAGGGCAGGGTCCAAGACCGCCTGCTCATGCGCACAATAATACTTTGTTGTGCCCTTAGCAGGGCTGAGTGCTTGCACGGGAGTGCCATGGAGGCCTCTGTGTAGCTGATATAGGACACATCATCCACACAGAGCTAGGAAGGAGGACGCAATGGAAGGAAGATAGGAGGAGCAATGCCTGGGCACTAATATACAGCATTCTAGAATACTATGTATAAGGGCTCACTAGTTATGACCACAGCTTATAAAGGACAAATCTCGTGACAGGTTCCCTTTAAGATTTCTCTCTTCAGAATTCAGACTACACTCTGTAAATTTATGCAGATAGAGAAGACTCTAAAATCACAACATCACAGACTCCAAAATCAATTCAGACCTAAGTCGAAACCCCTAAAGAAATACATTCTCCATAAAAGAACCTGAAAATAATTCAGACAAGACCATCAAAAAATTTTAGACCCTAGACCAGACCTCAAATTTTATTTTTTTGAGCAAAAAAAAAAATACAGACCCCAGAGCAGAGCTAAAAAAAATCATCTGAAATCTAAGAGAAAACTGCTGAACTTATTTACTGTTCTTCATTTTGAAATATTTTTCACCTCTGATGATAATGCTGATAATGACTGGTATCAAGACTCAATTTACTGCTATTCTAAGTAGATGTCATCACTGAAGGAGGAACTGATAGGATGCCCACATTATGTAGTAATGTCCCCATCCTGTAGTAATGTCCCCATCCTATAGGTATGTCCCCATCCTGTAGTAATGTCCCCATCCTGTAGTAATGTCCTCATCCTGTAGTAATGTGCCCATCCTATAGTAATGTGCCCATCCTATAGTAATGTCCCCATCCTATAGTAATGTGCCCATCCTATAGTAATGTGCCCATCCTATAGTAATGTGCCCATCCTATAGTAATGTGCCCATCCTGTAGTAATGTCCCCATCCTATAATAATGTGCCCATCCTAAAGTAATGTGCCCATTGTATAGTAATGTGCCTACCTATAGTAATGTCTCCATCCTATAGTAATGTGCCCATCCTATAGTAATGTGCTGATCATATAGTAATATCCCCATCCTATAGTAATGTCTCCATCCTATAGTAATAATGTGCCTATCCTATAGTAATGTGCCGATCATATAGTAATGTCCCCAGCTTATAGTAATGTCCCCATCTTATAGTAATGTCCCCATCCTATAGTAATGTCCCCATCCTATAGTAATGTTCCCATCCTATAGTAATGTGTCCCTCCTATAGTAATGTGCCCATCGTATAGTAATGTGCCTATCCTATATTAATGTCTCCATCCTATAGTAATGTGCCCATCCTGTAGTAATGTTCCCTTGGGCTCCTCTTCTTGTAGCAATGCTCTGTCCTGTAGAATTGACCCTTAGTGTGCCAGTTTTCACACATGCAAAAAAAACCAAACAAACATAAATCCTCCTCACCTGTCCTTGTTCCCTTGGTGTCCTGTCTCTTGCGGCCACAGCCCCCTGTTAATCGCTGCTGATGCAGGGGCCACTGCTGACAGCATTATATCAGATGACTGATCTCTAGGTGCCCTGCAGGACCGCGCTCTGTATACAGCTTCTCCAGTGATAAGCTGCTGCCTCTGATTGGCCAGCGGCTGATCATAGCTGTATACAGAGCTCGACTCTGCATAGCACCCGGGAATCTGGCATCTGATATACAGTGCTGACTGCATTGGCCCCCAGCACAGGCCGCAATCAGCAAGGAGGCCACGGGCCTGCGTGCTATAAGCAGCATCGGAGGCTGCAGCTGACGGAACTTTATATCAGATGACAGATTCCCACTGCTACTTGTGCACATGCAGTTGGTGCCCGGAAGCTGCGGTGACATCACCGCTCTTCCCACGCAGGTGCAGTACCAGCCGCGGACTGGGGAGAGTGAGCAGCCATTGACTTTGATGCATAAGTCAGGTGGAGTGGTAAAGTGTGGTGAGGGAAAGATGATGAATTCTGTTTTGTCCATGTTCAGTTTTAGAAATCGAGCAGACAAAAAGGATGAAATAGCAGACAGACATTGTGGGATTTTGGTTAGTAAGGAGCTGATATCACTAGGCAATAAAATTTCAAAAGTTCTTTGGTTCATAAATCAAATTAGCCATTTCTTAATGATTTTGATGTGCTGAATTCAAATATGACAAGGAAAACTGTTATTTAGCTCTAGTTTCCATGAAATCGAAGAGTTTGCATTTTACTGTTATGTAAATTAATATTTATAACATGTAGTTATTACTTCTACAAATATAAAACTGCACATGTATTGTCAAACAAATTTTATTAGATGTATTCAGAGGAAACTCAAGTGTATTTAAATCTACTATATAATTACTGTGATGAATTCATATGTCTAAGCACTTTGAACAATTATCAATTTAACTATTAATATACGTTAATGCACAGTACAAAATACTATATGTCCTTAGTCACTGGATACTCGGCTCCTTTTTACTTGTCTCTTGTATTGAAGCATTGGATTATATCTCTGGTGATTGTCCTACAATAGTCTGCAAGCATTGAAGGGTTCCAATTACCCTGATGTCTTTTTTCCATTCTTGCAATTTCCTGGTGAAATTACTCACCGTGTTCATCACTCACTGCTCCGTAGTTTGGTGCAAAAAAGTATAGATGTGAATGCAAGAGATGAATCTTTACTGACATGTTGCAGCCAAGATTATGATACGCCTGAAGAAGATTTTCCACCTGCTCTTTATAGTTGTCTGACTTGGTATTTCCAAGGAAATTTGTTAACACTAACTGGAATGCTACCCCAGAAATGATCTCTAAAAGACATAAAGTTAAAGATGACACATTTCTTTTGTATTTTAGGCAAAAAAAAATCATTTTTACATTTTTAAATTAACAAAAAAATATGGGCCAATGCAAAACTTTGGGCACCTGCATGGTTATTACCTAGTAGCAACCTCCTTTGCTATTATCACATCTTGTAAATGCTTTTATAGCTAGCCAAGAGTCTTTCAATTCTTATTTGAGGGATCTTCATCCATTTTTCCTTTGAAAAGTCTTGCAGTTCTGTGAGATTCCTGGGTCATCTTGCATACACTGATCTTTCGAGGTCTAGCCACAGATTCTCAATGATGTTTAAATCAGAGGACTGTGAAAGCCATTGTAAATCCTTCAGCTTGTGCCTTTTGAGGTCATCTATTGTGGATTTTGATGTGTGTTCAGGACTACCGTGTTTTTCCAAAAATAAGACACTGTCTTATAATTTTTTTGCCCCCCAAAAAAGCACTAGGGCTTATTTTTGGAGGAGGTCTTATTCTTGGAGAAACACGGTTGGGGGTAAGTTTACCCCCCAAAAAAGCAGACCCCCCCCCCCACTTCCCAGGAGACTCATACTCACCAGACCAGTTCGTCTGCGTGGTTCCCAGGTCCTCCTGTGATCTCCGGCCGGTGCTGCACGCCGTCCTACCCTGCTGCTAGCTGACATGCTGACACACACAGCAGATCGCAGGCACACACAGCAGATCACATACACAGCAGATCACACACACACAGCAGATCACACATACACAGCAGATCACACACAGCAGATCGCAGGCACACACAGCAGATCACACACACAATCAGATCTCACTCACACACACACACACACACACAGCAGATCACACACACACAGCAGACCGCAGATATACACAACAGATCACACACAGCAGATCGCAGGCACACACAGCCGATCACAGATACGCACAGCCGATCACAGATACACACATCCAATCGCAGGCACACACAGCAGATCGCAGATATACACAGCAGATCACACACATCTGATCGCAGGCACACACAGCCATCACAGATACACACATCCGATCGCAGGCACACACAGCCGATCACAGATACACACATCCGATCACAGGCACACACAGCCAATCACAGATACACACATCCGATCGCAGGCACACACAGCCGATCACAAATACACACATCCGATCGCAGGCACACACAGCCGATCACAGATACACACATCCGATCACAGGCACACACAGCCGATCGCAGAAAAACACAGCCGATCGCAGACACACACACAGCAGATCACACACACAGCAGATCACACACACATACACACACACACAAACACACACACACACACACATCACGTCACATCCAGCACTTGCTCTCATTCCCTGCTGCCGTAAGTCTTGTGTCCGGCCGCAGGTCCTGTTCCTTGCGCTCCACTGCACTGCCTCTCTGGATTCTCCCGGCGAGAAGAGATCAGTGTCGCTGGATGAGGTGAGTGTGTATGCGATCCGATGTGTGTGCGATCCGATGTTTGTGTGTGTGATTTGATGTTTGCGTGTGATCCAATGTTTGTGTGTGCAATCTGATTATGTGTGCGATCTGACTGTGTGTGCGATCCGATGTTTGTGTGTGAGATCTGGTGTGTGTGTGAGATCTGATTGTGTGTGTGTGTGTGTGTGATCTGATGTGTGCGGGAGTGTGATCACTGCAGGTCCTGCCACTCAGAGTCGGGTGAGTGTAATTGCCGGGTGCATAATGTGTATAATGAAGTGTCCTGCAGTATCTGTAACTTTTTTATCTGCACGGACACTTCATTATTGATCCGCGACTAGGGCTTATTTTCGGGGAAGGGCTTATATTAAAGCCTTTCTCCGAAAATGCTGAAAATCCCTGCTAGGGCTTATTTTTCGGGGAGGTCTTATTTTTGGAAAAACACGGTATTATCCATTTGGAAAACTCTGGAAAGATAGGGACCCCCACAAACCCCTTGGTTATTGGCCCAGTCAGAATCCAACATTCTGTATGTCAAAGTAGACGGGATTTTTTCACCTTCTTAAAGACAGCCAAAAAATAGTACTCAATAATAGGGGCAGGTTTTGGAGTTACTAGGCCACCCTCATGTCATCAAGCATGAACCTTTTGCTCAGGTCAAATGGAAGTCCTGTAGAATTCCTGAGGGCCACTGTGAGGTAGTCTCAGAGAGGATAATACAGAACTGGCCATGACCCCTCACAAAATCAGTTTTGGTACTGTAGGTTGGCAGATGGTGCCCAGGCCTGGGCTTTTGGCAGAGCAGGAGGGTATGTAGGAAAAACTGTGAAGAACAGGGTTAAATCCTAGCTATGCAAGGTTTGAATAGATGCACCTGTCTAGTTTTTTACTTGAACCAGGGTTCAGAGTGCTGAAGGAACAGAGCAATTTGTGGATTCTGCTGGTAGCTGCCTATACTGTTAATTGCTGACCAAACTGGGCTCTGAGAAGGGCCTGGATTGATGCATGGGTGAGAGAATGTGGTCTGGGTGTGAGAGGCAGAAAGGACCTCTAGTGTTTGCAGCGTCAGCCACAAGCTGAGAAGGAAAAGACTGATCTGAAGGGGTGAGCCTGCCCTGATATTATGCATCTGGTGGTACAAGAACTGTTTATTTTCTTGCTGTACCTTTGGGGCCAAGAAAAGGCTGTTTTGCCCCTTTTATTGTAATAATATCCACCAATTCAGGCCCCCCAAAGCTATGTATCCTAATTCTGACCCCCATATAATATTTATGTCCTCCAATTCTGGCTCTCATATTGTAATAATGTCCCCAATTCTGACTCCCATATAATATTATTGGCCCCCATTTTGCCTATGTGGTCTACCCTCACAGTGATCTACACTACTACAATCTCTCACCTGTACCCAATCCCACACCGAGCCGCTCTGTTTTCTTTCTTCTTCCACTTAACTCCCTGTCCCAAACTCATTCTACAGCTACAGGCATATTGAAGGCACAAATTACATTGTTATCATGTTGCAGGTGCCGTAAATATCTCACATGGCTGTCACTTTGCAGGCCATGCCTGATGTCAAAATGCAGAAGTGCTCTGCAGCTGTGGGCTTCTGATAATCTTATGGCTATAGTGCGGGTCAGGGAGGTATTTGAAGATAGCACCTCCAGCTAAAGATAGCACTGGTCCAAATTGGCCAAGCTCACACATGGCACACAGGCTCAGTAGCAGGTAATGCGTTATGTCGCCGCTGCTACTTTACAAAACTCTCAGGCAAGTGTGGAATTAATGCTGTAGAGGAAGAATATTTTTAAAAATAGAAGGGATAACAGTTTATTTTTTTAGCAATTAACAAAATGCAAAATAAGTGAATGAAAGAGAAATCAAATCAATATTAATTGTGGCTTGTCACCCTTGCCTTCAAAACAGCTTTAAAGCATCAATAGGTACACCTGCACACGGTTTTAGAAAAAGCTCCAACCACAGCCATATACTTTTCTCTATCTGAAGATCCCAGGTACCTTCAGCTGCATCACAACTAATGTGGTGTACTTAACCCCTTAACGACCTTGGACGTACTGAGTACGTCATGGTGACATGGTGCTAAAGGACCCATGACGTACTCAGTACGTCCTGGCGAAATCGCGGTCCCGGAGCCCCGGGGAGTGAAATTTATTTACTTAAACGGTGGATTCGGGAAGGAGGGGACCTCTGCCTGACGTCAGGAGGGGTGGTGCCTCCTCCCCGAACCTACAGAGGCTGTGATTGGCTGACGAACGCCGCTCAGCCAATTACAGCCACTGTAATGTTCCAGCCATTGAAAATGGCTGGAACATTGAAATCCAGCCCTGATCAGTGCTGCTGTAGCACTGGCCATTGGCTGGAGCTGGGTGATCGATGCTTCACCCGCCCCCAGCTCTGATTGGAGAGACCGGTCTTGTGACCGCTCTCTCCAATCAATGTGGATCTGCGGCCTGTGACCGTCCCTGGAAGCCGAAGCTCTGCGGGTGCCCATCGGTAAGTTGCTGCCCCCGCTCGCCCGCCCCTGTCCCAGCCGCTCGCCCGCCCCTGTCCCAGCCGCTCGCCCGCCCGCCCCTGTCCCAGCCGCTCGCCCCCGCCCGCCCCTGTCCCAGCCGCTCGCCCGCCCGCCCCTGTCCCAGCCGCTCGCCCGCCCCTGTCCCAGCTGCTCGCCCCTGTCTCCGATCGCCCCGCCGCCACGCTCGATTTACCGCTGTCCCCGCCGCCGCTCCGATCCACCGCTGTCCCGGCCGCCGCTCCGATCCACCGCTGTCCCGGCCGCCGCTCCGATCCACCGCTGTCCCGGCCGCCGCTCCGATCCACCGCTGTCCCGGCCGCCGCTCCGATCCACCGCTGTCCCGGCCGCCGCTCCGATCCACCGCTGTCCCGGCCGCCGCTCCGATCCACCGCTGTCCCGGCCGCCGCTCCGATCCACCGCTGTCCCCGCCGCCGCTCCGATCCACCGCTGTCCCGGCCGCCGCTCCGATCCACCGCTGTCCCGGCCGCCGCTCCGATCCACCGCTGTCCCGGCCGCCGCTCCGATCCACCGCTGTCCCCCGCCGCCGCTCCGATCCACCGCTGTCCCCGCCGCTGCTCCGATCCACCGCTGTCCCGGCCGCCGCTCCGATCCACCGCTGTCCCCGCCGCCGCTCCGATCCACCGCTGTCCCGGCCGCCGCTCCGATCCACCGCTGTCCCGGCCGCCGCTCCGATCCACCGCTGTCCCGGCCGCCGCTCCGATCCACCGCTGTCCCCGCCGCCGCTCCGATCCACCGCTGTCCCGGCCGCCGCTCCGATCCACCGCTGTCCCCGCCGCCGCTCCGATCCACCGCTGTCCCCGCCGCCGCTCCGATCCACCGCTGTCCCGGCCGCCGCTCCGATCCACCGCTGTCCCGGCCG